>NC_041380.1:225938537-226008621 GCF_002162155.2 Triticum dicoccoides | reverse complement strand
AAACTTGAGGGTTGGTTTTAATCGTAGCTAGTCTCATCCGGTGTTGCCCTAAGAACGAGATACGTGCGACTCCTATCGGGATTTGTCGGCACATCGGGTGGCTTTGCTGGTTTAGTTTTACCATTGTCGAGATGTCTTGTAACCGGGATTCCGAGTCTGATCGGGTCGTCCTGGGAGAAGGAATATCCTTCGTTGACCATGAGAGCTTGTGATGGGCTAAGTTGCGACACCCCTACAGGGATTAGAACTTTCGAAAGCCGTGCCCACGGTTATCGGCAGATGGGAATTTGTTAATGTCCGGTTGTAGAAAACCTGAAACTTAACTTAATTAAAATGGATCAACATCGTGTGTAACCGTGATGGTCCCTTTTTGGCGGAGTCCGAGAAGAGAACACGGTCTCGGGTTATGCTTGAACGTAAGTAGTTCTAGCATCACTTCTTGATCATAGATTCTCGAACGTGCTTCGCCTTCTCTTCTCGCTCTCTTTTGCGTATGTTAGCCACCACATATGCTAGTGCTTGCTGCAGCCCCACCTCATACCTTTTACCTACCCATAAGCTTAAATAGTCTTGATCGCGAGGGTGTGAGATTGCTGAGTCCCCGTGACTCACAGATTACCTCCAAAACCAGATGCAGGTGCCGATGATACCGTTCTAGGGGATGCGACTAAACTCAAGTGGGAGTTCTATGAGGACTCAGGACGATACTACATTTCCTTTCCAGACGATCAGTAGTGGAGCCTAGTTGGGGCGATCGGGGATCTTATGCATTTGGGGTTGTCTTTATTTTGGTTCCGTAGTCGGACCTTGATTGTATTTGGATGATTGTAATGCTATACTTATGTATTGTGTGAAGTGGCGATTGTAAGCCAACTCTGTACCTCTTTCTTATTCAGTACATGGGATGTGTAAAGATTACCCCTCTTGCAACATTGCTTACAATGCAGTTATGCCTCTAAGTCATGCTCCGACACATGGGAGATATAGCCGCATCGTGGGTGTTACATCACACATGAGTGTCCTAGCTAGGATATGCATGTGATGAGGACATTAATACCATTTTTACACCCACAGCCCCGGTTGTTATACATACTGGACCAATTACTAGAGCTCGCGCACGCCAATTGAATTATCAGGTACTTTCGTTTCTTGGTGATAGAGGCAAAGGTGTCTCGATGTTTCGATGAGATGGTGGCTATCGTTTCTATGGGAGTCCACCTTGACGATCCGACTACGAACGTGCGAGATGTCGCGCCTGAGCAATCGCTAAACCAACTTCCGAGGGTTATTGACCATGCCGGAGCACGATGAACCTGACCACGAGGGTCTGTTTCCTGCGAGCAAACGAAGAACAAACAAGAAACTGAGATTGCAATCTGGATATTGCGAATATAAGATGAAAGCTTTATTGATCAAGGTGGGGTTTTGATAGAGGCAAAGGTGTCCCGATGTTTCGATGAGATAGATATCGTTTTCTGTGGGAGTCGACTTTGACGATCCGACTACGAACGTGCGAAGACGTCACGCCTTAGCAATCGCAAAACCAACTTCCGAGGGTTATTGACCACGCCGGAGCACGATCAACCTGACCACGAGGGTCTATTTCCTGCGAGCGAACGAAGAACAAGCAAGAAACTGAGATTGCAATCTGGATATTGCGAATAAAAGAGGAAAGCTTTATTAATGAAGGTGGGGTTCTGTGAAGTCTTGTTCTGGTCGTTGCACACAAACGAAGGACGCGAAGTTGCAGCTATGGCGAACTTTTAGTCTAAACAAAACCCAAAGTATAAACGATGCCCTGAGGGCTGTATATATGGAGGAGAGAGGGGGAATTTCGTGGCCCTTGGTGGAGAGGTCTGAAACCAACCCTAACTCTTGTTTCCCCACACATACGGACTTTAAAAACAGCCTATACTTAAGTACTTCGAAAATACATGGGCCTGGCCCAATAATAAGGTGACGCAGCACCTAGAATAGCCTCTGGACGAAATTTACGAAGTGGCATCTTGTATATTTCGTCCCATGCTTCATGCACTCATTATGGTGGCTTCAGAGTCCTGGAATCATCAATTGTAACTCCGTTCTTGTTCCCCTTGCGCATGCCATCATCTCCATGCTTTAACTTGCTCCAAGGTTCATCTTTCTTGTCCAAGCTAGGCCCTTCATTTGTAAGCAAAACAAATGTATCCAAATGAATCGTTACCAAGAAAAGAAAGTACCTGATAATTCAATTAGCGTGCATGAGCTCTAGTAATTGGTCTAGTATGTATAGCAGCAGGGGCTGCGGGTGTAACAATGGTATTCATGTCCTCATCATCCTCCCATTCTTGAAATGAAGTCGTCCTCGACGAAAGTTCATCGTCCTCACCCAAATAAGGCTTCAAATCTGCAATGTTAAAAGTGGGACTAACCCCAAAATCTACAAGCAGCTGAAGTTTATATGCATTATCATTTATTTTCTCTAACACCTTAAAAGGACCATCAGCACGTGGCATTAGCTTTGATTTGCGCAAATTAGGAAATCTATCCTTACGCAAATGTAACCAAACAAGATCTCCAGGTGCAAACACAACATGTTTTCTACCCTTATCTCCAGCAAGTTTATATTTAGCATTCATACGCTCAATGTTTTCCTTAGTTAACTCATGAATTTTTAAAATCAATTCAGCACGTTTTTTAGCATCAAAATTAACCTTCTGCGACGATGGAAGAGGCAACAAATCAATAGGTGCACGAGGTAGGAAACCATACACAATTTCAAAAGGGCACATCTTAGTAGTAGAATGCAATGAATGATTATAAGCAAATTCAATATGAGGCAAGCATTCTTCCCACATTTTCTTGTTATTCTTCAAAACAGCCCTAAGCATAGTAGACAATGTTCTATTGACTACTTCAGTTTGTCCATCAGTTTGGGGATGACAAGTGGTACTAAAAAGCAGTTTAGTCCCCAACTTAGCCCATAAACATCTCCAAAAGTGGCTAAGTAATTTAGTATCACGATCTAAAACAATAGTATTTGGCACACCATGCAAGCGAATAATTTCACGAAAGAACAAATCAGCAACATTAACAGCATCATAGCTTTTATGACATGGTATAAAGTGTGCCATTTTCGAGAACCTATCCACGACAACAAATATGCTATCCCTCCCCTTCTTTTTTCGAGGTAAACCTAAAACCAAGTCCATAGATATATCTTCCCAAGGAACACTAGGTACAGGCAAAGGCATATATAAACCATGAGGATTGAGTCGTGACTTAGGTTTTTGACATGTAGTGCAGCGAGCAACAAAACGCTCAACATCCCATCTCATCTTTGGCCAAAAGAAATGTGTAGGAAGTATATCCTCCATCTTCTTGACGCCAAAGTGTCCCATTAATCCTCCTCCATGCGCCTGCGGCAACAACAAAAGACGAACGGAGCTAGCTGGAATGCATAGCTTGTTAGCACGAAACGCAAATCCATCGTTAAGAACGAACTTGTTCCAAGTTCTCCCTTCCTTACAATTCTACAATACATCTTTAAATTCAGCATCATGCACATATCAATCTTTGATGGTCTCCAAACCAAATATTTTAAAGTCAAGTTGTGAAAGCATAGTATAACGACGAGACAATGCATCAGCAATAACATTTTCTTTACCCTTCTTGTGTTTAATGACATAAGGGAAAGTCTCAATGAATTCAACCAATTTAGCATGTCTACGGTTCAGTTTTGCTTGACTATTAATGTGTTTCAAAGATTCATGATCAGAATGTATAACAAATTCCTTTGGCCATAAATAATGTTGCCATGTTTCTAAGGTCCGAACAAGAGCATATAATTCTTTATCATAAGTAGAATAGTTCAGACTAGGCCCACTCAATTTTTCAGAAAAGTATGCAATAGGTTTGCCATCTTGTAATAACACACCTCCTAATCCAATTCCACTAGCATCACATTCAAGCTCAAAAGTCTTATTGAAATCAGGAAGTTGGAGTAAAGGAGCATGTGTCAACTTATCTTTTAATACCGTGAAGGCTTCTTCCTGTGCGGTACCCCAAACAAAAGGCACATCCTTCTTTGTAAGCTCGTTGAGAGGTGCAGCAATGGTGCTGAAATCTCTCACAAAACGCCTATAGAAAACAGCGAGGCCAAGGAAACTCCTCACTTGTGTGACCGTTTTGGGCTGCGGCCAACTCTCAATAGCTTCAATCTTGGCTTTATCAACTTCAGTTCCCTGTGGAGTAACAACATAGCCAAGAAAGGATACTCGGTCGGTGCAAAAGGTGCACTTTCCATGGTTACCAAACAAACGTGCATCACGTAGAGCAATAAAAACAACACGTAAATGTTCCAAATGTTCCTCCAAAGATTTGCTATAAATCAGTATATCATCAAAGTAGACTACCACAAATCGTCCAATGAAAGCACGTAAAAGTTCGTTCGTTAGTCTCATGAAAGTACTAGGTGCATTAGTTAACCCAAAAGGCATGACTAACCACTCATATAAACCAAACTTAGTTTTAAATGCCGTTTTCCATTCATCTCCCAATTTCATACGAATTTGATGGTATCCACTACGCAAATCAACTTTGGAGAATATTGTAGAGCCACTCAATTCATCAAGCATGTCGTCTAGCCTAGGAATAGGATGACGATAACGAATAGTAATATTATTAATGCCTCTACAATCAATACACATACGTGACGTACCATCCTTTTTCGGCACTAAAATGATAGGAACAGCACAAGGACTAAGGGATTCACGTATATAACCTTTGTCAAGCAGCTCCTGTACTTGACGCATAATCTCCTTCGTCTCCTCTGTTTGGTACGGTATGGTGCATGGTTGGGTAATGATGCATCGGGAATTAAGTAAATTTGATGCTTAATCCCTCGAATAGGTGGTAATCCCGGTGTCACATCTTGTGAAAGGACGTCAGCGAACTCCTGCAAAATGTTAGTGACAGCAGGAGGCAAAGAGGAAGGCACGTCCCCGAATGAAAATAATGCCTCTTTGCACACAAAAGCATAGCAAACAGATTTGCTAAAATCTAGATCATCAATATCAGATTTGGTGGCAAGTAAACATGCACTTTTCAATTTAATTTCAGAAGCAACACTAGATGGTTTATTGTTAGGCTGCATTTATTGCTCAAATTCTTTTGCCACAATCTGATTTTCACTTTTATTTTTCTCCTGTTTTGCTTTATTAGCTCTATTAATATCATCTTTCAAAATGGAATCAGGAGTCATAGGAAGCAAAGTAATATTTTTATCCTTATGAACAAGAGTATATTGATTGTTTCTACCATGGTGTACAAATTTTTTATCAAATTGCCATGGTCTACCAAGTAATAAGGAACATGCTTGCATAGGTACCACATCACAATCAACATAATCAGCATATGTAGAGATACTAAAATGCACACGAACAGTACGTGTTACCTTAACCTTGCCGCTGTTGTTGAACCATTGGATGTAGTAAGGATGTGGATGTGGTCTTGTGGTGAGAGATAGCTTCTCCACCATCTCCATGCTAGCTAAGATGTTGCAGCTCCCTCCATCTATGATGACGCGAACAGAACGTTCCTTCACAACTCCCTTTGTATGGAACAAATTATGCCTCTGATTTTTCTCAGCTTGTGTGACCTGCACACTCAAGACACATTGAGCAACTAGACATTCATACTTGTCAGCATCTTCAAGAGCCATGTATTGTGTCTCATGATCAGAATCATCTCCACCATGTTCTTCACGTGTAATAAGAGCCAAAGTCTCCTCATTATAGTCACTAGCGGACTCATACCCACCATCCTCAGTAGCAATCATCACACGCTGAGATTGGCATTCTCTCGCAAAATGTCCTCTTCCCTTACAACGACAACAAATAATATCACACGCTGAGATTGGCATTCTCTCCTGATGCCATGGAAGAAGAAGAGATCTGCGCAGGTCCAACAGGTGTGCTCTTGGCAGATAGTGGTGGTTGTGCCTGCTTTCTTGTATCACGGCTAGAGGTGGCACCTGATGGAGGTGCTGGTGGAGTGGAAGTAGAGGATGCACGTGGTGTCCATGATGAAGATCGACCTGCAGAAAAGTTAGTTCGCGCCAAAGCCTGTCGATCCTGCACTTCACGTTCATCTTTACAAGCAAGATGGAATAAACGAGTGACATTAGTATACTCCTTATACTCTAGAATGGTCTAAATCTCTCTATTTAATCCACCCATAAAACATGCAAGCATAGCTTCATTCTCCTCAACAATACCACATCTAATCATGCCAGTTTGTAATTCCTGATAATATTCTTCTACAAAAAAATTTCCTTGTCTTAAACTCTGCAATTTTTGAAGTAATTCACGTTGATAATATGGTGTTACCCAATGAGTACGCATAGCAGTTTTCAAAGCAGCCCAAGTAGCTGGAATAGGATATAATCTACAATGTTCAGACCACCAAACACATGCAAAGCTAGTGAAAGCACAAACAGCAGCAGGAACACGTCTCTCCTCAGGATATTGTAAACATGTAAATCGTTGTTCAGTTTCTAACTCCCAAGTAAGATATATATCAGGAACATATCTACCCTCAAATGGTGAAATATTCAATTTTAGTTTAGGAAGATGGTCATGTACCTCAGGTGGTGGTGCAGCCCTACAGTTGTGATGATATGCATGAGGATGACCTGGTGGTGGTGGTGCTAGTGATTGTACGTAGTTTTGATTTTGGTCAACCTCATCCTCGTAATGGTCCTCCACTTCTGTAGTAGCAGCAGGAGCGGCAGAAGCATCAACATCGGCACAAGAATTTTGCCCAAGGTCAATGGGAATGCGCGGTGCTCGTCCCACTTGATTTGGAAAGCGATGTTGTTGTTGTTGTTGTTGTTGTTGTAGCGGTGTGTTAGGGGCAGCTGGTGGTGGTGGTGGAAGACGCGCGAGCAATTCATTAAACTTGTTATCGACCTTTGTTTCGAATGTCTTCTCCATGCCATCTATCTTCTCCATGGCCTCTTCAAATATGTTTAGCACATCTTGCACCTGTCCACTCATCATTTGCTGAAATTTATCATGCAACTCCTTATTCGTCATGTTCTCCCAATCAGTCTCGTCGGCTTCTGATCCTGCCATGGTTAGCAGCAATAGAAACACACAAGAATATAATCCTGCAGACTACTAACAAGAGGTGGTGGTGGATGTCACAAATCCGTCAAGCAAATCTCAAATTCTTACCAGTTCTTACCCAGCAGCAGGCGGTGATCGGCAACCGTCGTAGTCAAAACTCTCAAAGCTTGGATAGAGCTTACCAAGGAGAGTCAAACGCACGACGTATATGTATGTGGAGCTAGGAAGGCTTATAATATGGTAGCAAAAAGGTCAGCAATAATCAATTCAAAGATGCAAATTTGAATAAACGCTCAACGACGGTACTGTGCTGGTCCTAGGAAATACCGTACTAGAGACACGAGCCTAGAACACGAACAAAATCACGGCGCGGCACGTAAACAAGGGAGGAGCACTCTCTAATTTTTTTTCTTTTTTTCACTTTTTTTTTGCACTTTTTGCCTCTCTTTTTTTGAGTTTGGAACTATTTTTCTTCTGCGGGTAGCACGGAATCTCAGGAGTCCCACTCTGTCACAACTCGAAGTATCGTGTGATCTGGAACTCGAAAACAAAGCAACAAATACTAGACTCGGACTGGTAGTGGAGATGAATCTGGTGGAACTTGGACTGGTGGCGGCGATGAATCTGGTGGAACTCAGACTGGTGGTTGTATATGGCAATGGTATATGTGGACTCGGATTGGTGATTGTATAGGGCGATGGTATATGTGGACTCGGATTGGTGGTTCTATATGGCAGCGGCGATGTATATGGTGGGGTGGTGGTATATGACAATGATGATGAAGATGGTGCGGCGGCAGCGTGACAACCTGTGAATAGAACTCAAAACTCTAAGGAACTAGACGCTAAGACCAGCAACTCGACACGACGATGCAACTGCAAATTCAACAAAGCAAAACTCTAAAAAGACTATGCAAAGGCTCAGATTGGTTCGGATATGATGAACTAACCCTAATTTTTTTGTTGGCTTTTTTCGTGGACTGTAGGTATGAAGAACAGACTCGATCTAAACTATGAAAAACTGGAAAATGTCACCGAGAAACCTGAAAATCTGATACCACTTGATAGAGGCAAAGGTGTCCCGATGTTTCGATGAGATAGATATCGTTTTCTGTGGGAGTCGACTTTGACGATCCGACTACAAAGGTGCGAAGACGTCGCGCCTTTGCAATCGCTAAACCAACTTCCGAGGGTTATTGACCATGTCGGAGCACAATCAACCTGACCACGAGGGTCTATTTCCTGCGAGCGAACGAATAACAAGCAAGAAACTGAGATTGCAATCTGGATATTGCGAATAAAAGAGGAAAGCTTTATTAATGAAGGTGGGGTTCTGTGACGTCTTGGTCTGGTCGTTGGACACAAACGAAGGACGCGAAGTTGCAGCTATGGCGAACTTTTAGTCTAAACAAAACCCAAAGTCTAAACGATGCCCTGAGGGCTGTATATATGGAGGAGAGAGTGGGAATTTCGTGGCCCTTGGTAGAGGGGTCCAAAACCAACCCTAACTCTTGTTTCCCCACACATACGGACTCTAAAAACAGCCTATACTTAAGTACTTCGAAAACACATGGGCCTGGCCCAATAATAAGGTGACGCAGCACCTGGAATAACCTCATGACGAAATTTATGAAGTGGCATCTTGTATATTTCGTCCCATGCTTCATGCACTCATTATGGTGGCTTCAGAGTCCTGGAATCATCACTTGTAACTCTGTTCTTGTTCCCCTAGCGCATGCCATCATCTCCATGCTTGAACTTGCTCCAAGGTTCATCTTTCTTGTCCAAGCAAGGCCCTTCATTTGTAAGAAAAACAAATGTATCCAATTTAAGCAGCATCATATTCTCATGAAGGGCCTAGCTTGGACAAGAAAGATGAACCTTGGAACAAGTTCAAGCATGGAGATGATGGCATGCGCAAGGGGATCCAGAACGGAGTTACAAGTGATGATTTCGGGACTTTGAAGCCACCATAAGGAGTGCATGAAGCCTTGGACGAAATATACAAGATGCCACTTCATAAGTTTCATCCAGAGGCTATTTTAGGTGCTGCGTCACCTTATTATTGGGCCAGGCCCATGTTTTTTCGAAATACTTAAGTATAGGCTGTTTTTAGAGTCCGGATGTGTGGGGAAACAAGAGTTAGGGTTGGTTTCGGACCCCTCCTCCAAGGGTCACGAAATCCTCCCCTCTTCCTCCATATATACAGCCCTTAGGGCGTCGTTTAGACTTTGGGTTTTGTTTAGATTAAAAGTTCGCCATAGCTGCAACTTCGCGTACTTCGTTTGTGTCCAACGACCAGACCAAGACGTCACAGAGCCCCACCTTGATCAATAAAGTTTTCATCTTATATTCGCAATATCCAGATTGCAATCTCAGTTCCTTGTTCTTCGTTTGCTCGCAGGAAACAGACCCTCGTGGTCAGGTTGATCGTGCTCCGGCGTGGTCAATAACCCCTCGGAAGTTGGTTTAGCGATTGCAAAGGCGCGACGTCTCGCACGTTCATAGTCGGATCGTCAAGGTCGACTCCCACAGAAACGATAGCCACCATCTCATCAAAACATCGGGACGCCTTTGCCTCTATCAAGTGGTATCAGATTTCCAGGTTGCTCGCTGAGATTTTACAGTTTTTTGTAGTTTAGATAGAGTCTGTTCTTCATACCTACAGTCCACGAAAAAGCCAAAAAATAGGGTTAGTTCATCATATCCGAACCAATCTGAGCCTTTGCATAGTCTTTTCAGTATTTTGCTTTGTTGAATTTGCGGTTGCATCGTCGTGTCTAGTTGTTGGTCTTGGAGTCTAGTCTTTTAGAGTTTCGAGTTCTGGTCATAAGTTGTCACGCCGCCGCCGCACCATCATCATCGCCCCTGCCATCTACCACCACCGCTTATCAGCCATCGATCCATATCCATATACCACCAGCAATCCGTCTCCATATACCATCACCAATCCGTATCCATATACCACCACCAATCCGTATCCATATACCACCACCGCTGCCATATCCTACCATCATATATCCACCAACAATTCGAGTTCCATTCATATTAGGTTTGTTTTCGAGGTCCGTCTAATTTCCGATTCGTCTTTCCTTGCCTGAGTAGGTTTCCGAAAAAAAAGTCTGGAGACCCTCGGGCAGTTTTTAGGCCAAAATTTTCACAGGCAAAAATATTTTTTCCCTATCCTATTTTTAGGCTTTTCTGAGTCTTTTGAGCTACGTGCCATCATAGTGATTTTTTGTTGCACTTTTTCATCGTCGCTGCCCTGATTTCTGAAAAAAAAAGTCAAAAAAAATTTCGCGCCCATCTTGTCAGTTTGACGAGGGAAGAGTTTTGAGACACTCGCCATTATAGTGATTTTTTGCAAAAAAAAAAGAGGTACACAAAAAAATATAAAGAGGAGCGCCAAAAAAAAGAGCGGAAAAAAGTTCTAGAGTGTGCTTTTCCCTTGTTTACGTGCAGCGCCATGATTTTGTTAGTGTTCTAGGCTCGCGTCTCTAGCACGGTCTAGCCTAGGACCAGCATAGTACCGTCGTTGAGCATTTATTCAACTTTGCATCTCTGAATTGATTATTGCTGACCCTTTTTGCTACCATATTATAAGCCTTCCCAGCTCCACATACATCTACATCATGCGTTTGACTCTCCCTGGTAATCGCTCTATCCAAGCTTTGAGAGTTTTGACTACGACAGTTGCCGATCACCGCCTGCTGCTTGGTAAGAACTGGTAATCATTTGAGATTTGCTTGACGGATTTGTGACATCCACCACCACCTCTTGTTAGTAGTCTGTAGGATCATATTCTTGTGTGTTTCTATTGCTGCTAACCATGGCAGGATCACAAGCCGACGAGACTGACTGGGAGAACATGACGAATAAGGAGTTGCATGATAAATTTCAGCAAATGATGAGTGGACAGGTGCAAGATGTGCTAAACAGATTTGAAGAGGCCATGGAGAAGATAGATGGCATGGAGAAGACGTTCGAAACAAAGCTCGATAACAAGTTTAATGAATTGCTCGCGCGTCTTCCACCACCACCATCGGCTGCCCCTAACGCGCCTCTACAACAACAACAACAACAACAACAACAACAACAACAACAACAACAACAACGTCGCTTTCCAAATAAAGTGGGACGAGCACAGCGCATTCCCATTAAACCTGGGCAAAATTCTGGTGCCGCTGTTGATGCTTTTGCCGCTCCTGCTGCTACTGCAGAGGTGGAGGACCATACGACGATGAGGTTGACCAAAATCAGAACTACGTGCAACCACCAGCACCACCACCACCAGGTCGTCCTCATGCATATCATCGCAACGGTAGGGCTGCACCACCACCTGAGGTACATGACCATCTTCCTAAACTAAAATTGAATATTTCACCATTTGAGGGTAGATATGTTCCTGATATATATCTTACTTGGGAGTTAGAAACTGAACAATGATTTACATGTTTACAATATCCTGAGGAGAGACGTGTTCCTGCTGCTGTTTGTGCTTTCACTAGCTTTGCATGTGTTTGGTGTTCTGAACATTGTAGATTATATCCTATTCCAACTACTTGGGCTGCTTTGAAAACCGCTATGCGTACACGTTGGTTCCACCATATTATCAACGTGAATTACTTCAAAAATTGTAGCGTTTAAGACAAGGAAAAAATTATGTAGAAGAATATTATCAGGAATTACAAACTGGCATGGTTAGATGTGGTATTGTTGAGGAGAATGCTATGCTTGCACGTTTTATGGGTGGATTGAATAGAGAGATTCAGACCATTCTAGAGTATTAGGAGTATACTAATATCACTCGTTTATTCCATCTTGCTTGTAAAGCTGAACGTGAAGTGCAGGATCGATAGGCACTGGAGCGAACTAACTTTTCTTCAGGTCGATCTTCATCATGGACACCACGTGCATCCTCTACTTCCACTCCACCAACACCTCCATCAGGTGCCACCTCCAGCCGTGATACAAGAAAGCAAGCACAACCACCACTATCTGCCAAGAGCACACCTGCCGGACCTGCGCAAAGCTCTTCTTCTTCCATGGCATCAACAGGGCACACAAGTGATATTATTTGTCGTCGTTGTAAGTGAGGAGGACATTTTGCGGGAGAATGCCAATCTCAGCGTGTGATGATTGCTACTGAGGATGGTGGGTATGTGTCCGCTAGTGACTATGATGAGGAGACTTTGGCTCTTATTACACATGAAGAACACGGTGGAGAGGATTCTGATCATGAGACGCAATACATGGCTGCTGAAGATGCTGACAGGTATGAATGTTTAGTTGCTCAACATGTTTTGAGTGTGCAGGTTACACAAGCTGAGAAAAATCAGAGGCATAATTTGTTCCATCCAAAGGGAGTTGTGAAGGAACGTTCTGTTCACGTCATCATAGATGGAGGGAGTTGCAATAACTTGGCTAGCATGGAGATGGTGGAGAAGCTATCTCTCACCACAAGACCACATCCACATCCTTACTACATCCAATGGTTCAACAACAGCGGCAAGGTTAGGTAACACGTACTGTTCGTGTGCATTTTAGTATCTCTACATATGCTGATTATGTTGATTGTGATGTGGTACTTATGCAAGCATGTTCCTTATTACTTGGTAGACCATGGCAATTTGATAAAAATTCTGTACACCATGGTAGAAACAATCAGTATACTCTTGTTCATAAGGATAAAAATATTACTTTGCTTCTTATGACTCCTGATTCCATTTTGAAAGATGATATTAATAGAGCTAATAAAGCAAAACAGGAGAAAAATAAAAGTGAAAATCAGATTGTGGCAAAAGAATTTGAGCAACTAATGCAGCCTAATAATAAACCATCTACTGTTGCTTCTGAAATTAAATTGAAAACTGCATGTTTACTTGCCACCAAATATGATATTGATGATTTAGATTTTAGCAAATCTGTTTGCTATGCTTTTGTGTGCAAAGAGGCATTATTTTCATTCGAGGACATGCCTTCCTCTTTGCCTCCTGCTGTCACTAACATTTTGCAGGAGTTCGCTAACGTCTTTCCACAAGACGTGCCACCGGGATTACCACCTATTCGGGGGATTGAGCATCAAATTAACTGAATTCCCGGTGCATCATTACCCAACCGTGCACCATACCGTACCAATCCAGTGGAGACGAAGGAGATTATGCGTCAAGTACAATAACTGCTTGAAAAAGTTTATATACGCGAATCCCTTAGTCCTTGTGCTGTTCCTATCATTTTAGTGCCGAAAAAGGATGGTACGTCGCATATGTGCGTTGATTGTAGAGGCATTAATAATATTACTATTCGTTATCGTCATCCTATTCCTAGGCTAGATGATATGCTTGATGAATTGAGTGGCTCTACAATATTCTCCAAAGTTGATTTGCATAGTGGATACCATCAAATTCGTATGAAATTGGGAGATGAATGGAAAACAGCATTTAAAACTAAGTTTGGATTATATGAGTGGTTAGTCATGCCTTTTGGGTTAACTAATGCACCTAGTACTTTCATGAGGTTAATGAACGAAGTTTTACGTGCTTTCATTGGACGATTTGTGGTAGTTTACTTTGATGACATATTGATTTATAGAAAATCTTTGGAGGAACATTTGGAACATTTACGTGCTGTTTTTATTGCGCTACGTGATGCACGTTTGTTTGGTAACCTTGGAAAGTGCACTTTTTGCACCGACCGAGTATCTTTTCTTGGCTATGTTGTTACTCCACAGGGAATTGAAGTTGATAAAGCCAAGATTGAAGCTATTGAGAGTTGGCCGCAGCCCAAAACGGTCACACAAGTGAGGAGTTTCCTTGGCCTTGCTGGTTTCTATAGGCGTTTTGCGAGAGATTTCAGCACCATTGCTGCACCTCTCAACGAGCTTGCAAAGAAAGATGTGCCTTTTGTTTGGGGTACCGCACCGAAAGAAGCCTTCACGGTATTGAAAGATAAGTTGACACATGCTCTTTTACTCCAACTTCCTGATTTTAATAAGACTTTTGAGCTTGAATGTGATGCTAGTGGAATTGGATTAGGAGGTGTGTTATTACAAGATGGCAAACCTGTTGCATACTTTTCTGAAAAATTGAGTGGGCCTAGTCTGAACTATTCTACTTATGATAAAGAATTATATGCTCTTGTTCGGACCTTAGAAACATGGCAACATTATTTATGGCCAAAGGAATTTGTTATACATTCTGATCATGAATATTTGAAACACATTAAAAGTCAAGCAAAACTGAACCGTATACATGCTAAATGGGTTGAATTCATTGAGACTTTCCCTTATGTCATTAAACACAAGAAGGGTAAAGAAAATGTTATTGCTGATGCATTGTCTCGTCGTTATACTATGCTTTCACAACTTGACTTTAGAATATTTGGTTTGGAGACCAACAAAGATCAATATGTGCATGATGCTGAATTTAAGGATGTATTGCAGAATTGTAAGGAAGGGAGAACTTGGAACAAGTTCGTTCTTAACGATGGATTTGTGTTTCGTGCTAACAAGCTATGCATTCCAGCTAGCTCCGTTTGTCTTTTGTTGTTGCAGGAGGCGCATCGTGGAGGATTAATGGGACACTTTGGCATCAAGAAGACGGAGGATATACTTGCTACACATTTCTTTTGGCCAAAGATGAGACGGGATGTTGAGCGTTTTGTTGCTCGCTGCACGACATGTCAAAGAGCTAAGTCTCGACTCAATCCTCATGGTTTATATATATGCCTTTGCCTGTACCTAGTGTTCCTTGGGAGGATATATCTATGGACTTTGTTTTAGGTTTACCTCGAACAAAGAAGGGGAGGGATAGCATATTTGTTGTCGTGGATAGGTTCTCGAAAATGGCACACTTTATACCATGTCATAAAAGCGATGATGCTGTTAATGTTGCTGATTTGTTCTTTCGTGAAATTATTCGCTTGCATGGTGTGGCAAATACTATTGTTTCAGATCGTGATAATAAATTTCTTAGCCACTTTTGGAGATGTTTATGGGCTAAGTTGGGGACTAAACTGCTCTTTAGTACTACTTGTCACCGCCAATCTGATGGACAAACTGAAGTAGTCAATAGAACATTGTCTACTATGCTTAGGGCTGTTTTGAAGAATAACAAGAAAATGTGGGAAGAATGCTTGCCTCATATTGAATTTTCTTATAATCGTTCATTGCATTCTACTACTAAGATGTGCCCTTTTGAAATTGTGTATGGTTTCCTACCTCGTGCACCTATTGATTTGTTGCCTCTTCCATCTTCGGAGAAAGTTAATTTTGATGCTAAAGAACGTGTTGAATTGATTTTAAAAATGCATGAGTTATCTAAGGAAAACATTGAGTGTATGAATGCTAAATATAAACTTGCTGGAGATAAGGGTAGAAAACATGTTGTGCTTGCACCTGGAGATCTTGTTTGGTTACATTTGCGTAAGGATAGATTTCCTAATTTGCGCAAATCAAAGCTAATGCCACGTGCTGATGGTCCTTTTAAGGTGTTAGAGAAAATAAATGATAATGCACATAAACTTGAGCTGCCTGCAGATTTTGGGGTTAGTCCCACTTTTAACATTGCAGATTTGAAGCCTTATTTGGGTGAGGACGATGAACTTTCGTCGAGGACGACTTCATTTCAAGAAGCGGAGGATGATGAGGACATTAATACCATTGTTACACCCACAGCCCCTGCTGCTATACATACTGGACCAATTACTAGAGCTCGCGCACGCCAATTGAATTATCAGGTACTTTCGTTTCTTGGTAACGATTCTAATGTTCATGAGAATATTATGCTGCCTAAATTAGATACATTTGTTTTGCTTACAAATGAAGGGCCTAGCTTGGACAAGAAAGATGAACCTTGAAACAAGTTCAAGCATGGAGATGATGGCATGTGCAAGGGGATCCAGAACGGAGTTACAAGTGATGATTTCAGGACCTTGAAGCCACCATAAGGAGTGCATGAAGCCTTGGACGAAATATACAAGATGCCACTTCATAAATTTTGTCTAGAGGGTATTTTAGGTGCTGCATCACCTTATTATTGGGCCAGGCCCATGTTTTTCTAAATACTTAAGTATAGCTTGTTTTTAGAGTCCGTATGTGTGGGGAAACAAGAGTTAGGGTTCGTTTCGGACCCCTCCTCCAAGGGCCACGAAATCCTCCCCTCTTCCTCCATATATATAGCCCTTAGGGCGTCGTTTAGACTTTGGGTTTTGTTTAGATTAAAAGTTCACCATAGCTGCAACTTCGCGTACTTCGTTTGTGTCCAACGACCAGACCAAGACGTCATAGAACCCCACCTCGATCAATAATGCTTTCATCTTATATTTGCAATGTCCAGATTACAATCTCAGTTTCCTGCTTGTTCTTCGTTTGCTCGCAGGAAACAGACCCTCGTGGTCAAGTAGATCGTCCTCCGGCATGGTCAATAACCCCTCGGAAGTTGGTTTAGCGATTGCTAAGGCGCGACGTCTCGCACGTTCGTAGTCGGATCATCAAGGTGGACTCCCATAGAAACGATAGCCACCATCTCATCGAAACATCGGGACACCTTTGCCTCTATCAGCATGTGGCCCAAAAAGGTGTTGTCTGATGTTTGAATAACTAATTTCACAATTTTGATGTGGCACGTGCCTCGGAAACCAAAAAGTCCCAACACTGAGTGAGGTGTACTTGTTCACGGACGTGTATGTATAGTATATATGCTAGTCCCCTCCCACCTCTTCGACGCATACTATATACCACCATAACACAAACAAAAAAGATTCTACCTTGCTGGTCAAATTAACCTCACTGCTGGTTGTTCGTCAAAGTGATGGACGACGACCTCGCGGGCCAACAGAAAGCATCACACGCAAGTATCGGGTGTCGTGTAGGACAACCATCGATTGCATGTGGCCAAAACATTTATGTATGACAGGGTTGTGTAATGTTTTAAATAACGATTTCACGACTCTGATTTGGCACCGGCCTGCCTAACAAAACGGCCAACCCACACGGTGGCTCACAACTCGTGGTGTACTGTGAGCCACCTGCCACCCCCAGACGCACAGACCCACACACACACCGCGAATCTACCGTAACTACGATGCATGCTAAATTAATTATCCCGCGGTGAACATACATGTTACCAAAGGAGGGACATTTTAATTTCAAAAAAATCATAAAGATCATTAAGAAGTTTTAGTACATTGATTGATTGATTTTCTACGGGTATAATGTGCAAAAATCAAATTTGAGCTACATGCACACGTGACAATGCACCTAAATGGATTGCAAAAACACATGTGTCTCACTCGGTGCATGTTTACTCCCCGTGCAACCAATTTCAAACATTGAGAATCTTGATTTTTAAATTCTAGTACATCCAAAACTAATTTGAAGTTCATGAAACTTATCGTATTGTCATATGGACACCAATACAAAGTGGCATTGTACTTTTTTGTCAAATCTGACACCAGTTTTGATGTAATCTTTATCTAATTACAGATGGGAGATTATTAATAATTGGGAACCAATATCCCAAACGGATTATTTATTCGAACCGTGAGCATTAGACTAACAATGGATACGTGCCATTGAAAGTGCAACTATCCCTGGGTGGTTTTGGTAATTCCTAACAACATATAGCTCATTGAGCTAACATTATTCCAAGATTAATATTTCAGGAAAAGCTCAATGAATGGCATGGCATGGATGAGGAAAGTGGATCCCTCAAAATTCTAAGGACAAAAAGTTTGGCTCAAGCTTGAAGCTCAAGACTCTACATTTTATATTTTAGTGATCGAAGATCACATTGAGTCTATAGGAAAAGCCAATACTATCAAGGAAGGATGAGGTGTTGCTTAATGGCTTGCTTGCTCAAAATGCTTAGTGATATGCTCCAAAATCCTCAACTACCTTCCCACATCCACATATGACCTAAACCAAAAGTCAAACTCGGCCCCACCGATTCTTTCTATCCGGCGCCACCGAGTTTCAAATGTCATAACCACTGCCACAACCCTAGGAAAATGGGTTTCACCAATAGGGATCTTGGTCTCACCGAGATGGGATTGCAATCTTTTCTCTCTGTTTCCCTTTGTAACGTTTTGGTCTTACCGAGATGAGCGATCGGTCCCACCGAGATTGCAATGTAAACTCTCTGTTTCCCATTTGTAACATTTCGGTCTCACCGAGATGAGAGAATCGGTCCCACCGAGTTTACCTGACCAACTCTCTGGTTAGCTTATTACCAAAATCGGTCCCACCGAGTTTGTGTAATCGGTCATCCCGAGATTACGTTATGCCCTAACCCTAACCATATCGGTCCTACCGAGTTGCACCTCAGTCCCACCGAAAATCCTAACGGTCACTAGGTTTGCTGAATCGGTCTGACCGAGTTTAACCATTTGGTCTCACCGAGTTTGGCAAATTGTGTGTAACGGTTAGATTTTGTGTGGAGGCTATATATACCCCTCCACCCACTCTTCATTCATGGAGAGAGCCATCAGAACATACCTACACTTCCAATACACATTTTCTGAGAGAGAACCACCTACACTTGTGTTGAGGTCAAGATATTCCATTCCAACCATATGAATCTTGATTCTAGCCTTCCCCAAGTTGCTTTCCACTCAAATCTTCTTTCAACCAAATCCAAATCCTGTGAGAGAGAGTTGAGTGTTTGGGAGACTATCATTTGAAGCACAAGAGCAAGGAGTTCATCATCAACACACCATTTGTTACTTCTTGGAGAGTGGTGTCTCCTAGATTGGCTAGGTGTCACTTGGGAGCCTCCGACAAGATTGTGGAGTTGAACCAAGGAGTTTGTAAGGGCAAGGAGATCGCCTACTTTGTGAAGATCTACCACTAGTGAGGAAAGTCCTTCGTGGGCGACGGCCGTGATGGAATAGACAAGGTTGCTTCTTCGTGGACCATTCGAGGGTGGAGCCCTCCGTGGACTCACGCAACCGTTACCCTCTGTGGGTTGAAGTCTCGATCAATGTGGATGTACGGTAGCACCACCTATCGGAGCCACGACAAGAACATACGTGTCTCAATCCTCCAAACCCTTCCCTTTACATTCTTGCAAGTTGCATGCTTTACTTTCCGCTGCTCATATACTCTTTTGCATGCTTGCTTCAATTGTGTAGAGATTGCTTGACTTGTGCTAAGATAGCTAAAATCTGCCAAGAACTAAAATTGGGAAAAGGCTAGATTTTTATTTGGTCAAGTAGTCTAATCACCCCCCTCTAGACATACTTCCGATCCTACAAGTGGTATCAGAGCTTTGGTTTCCATTTGCTTTGATTTCCATAGCTTTTGGCGGTCATAGCCTTGGTTTCACAACCAAGGAGAGTATGGCGTCTAGCGAGGGAAATTATCACCGTAGAGGTCCTTACTTTGATGGCACTAATTTTCCTAGTTGGAAGCATAATATGAAAATGCATATTCTTGGACATAACCCCGCCATTTGGACTATTGTGTGTATTGGATTGTAAGGTGAATTCTTTGATGGGAAAGAACCGAACCGTGAAGCTACCACGGAAGAGTTGAAGATGCTGCAATACAACGCTCAAGCTTGTGATATCCTCTTCAACGGATTGTGCCCCGAAGAATTCACCAAAATCAGTCGTCTTGAGAATGCAAAGGAAATTTGGGATACTTTGATTGATATTGATAGAGGCGGGGTGTCCCGATCTTTCGATGAGATGATAACTACCGATTTGGTGGAGACGACTTTGACGATCCGACTACAAACGTGCACGACGTTGCGCCTTAGCAATCGCTAAACCAACTCCGAGAGGTTATTGACCACGCTGGAGCACGATCAACCTGACCACGAAGGTCTATTCCTGCAAGCAATCGAAGAACGAGCAAGAATATGATAAAGAAATCTGAATATTGCAAATATATATGAAGTATTGATAATGGTGGGGATCCGTAGGCGGTCTTGGTCTGGTCGTTGGACACAAACGAAGTACACGAAGTTGCAATGGCTAACTTTTAACTAAACAAATCCCCAAGGAAAAGCTACTAGATGGATCTATTTATATAGGAGCAAGGGGTGGAGGCCAAGGAGGTGGGAGGACGTCCCAAGGCAGCCTAAAACTAAATCTAGGTCGTACAAGGCCAATGGGCCCAAGTGAAGGTGATGTAACACCTTTGGACTTGTAGTTTGACTCGGATTCTGCTGCAGCATCAGATTGTTTCGTCCACAACTCAACGCTCCGGACGAATTTGAAGGTGATTCCAATTGGGTTCGAAAGTGCACGAAATCTAGCTTCCAACAAAAAAAGAATCACCCAATTCGGAGTCCGTATGAAAAACTTGTGTGCGTTTTGAGTCAGGTGTGTCTGTGCAGTCCGAATCTGAATCCAGAACGTGAGAGACTTGGACTCTATCTTCTCTTGGGCCAAAAGTGACGTGAGAGAACTTTTTGGACAGCAAATAAACATCTCTTTCTTCCTTATCTTCATATGTGGATTGTACAAATGTCCCATACACCTGCAATTAGACAAAACACAAAAGTGTGTGAAGTATTTTTGTTCTGGATAACATAAATAGATTATTGAATAGTTTGCACTAGAAATCACCTGACAAATATGCATATATGCAATATTTTTGGTCATATCCAAGGTAGTCATGTCCTCATCATCCTCCCCTTCTTGAAAATAAAGCCGTCCTCGGCGTTGCTTAATCTGAGATGTGGCTAACAAAAGAGACAAGGTGTACATGTTGTATATGTATATGTCATCCATTTTTACTTCCCTTGATTTTTGCATATATGACACATAAATAGATGAGTAACTTGCATAGTTCATAAAATCTAAAGCCAAAAAATTAGCACAAGAAATAGAAGGCATGAAAATATTGCAACTCAGTTTGCACATATAAGTGAAGCTCTTATTCATTTCAAAAGATTGACAATGTTCATCATTAAACCATCCCAACATTGGTGAATAAACCTTACTTGCATCAAATTTACATGCTACAACATGCTTAAATACGCAAACATGCAATAAGTCATTCAACACAGAATCATCACCAAGATTAGAGGTCATATCAAAATGATTAAACATTGGTTCTTTTGCATCAATAGTTAATTCAATGGGTGCACTCAAAATTGTTGGTATTTCAGTTGTTTGATCACATGGCAAAGTCAAATTATCAACGTAGTCCTCTAAAATAGGTGGTGTGATCAAAGTAGTGGGTAGCTCATCAGATGGTGCATTTAAATTGACAAGGCATTCATCATTCTCATGTAGAGATGGAAGATCAGTACCTTTGTCATTACCTCTTATGATCAACTCAGATGATGTAGCCACTCTCGGGGGCGATGTGTCACATGGTGGAGGTGATGTAGTCCTGACAACAACGGATGTGGTTGTCATAGTATGCTTAGTAGTTGAAGGAACAATCATATCAACTCTTGGAATGTGCACCGTGCGCTTGTTCTCCTCGTGGCCAACACGTCGTTTTATTTCCTGTTCAGCTTTGCAAGCAAGATGAAACAAATGGTCCATAGGATAACACTCTTCATGAATTAGTATCTCTTGAATATCACGGTTTAATCCTCCCCAAAATCTATCCATAAAATCATCTTCACTTTCTTCTAAAGAGGAATGCAACAAGGTAGTTTGTAAATCATCATAATATTTTGTTACAGTTTCACTACCTTGTTTTAAGTGTTGCAACTTCTTAATTATGTCACAAGTATAATAAGCAGGGACGAAAGTATGTCGCATGGCAAGTTTCAAATCATCCCAAGTAGTAGGTATATAATCAGGGTGTAACCGACAATATTCACTCCACCAAACCAAAGCATAACCAGTGAAAGAACCAACCGCAACCTTAACCTTTTTATGTTCAGTGAAATTATGGGAAGCAAATATATTTTTTATGTCGAACTCCCATTCAATATATAAAGCAGGTTTAAAACGGCCATTAAATGGTGGTATAGATACATTAACCTGATCATGTGCATTTGGATGTTTGTGCACCTCTCGTGACGGTTGTGGTATTTGCAAAGGTGGTGGCACGTCTCCCACGATCGACAAAGCCCATGAATTGACTCTGGATCCTGTCATGATTAGTAGAACAAGAAGCAAAACCCAAAAATAATGTTCCTATAACTACTAGGATGTGGTGGTCAAACGCTCACAGTAAAGCAAATATCAATGTCTTACAAGTTCTTACCATGCAGCAGACGGTGATCGGCAACCAGCGGTGTCAAGTAACTCTGAATATTGAGTAAAGCGATTGCCAGGGGAGCGTACGTATACACGGTGTAGAAATATGTGGAGCTGGGTTGGCTATATATGGTAGCAAAAGATTAGCAATAATCAATTCAAAGATGCAATGTTGAATAAACGCTCAACGACGGTACTGTGCTGGTCCTAGGCTAGACCGGACTAGAGACGCGAGCCTAGAACACTAATGAGGTCACGGCGTAGCACAACTAGCATCAATGAAGGATACTAAGTAGCTTTTGACAGCAAGATATAAGTGAATATCACAACGGCAGTGAAGATAATGATGAAAAACAACCGCCAAGCAGGATATACAACAACTCTCTCTCCAACTTTCCTCTTGAAAAGTTTAAGACAATTTTCTGATAAATTCTTTCAAAGAATGCTATTAACTCAAGGTTTCCAATGCAAAAAGAATCACTCAATTCCGAGTTGATATGAGGAGTCAAAGAATTCTAAAACTGGCCTGAAAAAATTGGAACAAGCTGTGTTCATGAACTTCGGAGGGCAAAAAGACCTATTTAGAAGCCGATTTTGAGGTGTCAAATATTGAACTAGCTTCTGCAACTATTTAGATGCGGCTCGTCGCTAGCTTCAATTTGAGTACTCACGGAGCCAAAACGGACTTCGTATGAGGAAAATACACCTGTTTTACTGAACAGTGCGCAAAACAGATTCCAATCCGAATTCAGGTACGAGATTGATTCTAGATAGATCCAATTTTTTTTCTTCTCTCTTTTTTTTCTCACGCTTTTTTTTTCTTTTTCTTCTGTCTTTTTTTCTTTTTTTTTCCTTTTTTCTCTTTTTTTTCTCTATCTTTTTTTTTCAAGACAAACTAGATAAGATGCAGATTGGATCAGGCGAAGATGTGAATGACCTCAACTATGATTATGACAATGAACAGTGCGTAGCACGTGGTGGAAATTAATAGATGGGATGGTGGACAGCGGAAGGGATAATGATGCAGCGGCGGCGTGACTAATGTGAACAGAACTCGAAACTCTAAACGAACTAGACGCTAAGACCAGCAACTTACACGACGATGCAACCGATAATTCAACTATGCAAGCAATGAATAGAAAATTGCAAAGGCTCAGACTGGCTTGGATAAAAGATGAACAGATCTAACTTTTTTTTGTGTGGCTTTTTCTTGGACAATAAGTAAGAAAATAAGTCTAATCTAGGAAAACTGGAAATTCTCACCGAGCAACCTGGCTCTGATACCACTTGATAGAGGCGGGGTGTTCCGATCTTTCGATGAGATGATAACTACCGATTTGGTGGAGACGACTTTGACGATCCGACTACAAACGTGCACGACGTTGCGCCTTAGCAATCGCTAAACCAACTCCGAGAGGTTATTGACCACGCTGGAGCACGATCAACCTGACCACGAAGGTCTATTCCTGCAAGCAATCGAAGAACGAGCAAGAATATGATAAAGCAATCTGAATATTGCAAATATATATGAAGTATTGATAATGGTGGGGATCCGTAGGCAGTCTTGGTCTGGTCGTTGGACACAAACGAAGTACACGAAGTTGCAATGGCTAACTTTTAACTAAACAAATCCCCAAGGAAAAGCTACTAGATGGATCTACTTATATAGGAGCAAGGGGTGGAGGCCAAGGAGGTGGGAGGATGTCCCAAGGCAGCCTAAAACTAAATCTAGGTCGTACAAGGCCAATGGGCCCAAGTGCAGGTGATGTAACACCTTTGGACTTGTAGTTTGACTCGGATTCTGCTGCAGCATCAGATTGTTTCGTCCACAACTCAACGCTCCGGACGAATTTGAAGGTGATTCCAATTGGGTTGGAAAGTGCACGAAATCTAGCTTCCAACAAAAAAAGAATCACCCAATTCGGAGTCCGTATGAAAAACTTGTGTGCGTTTTGAGTCAGGTGTGTCTGTGCAGTCCGAATCTGAATCCAGAACGTGAGAGACTTGGACTCTCTCTTCTCTTGGGCCAAAAGTGACGTGAGAGAACTTTTTGGACAGCAAATAAACATCTCTTTCTTCCTTATCTTCATATGTGGATTGTACAAATGTCCCATACACCTGCAATTAGACAAAACACAAAAGTGTATGAAGTATTTTTGTTCTGTATAACATAAATAGATTATTGAATAGTTTGCACTAGAAATCACCTGACAAATATGCATATATGCAATATTTTTGGTCATATCCAAGGTAGTCATGTCCTCATCTGCTCTGATACCACTTGATAGAGGCGGGGTGTCCCGATCTTTCGATGAGATGATAACTACCGATTTGGTGGAGACGACTTTGACGATCCGACTACAAACGTGCACGACGTTGCGCCTTAGCAATCGCTAAACCAACTCCGAGAGGTTATTGACCACGCTGGAGCACGATCAACCTGACCACGAAGGTCTATTCCTGCAAACAATCGAAGAACAAGCAAGAATATGATAAAGCAATCTGAATATTGCAAATATATATGAAGTATTGATAATGGTGGGGATCCGTAGGCGGTCTTGGTCTGGTCGTTGGACACAAACGAAGTACACGAAGTTGCAATGGCTAACTTTTAACTAAACAAATCCCCAAGGAAAAGCTACTAGATGGATCTACTTATATAGGAGCAAGGGGTGGAGGCCAAGGAGGTGGGAGGACGTCCCAAGGCAGCCTAAAACTAAATCTAGGTCGTACAAGGCCAATGGGCCCAAGTGGAAGTGATGTAACACCTTTGGACTTGTAGTTTGACTCAGATTCTGCTGCAGCATCAGATTGTTTCGTCCACAACTCAACGCTCCGGACGAATTTGAAGGTGATTCCAATTGGGTTGGAAAGTGCACGAAATCTAGCTTCCAACAAAAAAAGAATCACCCAATTCGGAGTCCGTATGAAAAACTTGTGTGCGTTTTGAGTCAGGTGTGTCTGTGCAGTCCGAATCTGAATCCAGAACGTGAGAGACTTGGACTCTATCTTCTCTTGGGCCAAAAGTGACGTGAGAGAACTTTTTGGACAGCAAATAAACATCTCTTTCTTCCTTATCTTCATATGTGGATTGTACAAATGTCCCATACACCTGCAATTAGACAAAACACAAAAGTGTGTGAAGTATTTTTGTTCTGGATAACATAAATAGATTATTGAATAGTTTGCACTAGAAATCACCTGACAAATATGCATATATGCAATATTTTTGGTCATATCCAAGGTAGTCATGTCCTCACCAGATATGCACGAAGGTACCGACTCCGTCAAGGAATCCAAATTGGATGTGCTTCAAAGTCAACTTGACAAGTTCAAAATGAAGGATGGTGAAGGTGTCGCTGAAATGTACTCTAGGCTTGCTCTTATCACAAATGAGATTGCCGGCTTAGGGAGTGAAGAGATGACCGATAGATTCATCATCAAGAAGATCCTAAGAGCCTTGTATGGAAAATATGATACCGTGTGCACATTGATCCAAATGATGCCCAATTACAAAGATCTCAAGCCAACGGAAGTCATCGGAAGAATTGTTGCTCATGAGATGTCACTCAAGGATAAAGAGGAACTTCACTACAAATCAAGTGGTGCTTACAATGCCTCATGTGAAGCCCCCACATCATCGAGTGAGAAACAAACCTTCAATGAAGAATTGAGCTTAATGGTGAAGAACTTCAACAAGTTCTACAAGAGTAGAAGCAAAGAGAGAAGCTCCAAGTCAAGGTCCTACAATGACAAAAGATCTTCTAGTAGAGAGCAAAATTGCTACAATTGTGGAAGGCCCAGACACTATTCCAATGAGTGTACGGCCCCCTACAAGAGAAGAGAAGATTCTCCCAAGAGAAGAAGTAGAAGAGAAGAATCACCATCTAGAGAAAGAAGGAGTAGAGATGATCATTATGAACGAAGACCCTCACGGAGAAGAAAGGATTCAGAAAGAAAGGACAAGTCATCAAGGAGCTACACAAAACGAAGACATCAAGCTCATGTTGGTGAATGGGTATCCGGCTCTGACTCCGACAACCACTCCGAGAGAAGCTATCAGTCCGACTCCGAATATACTCAAGATGGTGTTGCCGGTCTAGCACTTGTGACAACCAACTCCTACGACATATTTGACTCACCAAATGAAGGAGTTGGAACATGCTTCATGGCTAAAGGCCCAAAGGTATCACACCCCGAGTATGTTGATTTCAATAGTGATGAAGATGACTTGTTAGGTGATGATGATTTACTTGTTGACAACTCTAGTGATGAATACTATGATGAAACGTCAATTAATCATGCTAATCAAGATAAAACGAATGACAATGGTAAGGAGAAGATTGAGTCTCTAACTAAAGAACTAAACACTCTTAAGTTAGCTCATGAAACTATCTTAGGAGATCATCAAGAACTTGTAAGGACTCGTGAGAAATTGCGCTTTGAAAAGCTCAACCTTGAGTAAGAGCATGAGTTATTAAAAGCAATCAATGATGATCTTCGTACGAAAAGTTCTTCTTACATTGCCAAGCGTTTACTCTTATCCACTTACATGCCTCAAGTCAAGTCTAGTAACAAGAACAAGAAAGATTCTTCCTCTAGTAGTAACAATAATCATGCTAAATCCAATATTGTTGCTTCTAGTAGTTCTCTTGATTCCACTAATGATTCTCTTAGCCAAGTTACACTTGAGCAACAAAATAGCTTATTGAAGGGAATTATAGAGAAAGGTGTTTACAAGAGCCTTGCCGGAAGTAAGAAATTCGAGGAAATTATACGCAATCAAGGAAGGCACCGGAAGAATCAAGGTGTTGGTTTTAAACGAAAGTTCAATGCCAATGGAGTTGACTGGGAAGAAGATCAATACCCCAAGACAAAGTTTGTTCCTCAACAAGAGAAGTATGATCCTACTTCTCTCAAAGGGACACAAGCTCAAGATGATCTTCCACCACAAGACCACAAGCAAAATGGCAAGGACAAGCTTCAAGAGGAAATTGATGCATTTGAAGAAGCTCCTAAGGCCTTGGTCAAGTGGGTCCCCAAGACTACTTCAAGTTCCACTTCATCAAGTACAACTACAACACCGAGGATTCCCATCAAGATGGTGTCGATCCCGAAGAAGAAGAACTAGAGAGTTCTTGAGGGTGACTCCGCAAACATACTTCACTCTTATCATCTTGGTAAGAACAAGTGCAATCAACTTCCACATCTTGCACTAGTTCAAGGAGTCACAAACCCTCTTGTTGGTAAGACAAGGGACAAGGTAACCTAAAAGCTTTCGTAGACATCATCTTGTGTGTGCATCACTTTATGTCTATGGATATCCTTGTTTGTTCCTTGTGGGACTAACCTGTGTAGGTATTGAAAGTGCAACTAACTCCAATGGATAGCTCCAAATGATCTACATCAACATTGAGCATCCACATCTTCAACATCTACATGAAGTCATCATCGACAAAATCCAAGGTTAGTTCATCCCTCTTAGGGGGGATCTCACATCTAGGGGGAGCTTTACTCTAAGAATTGAGCTAAAGCAACTCTAATGGTGTGAACACAACAAATGCTTTATGTAAAAGTGGTAACCCCACTTGTGCTTAAACGATGACTATGACCTATGATCAAATGTTCTCATTTGACTCCTAAGTCAATATACTCATATATAGATGACCTAGTCATTGCCAATTGTTTGATAGATGCTAGAATTGGTTGTGCATGCTTTGCCAGATATTTCAATTGCCATTTTATTGTGTGAGCATGTTGATTGCATATTTTACTCATTCTAGGACATCCACTTGTTGTTTTGATTGATTGGTTTTATTTTCTTTTGCCAAGTGGATGGACAAGAATGCCTAAGAACCCTCTCTAGCTATCTATGCTTTTCTTGTCTCAAACTCTATTCATGCTACATCACAAAATTTGATCAAGTCAGATTCGAACCACTCTGTGTGAGGAGCACTCGGAGTCCCCAATTCGTCATAGACTTAAACTTCCAAAACTTCTTTGTGCGTTTTGGTCTGACCGATTCATCCATTTCGGTCATACCGAGATCACTAAGTCGATCTAGGTTTTCAATCTCGGTGCAACCGATTTGAACCTTTCGGTCACACCGAGTTTTAGTAACTGCTTGCAGTTATGAATCTCGGTGCCACCGAGTTGTTCCACTCGGTCACACCGACAGGGTCGGGCTATATATACTCACGGGCAAAATTTTGGAAATTTCTCCGAAACCCCTTCGCCCGCGCATAGCTCGCTCTGCCTCCTGGGTCTCCGGATTGTCCTCCTCGTCGCCAGCCGCCTCCTGTCGCTGGTCTCCGCCACCGTCAACGGAATTCTTCCCCGCCGTTGCCGCCGTAGTGAGTTCATCGCCGAACTAGGGTATGGACCCGATCACAGTGCTATCCCCGTCTGATTCCTAGAACATTGTGTTCATTATGATTCTTACCACGATTGGAACGCGTCTATCCAGTCAAAACACTCCATAGATTAGAGTTGAATTGAAAATTTAGGGTTAGGTTTCCGCCGAAACCATCTCGGACCCACCGAGTTGTGGAACTCGGTACCACCGATTCGGCTCAGGCCATTGCACATGTAATTTTCGGTGTGACCGAGAATTGCAAATCGGTGTGACCGAGTTCAGGACTTTGTGAAACCCTAGCAGTCTCGGTGCCACCGAACTGTGACTCGGTCTGACCGAGTTCACTAGTTTAGGTTTCAACAGCTGCTTCGGTATCACCGAGTTTACAAATTGGTTGATCCGAAATGCTTTCTGTGGAAAACTAAAACTAAGTTTTTGACTCATTCTTTTGCAAAAACTTCTGCATTTTGTGATGCTCATCCTCTCTATCTCATCTATATCTATTCACAGGGTCTGCTGTCAGTGTTTGCAATATGTCTGATCAGAGTGACAGCCAGAACAAGTCAGAGGAGCAGGTTCACCTGAGTGAGGGCACTAGTCCCTCTAGCAGTTCAGATGATGGTAGCAGGAGCACTCCCAGCAACTTGCCCAAAGCTGCCACCAGAACAAGGAAGAAGAAAACTTCAGAGTCTAAGGATGAAGACTATGTGGCAGTTGAGGATGAGGCCACTTTCAAGAAAAAAGTGGTTAAGAAGGAATATAGCACTGCTGCCGCCACCAAGCCAGGCATGAAGCAAAAGGTTCCTGTAAAGAGAATTCCAATGTCTAAGGCCAGAGCATCTACTCAAGTCCCTTTGGGATCTGAACCCAAAGAGGCTGCTGCAAAAGGGAAGAAGAGGAAGGAGAGGATCAAAAAGACCACTGCTAGAGTGCTTGGGAGATCCTCAATCATGGGAGATCCATTTTTACTTCCCTTGATTTTTGCATATATGACACATGAATAGATGAGTACCTTGCATAGTTCATAAAATCTAAAGCCAAAAAATTAGCACAAGAAGTAGAAGGCATGAAAATATTGCAACTCAGTTTGCACATATAAGTGAAGCTCTTATTCATTTCAAAAGATTGACAATGTTCATCATTAAACCATCCCAACATTGGTGAATAAACCTTACTTGCATCAAATTTACATGCTACAACATGCTTAAATAAGCAAACATGCAATAAGTCATTCAACACAGAATTATCACCAAGATTAGAGGTCATATCAAAATGATTAAACATTGGTTCTTTTGCATCAATAGTTAATACAATGGGTGCACTCAAAATTGTTGGTATTTCAGTTGTTTGATCACATGGCAAAGTCAAATTATCAATGTAGTCCTCCAAAATAGGTGGTGTGATCAAAGTAGTGGGTAGCTCATCAGATGGTGCATTCAAATTGACAAGGCATTCATCATTCTCATGTAGAGATGGAAGATCAGTACCTTTGTCATTACCTCTTATGATCAACTCAGATGATGTAGCCACTCTCGGGGGCGATGTGTCACATGGTGGAGGTGATGTAGTCCTGACAACAACGGATGTGGTTGTCATAGTATGCCTAGTAGTTGAAGGAACAATCATATCAACTCTTGGAATGTGCACCGTGCGCTTGTTCTCCTCGTGGCCAACACGTCGTTTTATTTCCTGTTCAACTTTGCAAGCAAGATGAAACAAATGGTCCATAGGATAACACTCTTCATGAATTAGTATCTCTTGAATATCACGGTTTAATCCTCCCCAAAATCTATCCATAAAATCATCTTCACTTTCTTCTAAAGAGGAATGCAACAAGGTAGTTTGTAAATCATCATAATATTTTGTTACAGTTTCACTACCTTGTTTTAAGTGTTGCAACTTCTTAATCATGTCACGAGTATAATAAGCAGGGACGAAAGTATGTCGCATGGCAAGTTTCAAATCATCCCAAGTAGTAGGTATATAATCAAGGTGTAACCGACAATATTCACTCCACCAAACCAAAGCATAACCAGTGAAAGAACCAACCGCAACCTTAACCATTTTATGTTCATCGAAATTATGGGAAGCAAATATATTTTTTATGTCGAACTCCCATTCAATATATAAAGCAGGTTTAAAACGGCCATTAAATGGTGGTATAGATACATTAACCTGATCATTTGCATTTGGATGTTTGTGCACCTCTCGTGACGGTTGTGGTATTTGCAAAGGTGGTGGCACGTCTCCCACGATCGACAAAGCCCATGAATTGAGTCTGGATCCTGTCATGATTAGTAGAACAAGAAACAAAACACAAAAATAATGTTCCTATAACTACTAGGATGTGGTGGTAAAACGCTCACAGTAAAGCAAATATCAATGTCTTACAAGTTCTTACCATGCAGCAGGCGGTGATCGGCAACCAGCGGTGTCAAGTAACTCCGAATATTGAGTGAAGCGATTGCCAGGGGAGCGTACGTATACACGGTGTAGAAATATGTGGAGCTAGGTTGGCTATATATGGTAGCAAAATATTAGCAATAATCAATTCAAAGATGCAATGTTGAATAAACGCTCAACGACGGTACTGTGCTGGTCCTAGGCTAGACCGGACTAGAGACGCGAGCCTAGAACACTAATGAGGTCACGGCGTAGCACAACTAGCATCAATGAAAGATACTAAGTAGCTCTGGACAGCAAGATATAAGTGAAGATCATAACAACAGTAAAGATAATGATGAAAAACAACTGCCAAACAGGATATACAACAACTCTCTCTCCAACTTTCCTCAGGAAAAGTTTGAGCCAATTTTCTGATAAATTCTTTCAAAGAATGCTACTAACTCAAGCTTTCCAATGCAAAAAGAATCACTCAATTCCGAGTTGATATGAGGAGTCAAAGAATTCTAAAACTGGCCTGAAAAATTGGAACAAGCTGTGTTCACGAACTTCGGAGGGCAAAAAGACCTATTTAGAAGCCGATTTTGAGGTGTCAAATATTGAACTGACTTCTGCAACTATTTAGATGCGGCTCGTCGCTAGCTTCAATTTGAGTACTCACGGAGCCAAAACGGACTTCGTATGAGGAAGATACACCTGTTTTACTGAACAGTGCGCAAAACAGATTCCAATCCGAATTCAGGTACGAGATTGATTCTAGATAGATCCAATTTTTTTTCTTCTCTCTTTTTTTTCCCACGCTTTTTTTCTTTTTCTTCTCCCTCTTTTTCTTTTTTTTTCTTTTTTTTTCTTTCCTTTTTTCTCTCTTTTTTTTCTTTATCTTCTTTTTCTCCCTCTTTCCAAGACAAACTAGATAAGATGCAGATTCGATCAGGCGAAGATGTGAGTGACCTCAACTATGATTATGACAATAAACAGTGCGTAGTACATGGTGGAAATTGGTGGATGGAATGGTGGACAGCGGATGAGATAATGATGCAGCGGCTGCGTGACTAATGTGAACAGAACTCGAAACTCTAAAAGACTAGACTCTAAGACCAGCAACTAGATCGACGATGCAACCGCAAATTCAACAAAGCAAAACCCTAAAAAGATTATGCAAAGGCTCAGATTGGTTCGGATATGATGAACTAACCCTAATTTTTTTTGTGTGGCTTTTTCGTGGACTGTAGGTATGAAGAACAGACTCGATCTAAACTACGAAAAACTGTAAAATCTCACCGAGCAACCTGGAAATCTGATACCACTTGATAGAGGCGGGGTGTCCCGATCTTTCGATGAGATGATAACTATCAATTTGGTGAAGATGACTTTGACGATCCGAATACAAACGTGCACGACGTTGCGCCTTAGCAATCGCTAAACCAACTCCGAGAGGTTATTGACCACGCCGAAGCACAATCAACCTGACCACGAAGGTCTATTCCTGCAAGCAATCGAAGAACAAGCAAGAATATGATAAAGCAATCTGAATATTGCGAATATAGATGAAGTATTGATAAAGGTGGGGATCCGTAAGCGGTCTTGGTCTGGTCGTTGGACACAAACAAAGTACACGAAGTTGCAATGGCTAACTTTTAACTAAACAAATCCCAAGGAAAAAGCTACTAGATGGATCTACTTATATAGGAGCAAGGGGTGGCGGCCAAGGAGGTGGGAGGACGTCCCAAGGCAGCCTAAAACTAACCCTAGGTCGTACAAGGCTCATGGGCCCAAGTGGAGGTGATGTAACACCTTTGGACTTGTAGTTTGACTCGGATTCTGCTGCAGCATCAGATTGTTTCATCCACAACTCAACGCTCCGGACGAATTTGAAGGTGATTCCAATTGGGTTGGAAAGTGCACGAAATCTAGTTTCCAACAAAAAAAGAATCACCCAATTCGGAGTCCGTATGAAAAACTTGTGTGCGTTTTGAGTCAGGTATGTCTGTGCAGTCCGAATCTGAATCCAGAACGTGAGAGACTTGGACTCTATCTTCTCTTGGGCCAAAAGTGACGTGAGAGAACTTTTTGGACAGCAAATAAACATCTCTTTCTTCCTTATCTTCATATGTGGATTGTACAAATGTCCCATACACCTGCAATTAGACAAAACACAAAAGTGTGTGAAGTATTTTTGTTCTGCATAACATAAATAGATTATTGAATAGTTTGCACTAGAAATCACCTGACAAATATGCATATATGCAATATTTTTGATCATATCCAAGGTAGTCATGTCCTCATCACATACTATGACAACCACATCCGTTGTTGTCAGGACTACATCACCTCCACCATGTGACACATCGGCCCTGAGAGTGGCTACATCATCTGAGTTGATGATAAGAGGTAATGACAAAGGTACTGATCTTCCATCTCTACATGAGAATGATGAATGCCTTGTCAATTTGAATGCACCATCTGATGAGCTACCCACTACTTTGATCACACCACCTATTTTAGAGGACTGCGTTGATAATTTGACTTTGCCATGTGATCAAACAACTGAAATACCAACAATTTTGAGTGCACCCATTGAATTAACTATTGATGCAAAAGAACCAATGTTTAATCATTTTGATATGACCTCTAATCTTGGTGATGATTCTGTGTTGAATGACTTATTGCATGTTTGCTTATTTAAGCATGTTGTAGCATGTAAATTTGATGCAAGTAAGGTTTATTCACCAATGTTGGGATGGTTTAATGATGAACATTGTCAATCTTTTGAAATGAGTAAGAGCTTCACTTATATGTGCAAACTGAGTTGCAATATTTTCATGCCTTCTACTTCTTGTGCTAATTTTTTGGCTTTAGATTTTATGAACTATGCAAGGTACTCATCTATTCATGTGTCATATATGCAAAAATCAAGGGAAGTAAAAATGGATGACATATACATATACAACATGTACACCTTGTCTCTTTTGTTAGCCACATTTCAGATTAAGCAACGCCGAGGACGGCTTTATTTTCAAGAAGGGGAGGATGATGAGGACATGACTATCTTGGATATGACCAAAAACATTGCATATATGCATATTTGTCAGGTGATTTCTAGTGCAAACTATTCAATAATCTATTTATGTTATCCAGAACAAAAATACTTCCCACACTTTTGTGTTTTGTCTAATTGCAGGTGTATGAGACATTTGTACAATCCACATATGAAGATAAGGAATAAAGAGATGTTTATTTGCTGTCCAAAAAGTTCTCTCATGTCACTTTTGGCCCAAGAGAAGATAGAGTCCAAGTTTCTCACGTTCTGGATTCAGATTCGGACTGCACAGACATACCTGACTCAAAACGCACACAAGTTTTTCATACGGACTCCCAATTGGGTGATTCTTCTTTTGTTGGAAACTAGATTTCGTGCACTTTCCAACCCAATTGGAATCACCTTCAAATTCGTCCGGAGCGTTGAGTTGTGGACGAAACAATCTGATGCTGCAGCAGAATCCGAGTCAAACTACAAGTCCAAAGGTGTTACATCACCTCCACTTGGGCCCATTGGCCTTGTACGACCTAGATTTAGTTTTAGGCTGCCTTGGGACGTCCTCCCACCTCCTTGGCCGCCACCCCTTGCTCCTATATAAGTAGATCCATCTAGTAGCTTTTTGCTTGGGATTTGTTTAGTTAAAAGTTAGCCATTGCAACTTCGTGTACTTCGTTTGTGTCCACCGACCAAACCAAGACCGCTTACGGATCCCCACCTTTATCAATACGTCATATATACTCGCAATATTCAGATTGCTTTTATCATATTCTTGCTTGTTCTTCGATTGCTTGCAGGAATAGACCTTCATGGTCAGGTTGATTGTGCTCCAGCGTGGTCAATAACCTCTCGGAGTTGGTTTAGCGATTGCTAAGGCGCAACGTTGTGCACGTTTGTAGTCGGATCGTCAAAGTCATCTTCACCAAATCGATAGTTATCATCTCATGGAAAGATCGGGACACCCCGCCTCTATCACGGTGATCCCGAAAGACCCATAGGCATGACTAACCACTCATACAAACCAAACTTGGTTTTGAAGGTGGTTTTCCGTTCATCACCCTCTTGTATGCGGATTTGATAGTAACCACTCTTAAGATCAATTTTGGAAAATATAGTGGCACCGCTAAGCTCATCAAGCACATGATCTAGGCGTGGAATGGGATACCTATAGTGAACGGTAATAGCATTGATAGGTCTACAATCGGAGCACATGCGAAAACTACCATCACGTCTTGGCACAAGAATGACCGGTACGGCACAAGGGCTCGAACTTTCACGCACATGTCCATGGTCTATGAGATGCTTTACTTGCTTTGTATTTCTTTGGTTTCTTCGGGGTTGACGCGGTAGGGAGCTTTGTTCGGAAGCGGTGCTCCGGGGATGAGGTCGATGCGGTGCTCAATGCCTCGTAGAGGAGGTAGACCCGGAGGTAGCTCATCGGGGAAAACATCTTGAAATTCCTGCAAAAGAGAAGACAACACTAGAGGAAGAGTGTGAGAAGTGTTAGTTTGTGGTGCATTGTCCTTGCACACGAGGACGTAGTGTAGGACACTAGATGGATTCTCACACACTTCTCTTATCTCACGTTTGGTGGCAAATAGAACTAGGTTTTTGTTTTCACTCATCATGGATGCACTCAATTTTGGCTTGTGGTGCTCACTCTCTTTTTGGTGGTTCGCTCTCTCACTAAGATCTCCATGAGGGGTGGCTTTCTTGTCGGCGATCACTTGACTTGGCGACATTGGACGGAGGACGTAGTCCTTGCCCTTCATCTTGAAGATGTAGTGGTTCGTTCGGCCGTTATGGACAACTCCTCTATCGAATTGCCATAGCCGTCCAAGGAGAAGATGACAAACGGTCATTGGAACAACGTCGCACTCCAAGGTGTCTTCGTAGGCGCCGATCTTGAAGGAGACTTGTACTCGGTGCTCGACTTGGATAGTGCCGGAGTCATTAAGCCATTGCACTTTGTATGGATGTGGATGCTTCGTCTTGGGCAATTCGAGCGTGGAGCAAAGTTCTTCACTTGCAAGATTATGACAACTCCCTCCACCGATGATGACCTTGACGGATTGTCCATTGATGCTGGCCTTGGTGTGGAATATGTGGCATCGTTGGTCTTCCTCTTCGTGATGTTGGAGAGTCAAGACATTGGAGACAACAAGTGCGGGACTTGAGTCTTCATCACAAAAGACTTGTTCTTCTTCATTGTTCACTTGACGGTGCATGGCGACTTGCTCGAGGGCTTCCATTTCGCCTTCGCTCATGGAGTCATAAGTGTCGTCGTCGTTGAAGACCATGGTTCGCTTGTTGGTGCACTCGTAGGACTTGTGGCCTTGGCCTCCGCAAGTGAAACACTTGAAGGAACTTGTCTTGACGGTCTCGTCGGTTGGAGTTGATGATGATGAAGCTCTCGGCTTGAAGTTGCTCGTAGGAGGATGGCTTGTAGTTGACGAAGCTTTCTTGGAAGTCGACTTGTCGATGTTGGTAGAAGAAGGCGTTATAGTTGGTATTGGAGTCATTGAAGCTTGGTTGTTGGAGAAGCCGTAGGACTTGGATGAGAACTTGGCATACTTGATGATAGAGGCGAGGGTGTCCCGATCTTTCGATGAGATGATAACTATCGATTTGGTGGAGACGACTTTGACGATCCGACTACAAACATGCACGACGTTGCGCCTTAGCAATCGCTAAACCAATCTCCTGAGGTTACTGACGATGCCGGAAGCACGGTCAGCCTGACCACGAAGGTCTATTCCTGCAAGCAATCGAAGAACGAGCAAGAATATGATAAAGCAATCTGAATATTGCAAATATATATGACGTATTGATAATGGTGGGGATCCGTAAGCGGTCTTGGTCTGGTCGTTGGACACAAACGAAGTACACGAAGTTGCAATGGCTAACTTTTAACTAAACAAATCCCAAGGAAAAGCTACTAGATGGATCTACTTATATAGGAGCAAGGGGTGGCGGCCAAGGAGGTGGGAGGACGTCGCAAGGCAGCCTAAAACTAAATCTAGGTCGTACAAGGCCAATGGGCCCAAGTGGAGGTGATGTAACACCTTTGGACTTGTAGTTTGACTCGGATTCTACTGCAGCATCAGATTGTTTCGTCCACAACTCAACGCTCCGGACGAATTTGATGGTGATTCCAATTGGGTTGGAAGGTGCACGAAATCTAGTTTCCAACAAAAAAAGAATCACCCAATTTGGAGTCTGTATGAAAAACTTGTGTGCGTTTTGAGTCAGGTGTGTCTGTGCAGTCCGAATCTGAATCCAGAACGTGAGAGACTTGGACTCTATCTTCTCTTGGGCCAAAAGTGACGTGAGAGAACTTTTTGGACAGCAAATAAACATCTCTTTCTTCCTTATCTTCATATGTGGATTGTACAAATGTCCCATACACCTGCAATTAGACAAAACACAAAAGTGTGTGAAGTATTTTTGTTCTGGATAACATAAATAGATTATTGAATAGTTTGCACTAGAAATCACCTGACAAATATGCATATATGCAATATTTTTGGTCATATCCAAGGTAGTCATGTCCTCATCAACCTCTCGGAGTTGGTTTAGCGATTGCTAAGGCGCGACGTCCTCGCACGTTCGTAGTCGGATCGTCAAAGTCGACTTCCACCAAAGCGATATCCATCATCTCATCGAAAGACGGGACACCTTTGCCTCTATCATTGTGAAGGAACGTTCTGTGCGCGTCATAATAGACGGAGGGAGCTGCAACAACTTGGCTAGCATGGAGATGGTGGAGAAGCTTTCTCTCACCACAAGACCACATCCACATCCTTACTACATCCAATGGTTCAACAACAGCGGCAAGGTTAAGGTAACACGTACTGTTCGTGTGCATTTTAGTATCTCTACATATGCTGATTATGTTGATTGTGATGTGGTACCTATGCAAGCATGTTCCTTATTACTTGGTAGACCATGGCAATTTGATAAAAATTCTGTACACCATGGTAGAAACAATCACTATACTCTTGTTCATAAGGATAAAAATATTACTTTGCTTCCTATGACTCCTGATTCCATTTTGAAAGATGATATTAATAGAGCTAATAAAGCAAAACAGGAGACGAATAAGAGTGAAAATCAGATTGTGGCAAAAGAATTTGAGCAACAAATGAAGCCCAATAATAAACCATCTAGTGTTGCTTCTGAAATTAAATTGAAAAGTGCATGTTTATTTGCCACCAAATCTGATATTGATGAGCTAGATTTCAGCAAATCTGTTTGCTATGCTTTTGTGTGCAAAGAGGCATTATTTTCATTCGAGGACGTGCCTTCCTCTTTGCCTCCTGCTGTCACTAACATTTTGCAGGAGTTTGCTGACGTCTTTCCACAAGACGTGCCACCGGGATTACCGCCTATTCGAGGGATTGAGCATCAGATTGACTCAATTCCCGGTGCTTCACTGCCAAACCGTGCACCATACCGTACCAATCCAGAGGAGACGAAGGAGATTATGCGTCAAGTACAAGAGCTTCTCGACAAAGGTTATATACGCGAATCCCTTAGTCCTTGTGCTGTTCCTATTATTCTAGTGCCGAAAAAGGATGGTACATCACGTATGTGTGTTGATTGTAGAGGCATTAATAATATTACTATTCGTTATCGTCATCCTATTCCTAGGCTAGATGATATGCTTGATGAATTGAGTGGCTCTACAATATTCTCCAAAGTTGATTTACGTAGTGGATACCATCAAATTCGTATGAAATTGGGAGATGAATGGAAAACAGCATTCAAAACTAAGTTTGGATTATATGAGTGGTTAGTCATGCCTTTTGGGTTAACTAATGCACCTAGTACTTTCATGAGATTAATGAACGAAGTTTTACGTGCTTTCATTGGACGATTTGTGGTAGTTTACTTTGATGACATATTGATTTATAGCAGATCTTTGGAAGAACATTTGGAACATTTACGTGCTGTTTTTATTGCTCTACGTGATGCATATTTGTTTGGTAACCTTGGGAAGTGCACCTTTTGCACCGACCGAGTATCTTTTCTTGGCTATGTTGTTACTCCACAGGGAATTGAAGTTGATAAAGCCAAGATTGAAGCTATTGAGAGTTGGCCGCAACCCAAAACGGTCACACAAGTGAGGAGTTTTCTTGGCCTCGCTGGATTCTATAGGCGTTTTGTGAGAGATTTCAGCACCATTGCTGCACCTCTCAATGAGCTTACAAAGAAAGATGTGCCTTTTCTTTGGGGTACCGCACAGGAAGAAGCCTTCATGGTATTGAAAGATAAGTTGACACATGCTCCTTTACTCCAACTTCCTGATTTTAATAAGACTTTTGAGCTTGAATGTGATGCTAGTGGAATTGGATTAGGAGGTGTGTTATTACAAGATGGCAAACCTGTTGCATACTTTTCTGAAAAATTGAGTGGGCCTAGTCTGAATTATTCTACTTATGATAAAGAATTATATGCTCTTGTTCGGACTTTAGAAACATGGCAACATTATTTATGGCCCAAAGAATTTGTTATACATTCTGATCATGAATCTTTGAAACATATTAAAAGTCAAGCTAAACTGAATCGTAGACATGCTAAATGGGTTGAATTCATTGAGACTTTCCCTTATGTCATTAAACACAAGAAGGGAAAAGAAAATGTTATTGCTTGATGAGGACATGACTACCTTGGATATGACCAAAAATATTGCATATATGCATATTTGTCAGGTGATTTCTTGTGCAAACTATTCAATAATCTATTTATGTTATCCAGAACAAAAATACTTCACACACTTTTGTGTTTTGTCTAATTGCAGGTGTATGGGACATTTGTACAATCCACATATGATAGAGGCGGGGTGTCCCGATCTTTCGATGAGATGATAACTATCGATTTGGTGGAGACGACTTTGACGATCCGACTACAAACGTGCAATGACGTTGTGCCTTAGCAATCGCTAAACCAACTCCGAGAGGTTATTGACCACGCCGGAGCACGATCAACCTGACCACGAAGGTCTATTCCTGCAAGCAATCGAAGAACAAGCAAGAATATGATAAAAGCAATCTGAATATCGCGAATATGTATGAAGTATTGATAATGGTGGGGATCCGAAAAATGGTCTTGGTCTGGTCGTTGGACACAAACGAAGCACACGAAGTTGCAATGGCTAACTTTTAACTAAACAAGTCCCAAGGAAAAGCTACTAGATGGATCTACTTATATAGGAGCAAGGGGTGGCGGCCAAGGAGGTGGGAGGACGTCCCAAGGCAGCCTAAAACTAAATCTAGGTCGTACAAGGCCAATGGGCCCAAGTGGAGGTGATGTAACACCTTTGGACTTGTAGTTTGACTCGGATTCTGCTGCAGCATCAGATTGTTTCATCCACAACTCAACGCTCCGGACGAATTTGAAGGTGATTCCAATTGGGTTGGAAAGTGCACGAAATCTAGTTTCCAACAAAAAAAAATCACCCAATTCGGAGTCCGTATGAAAAACTTGTGTGCGTTTTGAGTCAGGTATGTCTGTGCAGTCCGAATCTGAATCCAGAACGTGAGAGACTTGGACTCTATCTTCTCTTGGGCCAAAAGTGACGTGAGAGAACTTTTTGGACAGCAAATAAACATCTCTTTCTTCCTTATCTTCATATGTGGATTGTACAAATGTCCCATACACCTGCAATTAGACAAAACACAAAAGTGCGTGAAGTATTTTTGTTCTGGATAACATAAATAGATTATTGAATAGTTTGCACTAGAAATCACCTGACAAATATGCATATATGCAATATTTTTGGTCATATCCAAGGTAGTCATGTCCTCATCATCCTCCCCTTCTTGAAAATAAAGCCGTCCTCGGCGTTGCTTAATCTGAAATGTGGCTAACAAAAGAGACAAGGTGTACATGTTGTATATGTATATGTCATCCATTTTTACTTCCCTTGATTTTTGCATATATGACACATGAATAGATGAGTAACTTGCATAGTTCATAAAACCTAAAGCCAAAAAATTAGCACAAGAAGTAGAAGGCATGAAAATATTGCAACTCAGTTTGCACATATAAGTGAAGCCCTTATTCATTTCAAAAGATTGACAATGTTCATCATTAAACCATCCCAACATTGGTGAATAAACCTTACTTGCATCAAATTTACATGCTACAACATGCTTAAATAAGCAAACATGCAATAAGTCATTCAACACAGAATCATCACCAAGATTAGAGGTCATATCAAAATGATTAAACATTGGTTCTTTTGCATCAATAGTTAATTCAATGGGTGCACTCAAAATTGTTGGTATTTCAGTTGTTTGATCACATGGCAAAGTCAAATTATCAACGTAGTCCTCTAAAATAGGTGGTGTGATCAAAGTAGTGGGTAGCTCATCAGATGGTGCATTCAAATTGACAAGGCATTCATCATTCTCATGTAGAGATGGAAGATCAGTACCTTTGTCATTACCTCTTATGATCAACTCAGATGATGTAGCCACTCTCGGGGGCGATGTGTCACATGGTGGAGGTGATGTAGTCCTGACAACAACGGATGTGGTTGTCATAGTATGCCTAGTAGTTGAAGGAACAATCATATCAACTCTTGGAATGTGCACCGTGCGCTTGTTCTCCTCATGGCCAACACGTCGTTTTATTTCCTGTTCAGCTTTGCAAGCAAGATGAAACAAATGGCCCATAGGATAACACTCTTCATGAATTAGTATCTCTTGAATATCACGGTTTAATCCTCCCCAAAATCTATCCATAAAATCATCTTCACTTTCTTCTAAAGAGGAATGCAACAAGGTAGTTTGTAAATCATCATAATATTTTGTTACAGTTTCACTACCTTGTTTTAAGTGTTGCAACTTCTTAATCATGTCACGAGTATAATAAGCAGGGACGAAAGTATGTCGCATGGCAAGTTTCAAATCATCCCAAGTAGTAGGTATATAATCAGGGTGTAACCGACAATATTCACTCCACCAAACCAAAGCATAACCAGTGAAAAAACCAACCACAACCTTAACCTTTTTATGTTCATCGAAATTATGGGAAGCAAATATATTTTTTATGTCGAACTCCCATTCAATATATAAAGCAGGTTTAAAACGGCCATTAAATGGTGGTATAGATACATTAACCTGATCATGTGCATTTGGATGTTTGTGCACCTCTCGTGACGGTTGTGGTATTTGCAAAGGTGGTGGCACGTCTCCCGCGATCGACAAAGCCCATGAATTGACTCTGGATCCTGTCATGATTAGTAGAACAAGAAACAAAACCCAAAAATAATGTTCCTATAACTACTAGGATGTGGTGGTAAAACGCTCACAGTAAAGCAAATATCAATGTCTTACAAGTTCTTACCATGCAGCAGGCGGTGATCGGCAACCAGCGGTGTCAAGTAACTCTGAATATTGTGTAAAGCGATTGCCAGGGGAGCGTACGTATACACGGTGTAGAAATATGTGGAGCTGGGTTGGCTATATATGGTAGCAAAAGATTAGCAATAATCAATTCAAAGATGCAATGTTGAATAAACGCTCAACGACGGTACTGTGCTGGTCCTAGGCTAGACCGGACTAGAGACGCGAGCCTAGAACACTAATGAGGTCACGGCGTAGCACAACTAGCATCAATGAAGGATACTAAGTAGCTCTTGACAGCAAGATATAAGTGAAGATCACAACAGCAGTGAAGATCATGAGGTGAAACAACAGCCAAGCAGGATATATCAACAACTTTGTCTCCAACTTTCCTCTGAAAAAGTTTGTGCCGATTTTTTTGTTTTTTTTTCTTCTCTCTTTTTTTTTCCTCACACTTTTTTTTTCTTTCTCTCCTTTTTTTTCTCTGACTTTTTTTTCCTTTTTTTTTCTCTCGTTTTTTTCTCTCTTTTTTTCTCCCTCTTTCCAAAACAAACTAGATAAGATGCAGATTGGATCAAGTGAAGATGTGAACGATCTCAACTATTATTATGACAATGTGATAGAGGCAAAGGTGTCCCGTCTTTCGATGAGATGATGGATATCGCTTTGGTGGAAGTCGACTTTGACGATCCGACTACGAACGTGCGAGGACGTCGCGCCTTAGCAATCGCTAAACCAACTCCGAGAGGTTATTGACCACGCCGGAGCACGATCAACCTGACCACGAGGGTCTGTTTCCTGCGAGCAAACGAAGAACAAGCAAGAAACTAAGATTGCAATCTGGATATTGCGAATATAAGATGAAAGCTTTATTGATCAAGGTGGGGTTCTGTGACGCCTTTGTCTGGTCGTTGAACACAAACGAAGTACGCGAAGTTGCAGCTATGGCGAACTTTTAATCTAAACAAAACCCAAAGTCTAAACGATGCCCTAAGGGCTGTATATATGGAGGAAGAGGGGGGAATTTCGTGGCCCTTGGTGGAGGGGTCCGAAATCAACCCTATCTCTTGTTTCCCCACACATACGGACTCTAAAAATAGCCTATACTTATGTATTTCGAAATTACATGGGCCTGGCCCAATAATAAGGTGACGCAGCACCTAAAATAGCCTCGGGACGAAATTTATGAAGTGGCATCTTGTATATTTCGTCCAAGGCTTAATGCACCCATTATGGTGGCTTCAAAGTCCTGAAATCATCACTTGTAACTCCGTTCTTGTTCCCCTTGCGCATGCCATCATCTCCATGCTTGTTCTTGCTCCAATGTTCATCCTTCTCCAAGCTAGGCCCTTCATTTGTAAGCAAAACAAATGTATCCAATTTAGGCAGCATCATATTCTCATGAACATTAGAATCATTACCAAGAAACGAAAGTACCTGGTAATTTAGTTGGCGTGCACGAGCTTTAGTAATTGGTCCAGTATGTATAGCAGCAGGGGCTGTGGGTGTAACAATTGTATTGATGTCCTCATCATCCTCCCCTTCTTGAAATGAAGTCGTCCTCGACGGAAGTTCATCTTCCCCACCCAAATAAGGCTTCAAATCTGCAATGTTAAAAGTGGGACTAACCCCAAAATCTGCAGGCAGCTCAAGTTTATATGCATTATCATTTATTTTCTCTAACACCTTAAAGGGACCATCAGCACGTGGCATTAGCTTTGATTTGCGCAAATCAGGAAATCTATCCTTACGCAAATGTAACCAAACAAGATCTCCAGGTGCAAACACAACATGTTTTCTACCCTTATCTCCAGCAAGTTTATATTTAGCATTCATACGCTCAATGTTTTCCTTAGTTAACTCATGCAATTTTAAAATCAATTCAGCACGTTGTTTAGCATCAAAATTAACCTTCTCCGAAGATGGAAGAGGCAACAAATCAATAGGTGCACGAGGTAGGAAACCATACACAACTTCAAAAGGGCACATCTTAGTAGTAGAATGCAATGAACGATTATAAGCAAATTCAATATGAGGCAAGCATTCCTCCCACATTTTCTTATTATTCTTCAAAACAGCCCTAAGCATAGTAGACAACGTTCTATTGACTACTTCAGTTTGTCCATCAGTTTGGGGGTGACAAGTAGTACTAAAAAGCAGTTTAGTCCCCAACTTAGCCCATAAACATCTCCAAAAGTGGCTAAGAAATTTAGTATCACGATCTGAAACAATAGTATTTGGCACACCATGCAAGCGAATAATTTCATGAAAGAACAAATCAGCAACATTAACAGCATCAGCACTTTTATGACATGGTATAAAGTGTGCCATTTTCGAGAATCTATCCACGACAACAAATATGCTATCCCTCCCCTTCTTTGTTCGAGGTAAACCTAAAACAAAGTCCATAGATATATCCTCCCAAGGAACACTAGGTACAGGAAAAGGCATATATAAACCATGAGGATTGAGTCGTGACTTAGCTTTTTGACATGTAGTGCAGCGAGCAATAAAACGCTCAACATCCCGTCTCATCTTTGGCCAAAAGAAATGTGTAGCAAGTACGTCCTCCGTCTTCTTCACGCCAAAGTGTCCCATTAATCCTCCTCCATGCGCCTCCTGCAACAACAAAAGACGAACGGAGCTAGCTGGAATGCATAGCTTGTTAGCACGAAACACAAATCCATCGTTAACAACAAACTTGTTCCACATTCTTCCTTCTTTACAATTATGCATTACATCTTTAAAATCAGCATCATGCACATATTGATCTTTGATGGTCTCCAAACCAAATATTTTGAAGTCAAGTTGTGAAAGCATAGTATAGCGACGAGACAAAGCATCAGCAATAACATTTTCTTTTCCCTTCTTGTGTTTAATGACATAAGGGAAAGTGATGAGGACATCAATACAATTGTTACACCCACAGCCCCTGCTACTATACATACTGGACCAATTACTAGAGCTCGTGCACGCCAACTAAATTACCAGGTACTTTCGTTTCTTGGTAATGATTCTAATGTTCATGAGAATATGATGCTGCCTAAATTGGATACATTTGTTTTGCTTACAAATGAAGGGCCTAGCTTGGAGAAGGATGAACATTGGAGCAAGAACAAGCATGGAGATGATGGCATGCGCAAGGGGAACAAGAACGGAGTTACAAGTGATGATTTCAGGACTTTGAAGCCACCATAATGGGTGCATGAAGCCTTGGACGAAATATTCAAGATGCCACTTCATAAATTTCGTCCCGAGGCTATTTTAGGTGCTGCGTCACCTTATTATTGGGCCAGGCCCATGTAATTTCGAAATACATAAGTATAGGCTATTTTTAGAGTCCGTATGTGTGGGGAAACAAGAGATAGGGTTGATTTCGGACCCCTCCACCAAGGGCCACGAAATTCCCCCCTCTTCCTCCATATATACAGCCCTTAGGGCATCGTTTAGACTTTGGGTTTTTGTTTAGATTAAAAGTTCGCCATAGCTGCAACTTCGCGTACTTCGTTTGTGTTCAACGACCAGACAAAGGCGTCACAGAACCCCACCTTGATCAATAAAGCTTTCATCTTATATTCGCAATATCCAGATTGCAATCTCAGTTTCTTGCTTGTTCTTCGTTTGCTCGCAGGAAACAGACCCTCGTGGTCAGGTTGATCGTGCTCCGGCGTGGTCAATAACCTCTCGGAGTTGGTTTAGCGATTGCTAAGGCGCGACGTCCTCGCACGTTCGTAGTCGGATCGTCAAAGTCGACTTCCACCAAAGCGAAATCCACCATCTCATCGAAAGACGGGACACCTTTGCCCTTATCACCATGTAAGCGAATAATTTCACGAAAGAACAAATCAGCAACATTAACAGCATCATCGCTTTTATGACATGGTATAAAGTGTGCCATTTTCGTGAACCTATCCACGACAACAAATATGCTATCGCTCCCCTTCTTTGTTCGAGGTAAATCTAAAAGAAAGGCCATAGATATATCCTCCCAAGGAACACTAGGTACAGGCAAAGGCATATATAAACCATGAGGATTGAGTCGTGACTTAGCTCTTTGACATGTAGTGCAGCGAGCAACAAAACGCTCAACATCCCGTCTCATCTTTGGCCAAAAGAAATGTGTAGCAAGTATATCCTCCATCTTCTTGACGCCAAAGTGTCCCATTAATCCTCCTCCATGCGCCTCCTGCAACAACAAAAGACAAACGGAGCTAGCTGGAATGCATAGCTTGTTAGCACGAAACACAAATCCATCGTTAAGAACGAACTTGTTCCAAGTTCTCCCTTCCTTACAATTCTGCAATACATCTTTAAATTCAGCATCATGAACATATTGATCTTTGATGGTCTCCAAACCAAATATTTTAAAGTCAAGTTGTGAAAGCATAGTATAACGACGAGACAAGGCATCAGCAATAACATTTTCTTTACCCTTCTTGTGTTTAATGACATAAGGGAAAGTCTCAATGAATTCAACCCATTTAGCATGTCTACGGTTTAGTTTTGCTTGACTTTTAATGTGTTTCAAAGATTCATGATCAGAATGTATAACAAATTCCTTGGGCCATAAATAATGTTGCCATGTTTCTAAGGTCCGAACAAGAGCATATAATTCTTTATCATAAGTAGAATAGTTCAGACTAGGCCCACTCAATTTTTCAGAAAAGTATGCAACAGGTTTGCCATCTTGTAATAACACACCTCCTAATCCAATTCCACTAGCATCACATTCAAGCTCAAAAGTCTTATTAAAATCAGGAAGTTGGAGTAAAGGAGCATGTGTCAACTTATCTTTCAATACCATGAAGGCTTCTTCCTGTGCGGTACCCCAAAGAAAAGGCACATCTTTCTTTGTAAGCTCATTGAGAGGTGCAGCAATGGTGCTGAAATCTCTCACAAAACGCCTATAGAATCCAGCGAGGCCAAGAAAACTCCTCACTTGTGTGACCGTTTTGGGTTGCGGCCAACTCTCAATAGCTTCAATCTTGGCTTTATCAACTTCAATTCCCTGTGGAGTAACAACATAGCCAAGAAAAGATACTCGGTCGGTGCAAAAGGTGCACTTCCCAAGGTTACCAAACAAATATGCATCACGTAGAGCAATAAAAACAGCACGTAAATGTTCCAAATGTTCTTCCAAAGATCTGCTATAAATCAATATGTCATCAAAGTAAACTACCACAAATCGTCCAATGAAAGCACGTAAAACTTCGTTCATTAATCTCATGAAAGTACTAGGTGCATTAGTTAACCCAAAAGGCATGACTAACCACTCATATAATCCAAACTTAGTTTTGAATGCTGTTTTCCATTCATCTCCCAATTTCATACGAATTTGATGGTATCCACTACGTAAATCAACTTTGGAGAATATTGTAGAGCCACTCAATTCATCAAGCATATCATCTAGCCTAGGAATAGGATGACGATAACGAATAGTAATATTATTAATGCCTCTACAATCAACACACATACGTGATGTACCATCCTTCTTCGGCACTAGAATAATAGGAACAGCACAAGGACTAAGGGATTCGCGTATATAACCTTTGTCGAGAAGCTCTTGTACTTGACGCATAATCTCCTTCGTCTCCTCTGGATTGGTACGGTATGGTGCCCGGTTTGGCAGTGAAGCACCGGGAATTAAGTCAATCTGATGCTCAATCCCTCGAATAGGCGGTAATCCCGGTGGCACGTCTTGTGGAAAGACGTCAGCGAACTCCTGCAAAATGTTAGTGACAGCAGGAGGCAAAGAGGAAGGCACGTCCTCGAATGAAAATAATGCCTCTTTGCACACAAAAGCATAGCAAACAGATTTGCTGAAATCTAGCTCATCAATATCAGATTTGGTGGCAAATAAACATGCACTTTTCAATTTAATTTCAGAAGCAACACTAGATGGTTTATTATTAGGCTTCATTTGTTGCTCAAATTCTTTTGCCACAATCTGATTTTCACTCTTATTCGTCTCCTGTTTTGCTTTATTAGCTCTATTAATATCATCTTTCAAAATGGAATCAGGAGTCATAGGAAGCAAAGTAATATTTTTATCCTTATGTGCAAGAGTATAGTGATTGTTTCTACCATGGTGTACAGAATTTTTATCAAATTGCCATGGTCTACCAAGTAATAAGGAACATGCTTGCATAGGTACCACATCACAATCAACATAATCAGCATATGTAGATATACTAAAATGCACACGAACAGTACGTGTTACCTTAACCTTGCCGCTGTTGTTGAACCATTGGATGTAGTAAGGATGTGGATGTGGTCTTGTGGTGAGAGAAAGCTTCTCGACCATCTCCATGCTAGCCAAGTTATTGCAGCTCCCTCCGTCTATGATGACGCGCACAGAACGTTCCTTCACAACTCCCATGGTATGGAACAAATTGTGCCTCTGATTTTGCTCAGCTTGTGTGATCTGCACACTCAAAACACGTTGAGCAACTAAACATTCATACCTATCAGCATCTTCAGGAGCCATGTATTGCGTCTCATTATCAGAATCATCTCCACCATGTTCTTCACGTGTAATAAGAGCCAAAGTCTCCTCATCATAGTCACTAGCGGACTCATATCCACCATCCGCGGTAGCAATCATCACACGCGGAGATTTGCATTCTCTCGCATAATGACCTCCTCCCTTACAACGACGACAAATAATATCACTTGTGTGCCCTGTTGATGCTATGGAAGAAGAAGAACGCTGTGTAGGCCCCGTGATGAGGACATGACTACCTTGGATATGACCAAAAATATTGCATATATGCATATTTGTCAGGTGATTTCTAGTGCAAACTATTCAATAATCTATTTATGTTATCCAGAATAAAAATACTTCACACACTTTTGTGTTTTGTCTAATTGCAGGTGTATGGGACATTTGTACAATCCACATATGAAGATAAGGAAGAAAGAGATGTTTATTTGCTGTCCAAAAAGTTCTCTCACGTCACTTTTGGCCCAAGAGAAGATAGAGTCCAAGTCTCTCACGTTCTGGATTCAGATTCAGACTGCACAGACACACCTGACTCAAAACGCACACAAGTTTTTCATACAGACTCCGAATTGGGTGATTCTTTTTTTGTTGGAAACTAGATTTCGTGCACTTTCCAACCCAATTGGAATCACCATCAAATTCGTCCGGAGCGTTGAGTTGTGGACGAAACAATCTGATGCTGCAGCAGAATCCGAGTCAAACTACAAGTCCAAAGGTGTTACATCACCTCCACTTGGGCCCATGAGCCTTGTACGACCTAGGGTTAGTTTTAGGCTGCCTTGGGACGTCCTCCCACCTCCTTGGCCGCCACCCCTTGCTCCTATATAAGTAGATCCATCTAGTAGCTTTTTCCTTGGGATTTGTTTAGTTAAAAGTTAGCCATTGCAACTTCGTGTACTTCGTTTGTGTCCAACGACCAGACCAAGACCGCTTACGGATCCCCACCTTTATCAATACTTCATATATACTCGCAATATTCAGATTGCTTTTATCATATTCTAGCTTGTTCTTCGATTGCTTGCAGGAATAGACCTTCGTGGTCAGGTTGATTGTGCTCCGGCGTGGTCAATAACCTCTCGGAGTTGGTTTAGCGATTGCTAAGGCGCAACGTCGTGCACGTTTGTAGTCGGATCGTCAAAGTCGTCTCCACCAAATCGATAGTTATTATCTCATCGAAAGATCGGGACACCTGACTCTATCAAGTGGTATCAGTTTTCAGGTTGCTCGGTGAGAATTTCCCGTTTTCCTAGATTAGATTTATTTTCTTACCTATTGTCCAAGAAAAAGCCACAAAAAAGAGTTAGATCTATTCATCCTTGGTCCAAGCCAGTCTGAGCCTTTGCAATTTTTTCTTTTCATTGCTTGCATAGTTGAATTATCGGTTGCATCGTCGTGTCAAGTTGCTGGTCTTAGTGTCTAGTTCGTTTGGAGTTTCGAGTTCTATTCACATTAGTCACGCCACCGCTGCATCATTATCTCTTCCGCTGTCCACCACCCATCCATCAATTTCCACCACGTGCTATCCATCATTCATTGTCATAATAATAGTTGAGATCGTTCACATCTTCACTTGATCCAATCTGCATCTTATCTAGTTTGTTTTGGAAAGAGGGAGAAAAAAAGAGAGAAAAAACGAGAGAAAAAAAAGGAGAAAAAAAAGTCAGAGAAAAAAAAAGGAGAGAAAGAAAAAAAGTGTGAGGAAAAAAAAAGAGAAGAAAAAAAATTGGATCTATCTAGAATCAATCTCGTACCTGAATTCGGATTGGAATCTGTTTTGCGCACTGTTCAGTAAAACAGGTGTATCTTCCTCATACGAAATCCGTTTTGGCTCCGTGAGTACTCAAATTGAAGATAGCGACGAGCCGCATCTAAATAGTTGCAGAAGCTAGTTCAATATTTGACACCTCAAAATCGGCTTCTAAATAGGTCTTTTTGCCCTCTGAAGTTCGTGAACACAGCTTGTTCCAATTTTTCAGGCCAGTTTTAGAATTCTTTGACTCCTCGTATCAACTCGGAATTGAGTGATTCTTTTTGCATTGGAAAGCTTGAGTTAGTAGCATTCTTTGAAAGAATTTATCAGAAAATTGTCTCAAACTTTTCAAGAGGAAAGTTGGAGAGAGAGTTGTTGTATATCCTGCTTGGCAGTTGTTTTTCATCATTATCTTCACTACCATTGTGATCTTCACTTATATCTTGCTGTCAAGAGCTACTTAGTATCCTTCATTGATGCTAGTTGTGCTACGCCGTGACCTTATTAGTGTTCTAGGCTCGCGTCTCTAGTCCGGTCTAGCCTAGGACCAGCACAGTACCGTCGTTGAGCGTTTATTCAACATTGCATCTTTGAATTGATTATTGCTAATCTTTTGCTACCATATATAGCCAACCCAGCTCCACATATTTCTACACCGTGTATACGTACGCTCCCCTGGCAATCGCTTTACTCAATATTCGGAGTTACTTGACACCGCTGGTTGCCGATCACCGCCTGCTGCATGGTAAGAACTTGTAAGACATTGATATTTGCTTTACTGTGAGCGTTTTACCACCACATACTAGTAGTTATAGGAACATTATTTTTGGGTTTTGTTTCTTTTTCTACTAATCATGACAGGATCCAGAGTCAATTCATGGGCTTTGTCGATCGCGGGAGACGTGCCACCACCTTTGCAAATACCACAACCGTCACGAGAGGTGCACAAACATCCAAATGCACATGATCAGGTTAATGTATCTATACCCCCATTTAATGGCCGTTTTAAACCGGCTTTATATATTGAATGGGAGTTCGACATAAAAAATATATTTGCTTCCCATAATTTCGATGAACATAAAAAGGTTAAGGTTGCGGTTGGTTCTTTCACTGGTTATGCTTTGGTTTGGTGGAGTGAATATTGTCGGTTACACCCTGATTATATACCTACTACTTGGGATGATTTGAAACTTGCCATGCGACATACTTTCGTCCCTGCTTATTATACTCGTGACATGATTAAGAAGTTGCAACACTTAAAACAAGGTAGTGAAACTGTAACAAAATATTATGATGATTTACAAACTACCTTGTTGCATTCCTCTTTAGAAGAAAGTGAAGATGATTTTATGGATAGATTTTGGGGAGGATTAAACCGTGATATTCAAGAGATACTAATTCATGAAGAGTGTTATCCTATGGACCATTTGTTTCATCTTGCTTGCAAAGCTGAACAGGAAATAAAACGACGTGTTGGCCACGAGGAGAACAAGCGCACGGTGCACATTCCAAGAGTTGATATGATTGTTCCTTCAACTACTAGGCATACTATGACAACCACATCCGTTGTTGTCATGATAGAGGCGAGGGTGTCCCGATCTTTCGATGAGATGATAACTATCGATTTGGTGGAGACGACTTTGACGATCCGACTACAAACGTGCACGATGTTGCGCCTTAGCAATCGCTAAACCAACTCCGAGAGGTTATTGACCATGCTGGAGCACGATCAACCTGACCACGAAGGTCTATTCCTGCAAGCAATCGAAGAACGAGCAAGAATATGATAAAGCAATCTGAATATTGCGAATATATATGAAGTATTGATAATGGTGGGGATCCGGAAGCGGTCTTGGTCTGGTCGTTGGACACAAACGAAGTACACGAAGTTGCAATGGCTAACTTTTAACTAAACAAATCCCAAGGAAAAGCTACTAGATGGATCTACTTATATAGGAGCAAGGGGTGGCGGCCAAGGAGGTGGGAGGACGTCCCAAGGCAGCCTAAAACTAAATCTAGGTCGTACAAGGCCAATGGGCCCAAGTGGAGGTGATGTAACACCTTTGGACTTGTAGTTTGACTCGGATTCTGCTGCAGCATCAGATTGTTTCGTCCACAACTCAACGCTCCGGGCGAATTTGAAGGTGATTCCAATTGGGTTGGAAAGTTCACGAAATCTAGTTTTCAACAAAAAAAGAATCACCCAATTCGGAGTCCGTATGAAAAACTTGTGTGCGTTTTGAGTCAGGTATGTCTGTGCAGTCCGAATCTGAATCCAGAACGTGAGAGACTTGGACTCTATCTTCTCTTGGGCCAAAAGTGACGTGAGAGAACTTTTTGGACAGCAAATAAACATCTCTTTCTTCCTTATCTTCATATGTGGATTGTACAAATGTCCCATACACCTGCAATTAGACAAAACACAAAAGTGTGTGAAGTATTTTTGTTCTGGATAACATAAATAGATTATTGAATAGTTTGCACTAGAAATCACCTGACAAATATGCATATATGCAATATTTTTGGTCATATCCAAGGTAGTCATGTTCTCATCACCACCTATTTTAGAGGACTACGTTGATAATTTGACTTTGCCATGTGATCAAACAACTAAAATACCAACAATTTTGAGTGCACCCATTGAATTAACTATTGATGCAAAAGAACCAATGTTTAATCATTTTGATATGACCTCTAATCTTGGTGATGATTCTGTGTTGAATGACTTATTGCATGTTTGCTTATTTAAGCATGTTGTAGCATGTAAATTTGATGCAAGTAAGGTTTATTCACCAATGTTGGGATGGTTTAATGATGAACATTGTCAATCTTTTGAAATGAATAAGAGCTTCACTTATATGTGCAAACTGAGTTGCAATATTTTCATGCCTTCTACTTCTTGTGCTAATTTTTTGGCTTTAGATTTTATGAACTATGCAAGTTACTCATCTATTCATGTGTCATATATGCAAAAATCAAGGGAAGTAAAAATGGATGACATATACATATACAACATGTACACCTTGTCTCTTTTGTTAGCCACATTTCAGATTAAGCAACGTCGAGGACGGCTTTATTTTCAAGAAGGTGATGAGGACATGACTACAATTGTTACACCCACAGCCCCTGCTGCTATACATACTGGACCAATTACTAGAGCTCGTGCACGCCAACTAAATTACCAGGTACTTTCGTTTCTTGGTAATGATTCTAGTGTTCATGAGAATATGATGCTGCCTAAATTGGATACATTTGTTTTGCTTACAAATGAAGGGCCTAGCTTGGAGAAGGATGAACATTGGAGCAAGAACAAGCATGGAGATGATGGCATGCGCAAGGGAAACAAGAACGAAGTTACAAGTGATGATTTCAGGACTTTGAAGCCACCATAATGGGTGCATGAAGCCTTGGACGAAATATACAAGATGCTACTTCATAAATTTCGTCCCGAGGCTATTTTAGGTGCTGCGTCACCTTATTATTGGGCCAGGCCCATGTAATTTCGAAATACATAAGTATAGGCTATTTTTAGAATCCGTATGTGTGGGGAAACAAGAGATAGGGTTGATTTCGGACCCCTCCACCAAGGGCCACGAAATTCCCCCCCTCTTCCTCCATATATACAGCCCTTAGGGCATCGTTTAGACTTTGGGATTTGTTTAGTTAAAAGTTAGCCATTGCAACTTCGTGTGCTTCGTTTGTGTCGAACGACCAGACCAAGACCACTTTTCGGATCCCCACCTTTATCAATACTTCATATATACTCGCAATATTCAGATTGCTTTTATCATATTCTTGCTTGTTCTTCGATGCAAGTAAGGTTTATTCATCAATGTTGGGATGGTTTAATGATGAACATTGTCAATCTTTTGAAATGAATAAGAGCTTCACTTATATGTGCAAACTGAGTTGCAATATTTTCATGCCTTCTACTTCTTGTGCTAATTTTTTGGCTTTAGATTTTACGAACTATGCAAGTTACTCATCTATTCATGTGTCATATATGCAAAAATCAAGGGAAGTAAAAATGGATGACATATACATATACAACATGTACACCTTGTCTCTTTTGTTAGCCACATTTCAGATTAAGCAACGCCGAGGACGGCTTTATTTTCAAGAAGGGAGGATGATGAGGACATGACTACCTTGGATATGACCAAAAATATTGCATATATGCATATTTGTCAGGTGATTTCTAGTGCAAACTATTAAATAATCTATTTATGTTATCCAGAACAAAAATACTTCACACACTTTTGTGTTTTGTCTAATTGCAGGTGTATGGGACATTTGTACAATCCACATATGAAGATAAGGAAGAAAGAGATGTTTATTTGCTGTCCAAAAAGTTCTCTCACGTCACTTTTGGCCCAAGAGAAGATAGAGTCCAAGTCTCTCACGTTCTGGATTCAGATTCGGACTGCACAGACACACCTGACTCAAAACGCACACAAGTTTTTCATACGGACTCCGAATTGGGTGATTCTTTTTTTGTTGGAAACTAGATTTCGTGCACTTTCCAACCCAATTGGAATCACCTTCAAATTCGTCAGGAGCGTTGAGTTGTGGACGAAACAATCTGATGCTGCAGCAGAATCCGAGTCAAACTACAAGTCCAAAGGTGTTACATCACCTCCACTTGGGCCCATTGGCCTTGTACGACCTAGATTTAGTTTTAGGCTGCCTTGGGACGTCCTCCCACCTCCTTGGCCTCCACCCCTTGCTCCTATATAAGTAGATCCATCTAGTAGCTTTTCCTTGGGATTTGTTTAGTTAAAAGTTAGCCATTGCAACTTCGTGTACTTCGTTTGTGTCCAACGACCAGACCAAGACCGCTTCCGGATCCCCACCATTATCAATACTTCATATATATTTGCAATATTCAGATTGCTTTATCATATTCTTGCTCGTTCTTCGATTGCTTGCAGGAATAGACCTTCGTGGTCAGGCTGACCGTGCTTCCAGCATCGTCAGTAACCTCAGGAGATTGGTTTAGCGATTGCTAAGGCACAACGTCGTGCACGTTTGTAGTCGGATCGTGAAAGTCGTCTCCACCAAATCGATAGTTATCATCTCATCGAAAGATCGGGACCCTCGTCTCTATCAAGTGGTATCAGTTTTCAGGTTGCTCGGTGAGAATTTCCAGTTTTCCTAGATTAGATTTATTTTCTTACCTATTGTCCAAGAAAAAGCCACACAAAAAAAAAGTTAGATCTGTTCATCCTTTATCCAAGCCTGATGAGGACATCAATACAATTGTTACACCCACAGCCCCTGCTGCTATACATACTGGACCAATTACTAGAGCTCGTGCACGCCAACTAAATTACCAGGTACTTTCGTTTCTTGGTAATGATTCTAATGTTCATGAGAATATGATGCTGCCTAAATTGGATACATTTGTTTTGCTTACAAATGAAGGGCCTAGCTTGGAGAAGGATGAACATTGGAGCAAGAACAAGCATGGAGATGATGGCATGCGCAAGGGGAACAAGAACGGAGTTACAAGTGATGATTTCAGGACTTTGAAGCCACCATAATGGGTGCATGAAGCCTTGGACGAAATATACAAGATGCCACTTCATAAATTTCGTCCCGAGGCTATTTTAGGTGCTGCGTCACCTTATTATTGGGCCAGGCCCATGTAATTTCGAAATACATAAGTATAGGCTATTTTTAGAGTCCGTATGTGTGGGGAAACAAGATATAGGGTTGATTTCGGACCCCTCCACCAAGGGCCACGAAATTCCCCCCTCTTCCTCCATATATACAGCCCTTAGGGCATCGTTTAGACTTTGGGTTTTGTTTAGATTAAAAGTTCGCCATAGCTGCAACTTCGCGTACTTCGTTTGTGTTCAACGACCAGACAAAGGCGTCACAGAACCCCACCTTGATCAATAAAGCTTTCATCTTATATTCGCAATATCCAGATTGCAATCTCAGTTTCTTGCTTGTTCTTCGTTTGCTCGCAGGAAACAGACCCTCGTGGTCAGGTTGATCGTGCTCCGGCGTGGTCAATAACCTCTCGGAGTTGGTTTAGCGATTGCTAAGGCGCGACGTCCTCGCACGTTCGTAGTCGGATCGTCAAAGTCGACTGCCACCAAAGCGATATCCATCATCTCATCGAAAGACGGGACACCTTTGCTCCTATCACCATTTGTTTCATCTTGCTTGCAAAGCTGAACAGGAAATAAAACGACGTGTTGGCCACGAGGAGAACAAGCGCACGGTGCACATTCCAAGAGTTGATATGATTGTTCCTTCAACTACTAGGCATACTATGACAACCACATCCGTTGTTGTCAGGACTACATCACCTCCACCATGTGACGCATCGCCCCCGAGAGTGGCTACATCATCTGAGTTGATCATAAGAGGTAATGACAAAGGTACTGATCTTCCATCTCTACATGAGAATGATGAATGCCTTGTCAATTTGAATGCACCATCTGATGAGCTACCCACTACTTTGATCACACCACCTATTTTAGAGGATTACGTTGATAATTTCACTTTGCCATGTGATCAAACAACTGAAATACCAACAATTTTGAGTGCACCCATTGAATTAACTATTGATGCAAAAGAACCAATGTTTAATCATTTTGATATGACCTCTAATCTTGGTGATGATTCTGTGTTGAATGACTTATTGCATGTTTGCTTATTTAAGCATGTTGTAGCATGTAAATTTGATGCAAGTAAGGTTTATTCACCAATGTTGGGATGGTTTAATGATGAACATTGTCAATCTTTTGAAATGAATAAGAGCTTCACTTATATGTGCAAACTGAGTTGCAATATTTTCATGCCTTCTACTTCTTGTGCTAATTTTTTGGCTTTAGATTTTATGAACTATGCAAGTTACTCATCTATTCAAGTGTCATATATGCAAAAATCAAGGGAAGTAAAAATGGATGACATATACATATACAACATGTACACCTTGTCTCTTTTGTTAGCCACATTTCAGATTAAGCAACGCTGAGGACGGCTTTATTTTCAAGAAGGGGAGGATGATGAGGACAAGACTACCTTGGATATGACCAAAAATATTGCATATATGCATATTTGTCAGGTGATTTCTAGTGCAAACTATTCAATAATCTATTTATGTTATCCAGAACAAAAATACTTCACACACTTTTGTGTTTTGTCTAATTGCAGGTGTATGGGACATTTGTACAATCCACATATGAAGATAAGGAAGAAAGAGATGTTTATTTGCTGTCCAAAAAGTTCTCTCACGTCACTTTTGGCCCAAGAGAAGATAGAGTCCAAGTCTCTCACGTTCTGGATTCAGATTCGGACTGCACAGACACACCTGACTCAAAACGCACACAAGTTTTTCATACGGACTCCGAATTGGGTGATTCTTTTTTTGTTGGAAACTAGATTTCGTGCACTTTCCAACCCAATTGGAATCACCTTCAAATTCGTCCGGAGCGTTGAGTTGTGGACGAAACAATCTGATGCTGCAGCAGAATCCGAGTCAAACTACAAGTCCAAAGGTGTTACATCACCTCCACTTGGGCCCATGAGCCTAGTACGACCTAGGGTTAGTTTTAGGCTGCCTTGGGACGTCCTCCCACCTCCTTGGCCGCCACCCCTTGCTCCTATATAAGTAGATCCATCTAGTAGCTTTTTCCTTGGGATTTGTTTAGTTAAAAGTTAGCCATTGCAACTTCGTGTACTTCGTTTGTGTCCAACGACCAGACCAAGACCGCTTACGGATCCCCACCTTTATCAATACTTCATATATACTCGCAATATTCAGATTGCTTTTATCATATTCTTGCTTGTTCTTCGATTGCTTGCAGGAATAGACCTTCGTGGTCAGGTTGATTGTGCTCCGGCGTGGTCAATAACCTCTCGGAGTTGGTTTAGCGATTGCTAAGGCGCAACGTCATGCACGTTTGTAGTCGGATCGTCAAAGTCGTCTCCACCAAATCGATAGTTATCATCTCATCGAAAGATCGGGACACCTGACTCTATCACCCCGCAGGTGCGCTCTTGGCAGATAATGGTGGTTGTGCCTGTTTTCTTGTATCACGGCTGGAGGTGGCACCTGATGGAGGTGCTGGTGCAGTTGAAGTAGAAGATGCACGTGGTGTCCATGATGAAGGTCGGCCTGCAGAAAAGTTAGTTCGCCCCAATGCTTGTTGATAGAGGCGGGGGTGTCCCGATCTTTCGATGAGATGATAATTATCGATTTGGTGGAGACGACTTTGACGATCCAACTACAAACGTGCACGACGTTGCGCCTTAGCAATCGCTAAACCAATCTCCTGAGGTTACTGACGATGCTGGAAGCACGGTCAGCCTGACCACGAAGGTCTATTCCTGCAAGCAATCGAAGAACGAGCAAGAATATGATAAAGCAATCTGAATATTGCAAATATATATGAGGTATTGATAATGGTGGGGATCCGTAAGCGGTCTTGGTCTGGTCGTTGGACACAAACGAAGTACACGAAGTTGCAATGGCTAACTTTTAACTAAACAAATCCCAAGCGAAAAGCTACTAGATGGATCTACTTATATAGGATCAAGGGGTGGCGGCCTAGGAAGTGGGAGGACGTCCCAAGGCAGCCTAAAACTAACCCTAGGTCGTACAAGGCCAATGGGCCCAAGTGGAGGTGATGCAACACCTTTGGACTTGTTGTTTGACTCGGATTCTGCTGCAGCGTCTGATTGTTTCATCTATATCTCAACGCTCCGGATGAATTTGAAGGTGAATCCAATTGGTCTGGAAAGAGCACAAAATCTAGAATCCAAAACAAAAAGAATCACCCAATTCGGAGTCCGTATGAAAAAGTTTTGGCGTTTTGGGACAGGTATGTCTGTGCAGTCCGAATCTGAATCCAGAACGTGAGAGACTTGGACTCTATCTTCTCTTGGCCCAAAAGTGACGTGAGAGAACTTTTTGAACAGCACTTAAACATATCTTTCTCTCTTATCTTCATATGTGAATTGTACAAATATCCCATACACCTGCAATTAGACAAAACACAAAAGTGTGTGAAGTATTTTTGTTCTGGATAACATAAATAGATTATTGAATAGTTTGCACTAGAAATCACCTGACAAATATGCATGTATGCAATATTTTTGGTCGTATCCAAGGTAGTCATGTCCTCATCATCCTCCCCTTTTTGAAAACAAAGCCGTCCTCGGCGTTGCTTAATTTGAAATGTGGCTAAGAAAAGAGACAAGGTATACATGTTGTATATGTATATGTCATCCATTTTTACTTCCCTTGATTTTTGCACATATGACACATGTATACATGAGTAACTTTTATAAATCATAAAATATAAAGCCAAAATATTATCATAAATAGATGGCGTGAAAATATTGTAACTCGGTTTGCACATATAAGTGAAGCTCTTATTCCTATCAAAATATTGACAATATTCATCATTAAACCATCCCAACATTGGTGAATAAACCTTACTTGCATCAAATTTACATGCTACAACATGCTTAAATAAGCAAACATGCAGTAAGTCATTGGACACAGAATCATCACCAAGATTAGAGGTCATATCAAAATGATTAAACATTGATTCTTTTGCATCAATAGTTAATTCAATGGGTGCACTCAAAATTGTTGGTATTTCGGTTGTTTGATCACATGATGCATTCATGATAGTAACATGATTCTCTAAAATAGGTGGCGTGCTCAAATCAACAGGTAACTCAACACATGATGTATTTAAGTTAATTAGTGATGCATCATTCTCATGTGAAGTTATATCATCAATACCTTTACTGTTATCTTGTCGCAAAGACGTAGCTGATGTCGGTATGGACAATGATGATGTACCATACACTTGAGATGATGTCGCACTCACAATCTGAGGTGTGACTGCTCTAGTAGGTACAACGGTGGAGGAATCAACCGATGGCAGTGAGCATGAATTGGAATAGTAGTTGTTGTAGTCACCCAATGCATCCTCCTGTAACTGTCTCTCAAAGGTACAAGCACGAACATACATACCAGTAATGCAACGAGGAATATACCTAAATCTTGCCTGAATATCATGGTTCAAACCACCAAAAAATCTATTCATTGTATCATCCTCAGATTCTTCTATGTCACAATGATGCATATAAGATTTGAACTCTTGGTAGTAAGCATGAACAGTGTTATTGCCTTGTTTAAATTGTTCAAATTTGCGAAGCAATTCACGACGATAGTAAGGAGGGAAAAATTGTTGTCTCATTACATGTTTCAAATCTTTCCAAGTTGTGGGTTGGTTATCAATGTTTTTCTTACAATGCACACTCCACCAAACAAAAGCAAAACCAGTAAATGCTCTAGTGGCAGCTCGTACTTGCTCAAGTTCAGAATAGTCATGATAACTAAAAATTTGTTCTACTTCAAGCTCCCAAGCTAGATAAATAGCAGGATTAAATCTACCCTCAAATGATGGTAAAGAGATAACCTGACCATGTGCTTGTGTGTGTTGTCCCAACTCTCGTGATGGTGAAGATGTGTTCGTCGTCCAAGAACTTCTTTCTCCGGAACCTGTCATGATTAGTAGAAACAAGAAACAAAATTCAAGAATAATGTTCCTATGAACAACTAGGATGTGGTTGTAACGTGCTCACAGTAAAGCAAATATCAATATCTTACAAGTTCTTACCATGCAGCAGGCGGTGATCGGCAACCAGCGGTGTCAAGTAACTCCGAATATTGAGTAAAGCGATTGCCAGGGGAGCGTACGTATACACGGTGTAGAAATATGTGGAGCTGGGTTGGCTATATATGGTAGCAAAAGATTAGCAATAATCAATTCAAAGATGCAATGTTGAATAAACGCTCAACGACGGTACTGTGCTGGTCCTAGGCTAGACCGGACTAGAGACGCGAGCCTAGAACACTAATGAGGTCATGGCGTAGCACAACTAGCATCAATGAAGGATACTAACTAGCTCTTGACAGCAAGATATAAGTGAAGATCACAACAGCAGTGAAGATAATGAGGTGAAACAACAGCCAAGCAGGATATATCAACAACTTTGTCTCCAACTTTACTCTGAAAAAGTTTGTGCCGATTTTTTTGTTTTTTTTTCTTCTCTCTTTTTTTTCCTCACACTTTTTTTTCTTTCTCTCCTTTTTTTTTCTGACTTTTTTTTCCTTTTTTTCTCTCTTTTTTTCTCTCTTTTTTTCTCCCTCTTTCCAAAACAAACTAGATAAGATGCAGATTGGATCAAGTGAAGATGTGAACGATCTCAACTATTATTATGACAATGAATAGTGGGTAGCACGTGGTGGAAATTGATGGATGGGTGGTGGACAGCGGAAGAGATAATGATGCAGCGGTGGCGTGACTAATGTGAACAGAACTCGAAACTCTAAACGAACTAGGCACTAAGACCAGCAACTCGACACGACGATGCAATCGATAATTCAACTATGCAATCAATGAAAAGGAAATTGCAAAGGCTCAGACTGGCTTGGACCAAGGATGAATAGATCTAACTCTTTTTTGTGGCTTTTTCTGGGACAATAGGTAAGAAAGTAAATCTAATCTAGGAAAACTGGAAATTCTCACCGAGCAACCTGAAAACTGATACCACTTGATAGAGGCGGGGGTGTCCTGATCTTTCGATGAGATGATAACTATCGATTTGGGGGAGACGACTTTGACGATCCGACTACAAACGTGCACGACGTTGCGCCTTAGCAATCGCTAAACCAATCTCCTGAGGTTACTGACGATGCCGGAAGCACGGTCAGCCTGACCACGAAGGTCTATTCCTGCAAGCAATCGAAGAACGAGCAAGAATATGATAAAGCAATCTGAATATTGCAAATATATATGAGGTATTGATAATGGTGGGGATCCGTAAGCGGTCTTGGTCTGGTCGTTGGACACAAACGAAGTACACGAAGTTGCAATGGCTAACTTTTAACTAAACAAATCCCAAGCGAAAAGCTACTAGATGGATCTACTTATATAGGATCAAGGGGTGGCGGCCTAGGAAGTGGGAGGACGTCCCAAGGCAGCCTAAAACTAACCCTAGGTCGTACAAGGCCAATGGGCCCAAGTGGAGGTGATGCAACACCTTTGGACTTGTTGTTTGACTCGGATTCTGCTGCAGCGTCTGATTGTTTCGTCTATATCTCAACGCTCCGGATGAATTTGAAGGTGAATCCAATTGGGCTGGAAAGAGCACAAAATCTAGAATCCAAAACAAAAAGAATCACCCAATTCGGAGTCCGTATGAAAAAGTTGTTGGCGTTTTGAGACAGGTATGTCTGTGCAGTCCGAATCTGAATCCAGAACGTGAGAGACTTGGACTCTATCTTCTCTTGGCCCAAAAGTGACGTGAGAGAACTTTTTGAACAGCACTTAAACATATCTTTCTCTCTTATCTTCATATGTGAATTGTACAAATATCCCATACACCTGCAATTAGACAAAACACAAAAGTGTGTGAAGTATTTTTGTTCTGGATAACATAAATAGATTATTGAATAGTTTGCACTGGAAATCACCTGACAAATATGCATGTATGCAATATTTTTGGTCGTATCCAAGGTAGTCATGTCCTCATCACTTGTCGATCCTGCACTTCACGTTCAGCTTTACAAGCAAGATGGAATAAACGAGTGATATTAGTATACTCCTTATAGTCTAGAATGGTCTGAATCTCTCTATTTAATCCATCCAGAAAACGTGCAAGCATAGCTTCATTCTCCTCAACAATACCACATCTAATCATGCCAGTTTGTAATTCCTGATAATATTCTTCTACAGAATTTTTTCCTTGTCTTAAACGCTGCAATTTTTGAAGCAATTCACGTTGATAATATGGTGGAACCCAACGCGTACGCATAGCAGTTTTCAAAGCAGCCCAAGTAGTTGGAATAGGATATAATCTACAATGTTCAGACCACCATACACATGCAAAACTAGTGAAAGCACAAACAGCAGCAGCAACTCGTCTCTCCTCAGGATATTGTAAACATGTAAATCGTTGTTCAGTTTCTAACTCCCAAGTAAGATATATATCAGGAACATATCTACCCTCAAATGGTGGAATATTCAATTTCAGTTTAGGAATATGGACACCATCTCGTACCTGAGGTGGTGGTGCAGGCCTACCATTACGAATGTATACCTGAGGTCGACCTGCTGGTGGTGGTGCTGGTGGCTGCTCGTAGATCTGATTTTGATCAACCTCATCCTCATAATCGCCCGCATACTCATCATCCTCCTGGTTACCAGCAACAGCAGTAGCAGGAGCCACAGAAGTATCAACAGCAGCACCAACAGTTTGGCCAAACGCAAGAGGAACACGGCTCGCTCGGCGAAGGTCTATTTCGCGACGTGGAGGTAGTCGTTGTTGTTGTTGTTGGAGAGGTGCGTTAGGTGCAGCGGGTGGTGGTGGTGGAAGACGCGCGAGCAATTCATTAAATCTGTTATCGAGCTTTGTTTCGAACGTCTTCTCAAGGCCAGTGATCTTCTCCATGGCCTCTTCAAAATTGTTCAGCACATCTTGCACCTGTTCAGTCATCATTTGCTGAAACTTATCATGAAGCTCCTTGTTCGATAAATTCTCCTAGTCAATCTCGTCGGCTTGTGATCCTGGCATGTTAGCAGCAATAGAAACACACAAGAATATGATCCTACAGACTACTAAAAAGTGGTGGTGGTGTATCACAAATCCGTCAAGCAAATCTCAAATTCTTACCAGTTCTTACCCAGCAGCAGGCGGTGATCGGCAACCGTTGTAGTCAAAAACTCTCAAAGCTTGGATGGAGCGATTACCAGGGAGAGTCAAACACACGACGTAGATGTATGTGGAGCTGGAAAGGCTTATAGTATGGTAGCAAAAAGGGTCAGCAATAATCAATTCAGAGATGCAAAGTTGAATAAACGCTCAACGACGGTACTGTGCTGGTCCTAGGCTAGACTGTGCTAGAGACGCGAGCCTAGAACACCAACAAAATCACGGCGCGGCACGTAAACAAGGGAAAAGCACACTCTGAATTTTTTTTTCGCTCTTTTTTTTTGCGCTCTTTTTTTTTGCGCTCTTTTTTTTTGCGCTGCTTTTTTTTTCCGAAACCTACTTCGGCAAGGAAACACGAATCGGAATCTAGATGGATCCCGAAAACAAACCTAATAAGCAAAGAACTCGGATTGGTGGTGGATATATGGTGGTGGTATATGGCAGCGGTGGTGGTAGCGGTGGTAGTATATGAATATGGATCGGTGGTGGTATATGGATACGGATTCGGAGCGGTGGCGGATAAGCGGTGGTGGTAGATGGCAGGGGCGATGATGATGGTGCGGCCGCGGCGTGACAACTTATGACCAGAACTCGAAACTCTAAAAGACTAGACTCTAAGACCAGCAACTAGACCGACGATGCAATCGCAAATTCAACAAAGCAAAACCCTAAAAAGATTATGCAAAGGCTCAAATTGGTTCGGATATGATGAACTAACCCTAATTTTTTTGTGTCTTTTTCGTGGACTGTAGGTATGAAGAACAGACTCGATCTAAACTACGAAAAACTGTAAAATCTCACCGAGCAACCTGGAAATCTGATACCACTTGATAAAGGCAAAGGTGTCCCGTCTTTCGATGAGATGATGGATATTGCTTTGGTGGAAGTCGACTTTGACGATCCGACTACGAACGTGCGAGGACGTCGCGCCTTAGCAATCGCTAAACCAACTCCGAGAGGTTATTGACCACGCCGGAGCACGATCAACCTGACCACGAGGGTCTGTTTCCTGCGAGCAAACGAAGAACAAGCAAGAAACTAAGATTGCAATCTGGATATTGCGAATATAAGATGAAAGCTTTATTGATCAAGGTGGGGTTCTGTGACGCCTTTGTCTGGTCGTTGAACACAAACGAAGTACGCGAAGTTGCAGCTATGGCGAACTTTTAATCTAAACAAAACCCAAAGTCTAAACGATGCCCTAAGGGCTGTATATATGGAGGAAGAGGGGGAATTTCGTGGCCCTTGGTGGAGGGGTCCGAAATCAACCCTATCTCTTGTTTCCCCACACATACGGACTCTAAAAATAGCCTATACTTATGTATTTCGAAATTACGTGGGCCTGGCCCAATAATAAGGTGACGCAGCACCTAAAATAGCCTCGGGACGAAATTTATGAAGTGGCATCTTGTATATTTCGTCCAAGGCTTCATGCACCCATTATGGTGGCTTCAAAGTCCTGAAATCATCACTTGTAACTCCGTTCTTGTTCCCCTTGCGCATGCCATCATCTCCATGCTTGTTCTTGCTCCAATGTTCATCCTTCTCCAAGCTAGGCCCTTCATTTGTAAGCAAAACAAATGTATCCAATTTAGGAAGCATCATATTCTCATGAACATTAGAATCATTACCAAGAAACGAAAGTACCTGGTAATTTAGTTGGCGTGCACGAGCTCTAGTAATTGGTCCAGTATGTATAGCAGCAGGGGCTGTGGGTGTAACAATTGTATTGATGTCCTCATCACAATGAATAGTGGGTAGCACGTGGTGGAAATTGATGGATGGGTGGTGGACAGCGGAAGAGATAATGATGCAGCGGTGGCGTGACTAATGTGAACAGAACTCGAAACTCTAAACGAACTAGACACTAAGACCAGCAACTCGACACGGTGATGCAATCGATAATTCAACTATGCAATCAATGAAAAGAAAATTGCAAAGGCTCAGACTGGCTTGGACCAAGGATGAATAGATCTAACTCTTTTTTGTGGCTTTTTCTTGGACAATAGGTAAGAAAGTAAATCTAATCTAGGAAAACTGGAAATTCTCACCGAGCAACCTGAAAACTGATACCACTTGATAGAGGCGAGGGTGTCCCGATCTTTCGATGAGATGATAACTATCGATTTGATGGAGACAACTTTGACGATACGACTACAAACATGCACGACGTTGCGCCTTAGCAATCGCTAAACCAATCTCCTGAGGTTACTGACGATGCCGGAAGCACGGTCAGCCTGACCACGAAGGTCTATTCCTGCAAGCAATCGAAGAACGAGCAAGAATATGATAAAGCAATCTGAATATTGCAAATATATATGAGGTATTGATAATGGTGGGGATCCGTAAGCGGTTGGACACAAACGAAGTACACGAAGTTGCAATGGCTAACTTTTAACTAAACAATCCCAAGGAAAAGCTACTAGATGGATCTACTTATATAGGAGCAAGGGGTGGCGGCCAAGGAGGTGGGAGGACGTCCCAAGGCAGCCTAAAACTAAATCTAGGTCGTACAAGGTCAATGGGCCCAAGTGGAGGTGATGTAACACCTTTGGACTTGTAGTTTGACTCGGATTCTGCTGCAGCATCAGATTGTTTCGTCCACAACTCAACGCTCCGGACGAATTTGATGGTGATTCCAATTGGGTTGGAAAGTGCACGAAATCTAGTTTCCAACAAAAAAAGAATCACCCAATTCGGAGTCTGTATGAAAAACTTGTGTGCGTTTTGAGTCAGGTGTGTCTGTGCAGTCCGAATCTGAATCCAGAACGTGAGAGACTTGGACTCTATCTTCTCTTGGGCCAAAAGTGACGTGAGAGAACTTTTTGGACAGCAAATAAACATCTCTTTCTTCCTTATCTTCATATGTGGATTGTACAAATGTCCCATACACCTGCAATTAGACAAAACACAAAAGTGTGTGAAGTATTTTTGTTCTGGATAACATAAATAGATTATTGAATAGTTTGCACTAGAAATCACCTGACAAATATGCATATATGCAATTTTTTGGTCATATCCAAGGTAGCCATGTCCTCATCACTTGAAATCATCTTGCACTTGGCGTTCCGCTTTGGTAGCTTGGTGCACTAGCTCGATGAGATTGGAGTATGGTTGGAAGTCGGCGATCTTCTTGATGGGATGATTGAGTCCATTTAAGAAACGTGCCATTGTTTGCTCATCATCTTCCGTTGCAATCTCCATCTCCTTGTAGTATTCTTCAACTCTCTTTGTTACTTGCTTGAGTTGTTGGAGTTTCTTGAAGAGGTCACGGTTGTAGTAGGTAGGTACGAAGCGTCCTCTCATGACATCCTTCATTTGCGCCCAAGTAGTGATGGGTGGTTCACCTCTTGCCTCTCAGCGCTCTATGATTTGTTCCCACCAAATGAGCACATATTCTTGGAACTCAAGGGATGCCATCGCGATATTCTTCTCTTCTTCAAAATTGTGCAAACGGAAAATCTTGTCAACTTTCAATGCCCATGAAAGGTACTCTTCGGGATCATTGCCTCCGTTGAACTTGGTCATGGTGAACTTGAGTTTTCCATAACGTTGCTCTTAATTGTGTTGGGGTTGGGGATGATGACACCCATGTTGTTGATGATTGATCAACTTGTGGTGCTCTTGGCGCGGAGGGTTGTTATCGCCATGTTGTTCTTGTCGTGGAGGATCTCCATTGCCTTCATGCTCTTGATTGACTTGTTGTTCTTGGCGAGCTTGTGGAGGAGCTTGTCGAGCTCGAGGAGGAACTTGACGATGCACGCGAGCTTGAAATCTTCGTTCTTGAATTTCTTCGTGAAGTGCTTCCTCTTGTTCACGGGCTTGTCGGCTTCGGTCGGCAACGGCTCGACTCGAATCGCGTAGAGCTTGTTGCGCCACAAGTGCTTGAGCATCACGGAGTTGTTGTTCTTGACATTGTGCCTCGGCATCTTGAGCATTTTGGTGTAGAAGTGCTTGCTCTTGCTCTTCATGTTGGCGTTGTCGTTGCCATTCTCGTGCTAGCGCAAAGTCCTCTTGAGTTTGACGTTGTCGGCGCTCTTGAGAGTCGGTGTCTCGTAGGGGATGGAGGTTTGCTGATGAGGACATCAATACAATTGTTACACCCACAGCCCCTGCTGCTATACATACTGGACCAATTACTAGAGCTCGTGCACGCCAACTAAATTACCAGGTACTTTCGTTTCTTGGTAATGATTCTAATGTTCATGAGAATATGATGCTGCCTAAATTGGATACATTTGTTTTGCTTACAAATGAAGGGCCTAGCTTGGAGAATGATGAACATTGGAGCAAGAACAAGCATGGAGATGATGGCATGCGCAAGGGGAACAAGAACGGAGTTACAAGTGATGATTTCAGGACTTTGAAGCCACCATAATGGGTGCATGAAGCCTTGGACGAAATATACAAGATGCCACTTCATAAATTTCGTTCCGAGGCTATTTTAGGTGCTGCGTCACCTTATTATTGGGCCAGGCCCATGTAATTTTGAAATACATAAGTATAGGCTATTTTTAGAGTCCGTATGTGTGGGGAAACAAGAGATAGGGTTGATTTCGGACCCCTCCACCAAGGGCCACGAAATTCCCCCCCTCTTCCTCCATATATACAGCCCTTAGGGCATCGTTTAGACTTTGGATTTTGTTTAGATTAAAAGTTCGCCATAGCTGCAACTTCGCGTACTTCATTTGTGTTCAACGACCAGACAAAGGCGTCACAGAACCCCACCTTGATCAATAAAGCTTTCATCTTATATTCGCAATATCCAGATTGCAATCTCAGTTTCTTGCTTGTTCTTCGTTTGCTCGCAGGAAACAGACCCTCGTGGTCAGGTTGATCGTGCTCCGGCGTGGTCAATAACCTCTCGGAGTTGGTTTAGCGATTGCTAAGGCGCGACGTCCTCGCACGTTCGTAGTCGGATCGTCAAAGTCGACTTCCACCAAAGCGATATCCATCATCTCATCGAAAGACGGGACACCTTTGCCTCTATCAAGTGGTATCAGATTTCCAGGTTGCTCGGTGAGATTTTACAGTTTTTCGTAGTTTAGATCGAGTCTGTTCTTCATACCTATAGTCCACGAAAAAGCCACAAAAAAATATTAGGGTTAGTTCATCATATCCGAACCAATCTGAGCCTTGCATAATCTTTTTAGGGTTTTGCTTTGTTGAATTTGCGGTTGCATCGTCGTGTCTAGTTGATGGTCTTAGAGTCTAGTCTTTTAGAGTTTCGAGTTCTGGTCATAAGTTGTCACGCCGCCGCCGCACCATCATCATCGCCCCTGCCATCTACCACCACCGCACCGAATCCGTATCCATATACCACCACCAATCCGTGTCCATATACCACCACCGATCCATATCCATATACCACCACCGCTACCACCACCGCTGCCATATACCACCACCATATATCCACCACCAATCCAAGTTCTTTGCTTATTAGGTTTGTTTTCGGGATCCATCTAGATTCCGATTCGTGTTTCCTTGCCGGAGTCGGGTAGCCACGCTCCGTTTAGGCCCAAAATTTTTCGAAAACGCATTTTTCGAAAAAATTTCTGGCTATCCTATTTTTAGGTGTTTCTGAGTGTTTTGAGACAGGTGCCATTATAGGAAGTTTTTTTTTGACCCGTTTCCAGTTTTTGGGTCCGGGCAGTC
>NC_041380.1:225881160-225934050 GCF_002162155.2 Triticum dicoccoides | reverse complement strand
CATTGAGCGTATGAATGCTAAATATAAACTTGCTGGAGATAAGGGTAGAAAACATGTTGTGTTTGCACCTGGAGATCTTGTTTGGTTACATTTGCGTAAGGATAGATTTCCTGATTTGCGCAAATCAAAGCTAATGCCACGTGCTGATGGTCCCTTTAAGGTGTTAGAGAAAATAAATGATAATGCATATAAACTTGAGCTGCCTGCAGATTTTGGGGTTAGTCCCACTTTTAACATTGCAGATTTGAAGCCTTATTTGGGTGAGGAAGATGAACTTCCGTCGAGGACGACTTCATTTCAAGAAGGGGAGAATGATGAGGACATCAATACAATTGTTACACCCACAGCCCCTGCTGCTATACATACTGGACCAATTACTAGAGCTCGTGCACGCCAACTAAATTACCAGGTACTTTCGTTTCTTGGTAATGATTCTAATGTTCATGAGATTATGATGCTGCCTAAATTGGATACATTTGTTTTGCTTACAAATGAAGGGCCTAGCTTGGAGAAGGATGAACATTGGAGCAAGAACAAGCATGGAGATGATGGCATGCGCAAGGGGAACAAGAACGGAGTTACAAGTGATGATTTCAGGACTTTGAAGCCACCATAATGGGTGCATGAAGCCTTGGACGAAATATACAAGATGCCACTTCATAAATTTCGTTCCGAGGCTATTTTAGGTGCTGCGTCACCTTATTATTGGGCCAGGCCCATGTAATTTCGAAATACATAAGTATAGGCTATTTTTAGAGTCTGTATGTGTGGGGAAACAAGAGATAGGGTTGATTTCGGACCCCTCCACCAAGGGCCACGAAATTCCCCCCTCTTCCTCCATATATACAGCCCTTAGGGCATCGTTTAGACTTTGGGTTTTGTTTAGATTAAAAGTTCGCCATAGCTGCAACTTCGCGTACTTCGTTTGTGTTCAACGACTAGACAAAGGCGTCACAGAACCCCACCTTGATCAATGAAGCTTTCATCTTATATTCGCAATATCCAGATTGCAATCTCAGTTTCTTGCTTGTTCTTCGTTTGCTCGCAGGAAACAGACCCTCGTGGTCAGGTTGATCGTGCTCCGGCGTGGTCAATAACCTCTCGGAGTTGGTTTAGCGATTGCTAAGGCGCGACGTCCTCGCACGTTCGTAGTCGGATCGTCAAAGTCGACTTCCACCAAAGCGATATCCATCATCTCATCGAAAGACGGGACACCTTTGCCTCTATCACTTGCTTGACGGTCGGTGCGTGCGGCTTGACGAAGAGTGTTCGATGTCGGTGTACTAGAGCCGGAGAGGGTGAAGTCAGAGTGGCGGCTTGAACGGCTCCTTCTTGAAGTGGAAGACGAGCGGTTGAGCAACAAAGCACGAATTTCGTCCATCCTTGCGTCATTCTCTTGCTTGTGATCATCAAGCTTGTGGTCGAAGTAGACCCTTGTATGTTTCTCGAAAAGTCGCAAGTTGGCGGCAAGGTTGTCGATGCGTTCACTCATAGCTTGTTGCTCTTGATGCAAAGCACGTTGTGCACCAAAGAGGTGGCTCTTGGTGACGAAGGAGTTCATGTCGTCGTCTTGCTCCATGAAGAGTGGGTTGGTAGAAGTACTTGGCCTATCCATCATTCGAAGACAAATGTGAGTGGTGGAAAGGGAAGAACGAGTACCAAATGTACCTTGACCGAAGTTGAAAGTGGATCGAGGATCACTCCAATGTAGTACAAGGAAATAGCACAATTGGTACGAGCTCTTGTTAGTTTCTCACGCCTACACAAGTAAAAGCTTTTGGTGGAGCTTGGTTAGGATGGTGGCACAAAATTTGATGCAGTTGTAAGTGAGCTTCAATAATGTTGGAAAAGATTCGCAAGATGCAATGTAACAAGTAGACCAAGCATATAAGGTACACAGAAACACACGCGCAAAAAGATAAGTGGGGTTGTGCAACCAAGGGTGGGCCAAAATGTGGAATCCACAAAAATGCTCTTGTTGCACAACACTAGAGAGATTCTAGCATGATTGCACAATGGGCAGATACAAGAACTTGTGCACAACCTACTTAGCAAAAATGCAACGACTTCTACCCCAAATATGTTCTATGCAAGGTGTTGCTATGATATGATCCAAGATGATCGAGTATGACAATCTTAATGTTGTAAGATGCTATGGTTCTTGCTTAAAAGATCTTTGCTTATCTTTTCTCTTTGCTTAAAAGCTTGTTTGGCTCTTTGATGTTTGAGCTCTTTTCTCATGCAATGCTTGACGAACCAAGATAGAAAATGAGTATGTGATGACAACTTTGTGACACAAGAGATGATACCAATATATGCAACAATGATGTATGTATGCTATGGGAAGTATGATCACTAATGTGCACAAGTCTCGTTGCCGGCAATAGTCAATGGCTAGTTTCGATGGGTAAGCAAAGCAAAGGAGTAAGGCTATGATGGCTATCAATGTAATGGCAAGAGTGATATGTCCAATACCAAGATGAGGTTACCGGTCTTGCTTCCGGTATGGTGTCAAAATGGTGGCACGAATACCAAGATGTAGTCGAGGTGGTCGTTGTTGATGTTGCATCCGTGGGGAAGATGAGCGGCGGTGATGTCGATGTCGAACCGTACCTAGATAGCCGATATACAAAAGGATACGGTACCGCAACTCAAATTCTCAAACCTCGAAGTAGCAATTATGTTGGAGAGCAAAACGGTCCAAAAATGGTTGGGTTATGCGGAAATGGTGGAGGTATGCGGAAGTATATATGGTATATGGAGGGCACCGGAACAAAATTTGGTGGAAATTGGGCGGAAAACGATGCGGTGGATGGAGATGTTGCTGTCAGGGGTGAGATGTCCGGGTGGATGGGCCGTATGTCCGGGGGCCGGATGTCCGGGCTTGATGGGCCGGATGTCCGGGCTTGATGGGCCGGATGTCCGGGCTCGGGATCCGGGGATGAACGGGTTGAACACCGCGTGGAGAGGTTAAATTCGGGCGAAATTCGGAGGAATTTGTGGATGGAAATTGGGGGGAAATGGATGGGAAGCTAGATCCACTCAAAACAAAGCAAATCCACGGATCCAAACCAACAAAATCTCAACACACCAACAAATCACAAAAAAATTGGGGATATTTTTGGTGGGGTATTTTCGAATTAGGACGAAAAACAACAAAACAAGGCTAGAAACACAATGGGGAGGCTCCGAAATCGTGATCAACGTGGCTCTAGATACCAAGACGATGTAGGGTAGAACCCCAACCGCCTGATCTTTCATGAAAGGAGCGGATCCCACGAAGAACACGAGGAACACAAAGAGGGAAACGGGGGAAATCACAAGGGGACACACAAGAGGAACACTGAAACTAACAAGAACAAGTCACACATGTGCTAGATCCTCAGATACATAGAACGATACATGGTCCACGGACAATAGGGACGATACAAAAGGGTAACCGGTTCTTCTCCGTGAGGAGGTCTTGATGTTCTTCCCTAAAGAGGGGTCTTGAATCCACTTGCGGGATCTTCTCCCGTGGAGGCTCGAATCTCCGAGGAGAAGGTAACCAAGTGGATGAGTAAAGCTCTCACACAAAATATGACCTAATCCTTTGCTAACCCTAGAAAGTTGGATGAGGTGGAGTATATATAGTCTAGGGGGGTAGAAGGGGTACACGGGCCTCGGCCCTTTACTGTGCGCAGACAGGGAGGCCGGACGTCCGGGCGCTGGGCCGGATGTCCGGGCGTTCACGGAGGGCCGGATGTCCGGGCGTTCGCGGAGGGCCGGATGTCCGGGTTGTGGTGGCCGGATGTCCGGGCTGGTGAAGCTGGCCATGTTGCTCTCGGGTTCGGGGGTGTCCGGATTTGCGGGCAGGGGGCCGGATATCCGGGACCTCGGGAAGGGCCGGATGTCCGGGCTTGCGGGGCCGGATGTCCGGGGCCTGTAGGCACTTGGTGGTTGAGCAGCTGTAGAGGAAGGCGCTCCAGGGGCCGGATGTCCGGGGCCTGGGAGATGCTCCTGGCTCCTTCCGTTGGTTCTCCTCATTCGTGGACTTGGGGACTTGTCCGTCTTCATGCGCATCTTCGGGAGGACCCTCTTGGTACCTAATCATGCACAACATCTCGGACTTAGGTAGTAGCCATGTCTCATGCATAGAAAGTGAAGTTCGGAGAGGAGAGAGTTCACCTTATCTTCGATAGCTTTGGCTCGGGCTTGTGTCATTGGTCCAAGTGGTGCCGCTGGAGGTGTGGGTGCGTCCATGGGGATGAACTTGGGATGCTCTGCATCACCCTTGCTTGCATTTACCCATGATTCACCATTTTACTACTCATTTTTGTATTTGCATGCTTGGTGGAGATCCTTGTTGCTATTGCCATGTTTATCATGTGCCTCATGCTATTGATGCCATTTTGCTCATATCTTGCCTTCATGCTTGTGATGTGTGTTGTGCATTATTCATGACTACCATTTGCACACATGACATACTTAACATGATTCCTTCTAGTACATTGCATCTTCGCACTACTAGCTTGCTTGCCTTGATTCATATGATTGCTTACTTTGTCGCATCACCCATGTTCCATTATTACTTGCTTTCTTGGGTTCATGACGTATATGTTCATGCCTCTCACATGATACATCTTGATCATTGTCTCTTGTCTCCATTAGTGCCATATCTCATATACCCTTGTATTGAGTGCCAACTTGCTATGCTTATTGATCGTGGAGACTTGGACACTTTACTTGTGATGCATGCTTGCTTGCTTGCGCCTATTCTATTTGGTTGTTCTCACATCATATGCCTCCTTACTATGAAATGCTCCCTTGTCCTTTCTTATGATGAGCATGATGCATCCACTTGTTGGGTATTATACCACACAAATGATAGGTTTTGCATCTCCGATAACCTCATTTGTTTTTTCAAGTGTTTGTCATGTTCTTTCATTTGGGAAGATTCACAAGGCGGTGTCATTATGCAACAACTTGGTCATGCGAAGGCATACAAGATGCGCAACACCAACATTTGCGAGAATACCCTAAAGGTGAACTCCTTCCCTTTGAGACATCCTCAAATACGCATACTAGATGGATCACTCTTTCATTGTTGTCTCCTTCTTGTTGTCCACATGATACATCTCGCGAACGGAGGAGCGACATTGGAGATTGGCTCCATGGACATTCAAGTTGAGGAGAGCTCAGACTTAGTGGATTCACCACCGGACCACCACTTCTACCACAACATTGAGCTATGGTACAACACCACCCATAACAAATTTGCATCTTATGCATGGATTGACTCACCTTATGATTGCCTTGTTGCATCTTGTATTTCTATGTCATCCATGATATATGAGCTTGTGCATTTCCTTAGCAAATTTGTTGTGATATTTCTTGATGGCATATTCATACATAATGATCACAATGCCTACCATCAATTGCATGATAACATAATCATATTGAGCATACATTGCCATATTCATGCTATTGATAAACTGTCTCACTATGACATCATTTTGCATCGTGGTTGCATTGATCACATCCACAATACATTTGTGTGCACAATGAATGCTTTTGCTCCCATGAATGCTTTACATGTCATTTTACATCATTTGGATAAGCATCTCATGCATTTTCATGAACAATTACTTTGGACTAACTCATGTTTATTTGATGGACACCTTTTGTGCGTTAACCATTGTATTTCTGAGTGTTGTTTGTGTTTGCTCTTCTTGCATGTATACCACTCCGGCGATACCTTGGAGTACTTGGATTGCGCAATAACATTTTCTTTACCCTTCTTGTGTTTAATGACATAAGGGAAAGTCTCAATGAATTCAACCCATTTAGCATGTCTACGGTTCAGTTTTGCTTGACTTTTAATGTTTTTCAAAGATTCATGATCAGAATGTATAACAAATTCCTTGGGCCATAAATAATGTTGCCATGTTTCTAAGGTCCGAATAAGAGCATATAATTCTTTATCATAAGTAGAATAGTTCAGACTAGGCCCACTCAATTTTTCAGAAAAGTATGCAACAGGTTTGCCATCTTGTAATAATACACCTCCTAATCCAATTCCACTAGCATCACAGTCAAGCTCAAAAGTCTTATTAAAATCAGGAAGTTGGAGTAAAGGAGCATGTTTGATGTAGGGTAGAACCCTAGTCGCCCGATATTTCACGAAAGGAGCGGAATTCCGCGATGAATACGAAGAACACAAAGGGGAAAACAAGGGGAAACACAAGGGAAATAGGAGAGGAACACTCAAACAAACAAGATAGTCACACACGTGCTAGATCCCCAAGTACATAGAGTAAGATGCACGATCCATGATCAACTAGTGACGATAAACGGTAACCGGTCTTCTCCGTGAGGTGGTCTTGATGTTCTTCCCTAAAGAGGGGTCTTGAATCCGCTTGGGGAATCTTCTCCGAGGAGGTGCGATCTCTGAGGAGAAGGTAACCAAGTGGATGAGCAAAGCTCTCACATAATCATGAGCTATCTCTTTGCTAACCCTAAAACGCAGGTAGGAGAAGAGTATTTATAGTCTAGGTGACGAAAGGGTACACGGGCCTTGGCCCAAGTCGCTGCGCGCACGCAGGGCCGAAAGTTCCGGGCGAGGCCGGAATTTCTGGGAGCTGGAGGTTCCGGGGAGGATCCGGCCTAACCAGAGAGTTGGCGCGGTGGAGATGTGTTGGCATCCGGGGGCCGGAAGGTCCAGGCTGGCCGGAGGTTCCGGACGCCGGAAGGAACGCGACGGGGTCCGGGCTAACTCGAGAGTTGGCACGCCTAGGCTGGTTGAAGTCATCGGCGGCCAGAAGCTCCGGGTCGGCTGGAAGGTCCGGGGGCCGGAAGTTCCGGGCTCTGGCCGGAGGTTTCGGGCTGTCCAGAGTGTTGACGCATGTCTCTTCTTCTACAGCCCTCGGCTCCGTGTCTTGAGCATTGTACCTGACCACACATAGCAGCTCGGACTTAGGTAGTAGCCATGTCTCACTTGAAGAGGAGGGAAACTCAAGTAGGAGTGATGTCACCTCAGATTGAATAGCACGTGCCCTAGCCCTTGTCATGGACCCACTTGGAGCTTGGATAGTTGAGGTGGCGTCCATGGGGATGGTCGTGGGATGCTCCGCATCATCTCCCCTCCCTTGGGGAAGATCCGTCCTCGGATCGAATTCTTCATCACCATGGAAGGGGGAGAGATCTTTGATGTTGAAGATGTCGCTCACGTTGTATTTGTCGCGTGGGAGGTCGATCTTGTAAGCGTTGTTGTTGTAGCGTGCGAGCACCTTGAAGGGTCCATCTCCTCGTGGTCGAAGCTTAGACTTGCGTTCTTGTGGAAAGCGGTCCTTGCGAAGGTGTAGCCACATGAGATCACCAATGTTGAAGACCATAGGTGCTTGTTGATGTTGAGCTTGGTCGCAAGTCGTTGTACTTGGCACTCGATGGTGTTTCTTGTATCTTCATGCACCTTCTTGAGATGTGTCGCTCATGCACTTGCGTCCAAATTGATGCGCTCTTGGAGTGGTAGAGGAAGAATGTCCAATGGTGACAATGGGTTAAATCCGTAGACGACCTCGAATGGGGACTTGCATGTTGTTGAGTGTCTTGCCCGATTGTAGGCGAACTCGGCGATAGGTAGACACTCCTCCCACTCCTTGATGTTCTTCTTGATGAGTACTCGAAGTAGAGCGGAGAGTGTGCGGCTGGTCACCTCCATTTGGCCGTCGGTTTGAGGATGGTAAGCCGTGGAAAAGAGTAGCTTGATTCCGAGCTTGGCACATAGGGTCTTCCAAAAGTAGCTAAGGAACTTGACGTCGCGGTCCGAGACGATGGTCTTTGGCACACCATGTAGACGCAATATTTCCCTACAAAAGAGATTAGCGACATGTGAAGCATTGTCTATCTTGTTGCTAGGAATGAAATGTGCCATTTTAGAGAAACGGTCCACAACGACAAGTATGGAATCTTTCCCATTTCGAGTCCTAGGCAAACCAAGTACAAAGTCCATGCTAATGTGATGAGGACATCAATACAATTGTTACACCCACAGCCCCTGCTGCTATACATACTGGACCAATTACTAGAGCTCGTGCACACCAACTAAATTACCAGGTACTTTCGTTTCTTGGTAATGATTCTAATGTTCATGAGAATATGATGCTGCCTAAATTGGATACATTTGTTTTGCTTACAAATGAAGGGCCTAGCTTGGAGAAGGATGAACATTGGAGCAAGAACAAGCATGGAGATGATGGCATGCGCAAGGGGAACAAGAACGGAGTTACAAGTGATGATTTCAGGACTTTGAAGCCACCATAATGGGTGCATGAAGCCTTGGACGAAATATACAAGATGCCACTTCATAAATTTCGTCCCGAGGCTATTTTAGGTGCTGCGTCACCTTATTATTGGGCCAGGCCCATGTAATTTCGAAATACATAAGTATAGGCTATTTTTAGAGTCCGTATGTGTGGGGAAACAAGAGATAGGGTTGATTTCGGACCCCTCCACCAAGGGTCATGAAATTCCCCCCTCTTCCTCCATATATACAGCCCTTAGGGCATCGTTTAGACTTTGGGTTTTGTTTAGATTAAAAGTTCGCCATAGCTGCAACTTCGCGTACTTCGTTTGTGTTCAACGACCAGACAAAGGCGTCACAGAACCCCACCTTGATCAATAAAGCTTTCATCTTATATTCGCAATATCCAGATTGCAATCTCAGTTTCTTGCTTGTTCTTCGTTTGCTCGCAGGAAACAGACCCTCGTGGTCAGGTTGATCGTGCTCCGGCATGGTCAATAACCTCTCGGAGTTGGTTTAGCGATTGCTAAGGCGCGACGTCCTCGCACGTTCGTAGTCGGATCGTCAAAGTCGACTGCCACCAAAGCGATATCCATCATCTCATCTTCATCTTCATCATCATCTTCTTGGTGATGTTGGAAGGTCAAGACTTTGGTGAAAATGAGTGCGGGACTTGAGTCTTCATCGCAAAAGACTTGTTCTTCTTCATTGTTCACTTGGCGGTGCATGGCGACTTGCTCCAGGGCTTCCATTTCGCCTTCACTCATGGAGTCATTGGTGCCATCGTCGTTGAAGACCATGGTTCGCTTGTTGCTGCAGTCATAGGACTTGTGGCCTCGGCCTCCGCAAGTGAAAGAGCAAGTCACCATCATCATCATCTTCATCTTCCATCATCGGTTGGGGTTGATGATGATGAAGCTCTCGGCTTGATATTGCTCGTAGTAGGATGGCTTGTAGTTGACGAAGCTTTCTTGGAAGTCGACTTGTCGATGTTGGTAGAAGAAGGCTTTGTAGTCGGTGTTGGAGTCGTTGAAGCTTGGTTGTTGGAGAAGCCGTAGGACTTGGATGAGAACTTGGCATACTTGAAGTCATCTTGCACTTGGCATTCCGCTTTGGTAGCTTGGTGCACTAGCTCGATGAGATTTGAGTATGGTTGGAAGTCGGCAATCTTCTTGATGGGATGATTGAGTCCATTCAAGAAGCGTGCCATTGTTTGCTCATCATCTTTGATGAGGACATCAATACAATTGTTACACCCACAGCCCCTGCTGCTATACATACTGGACCAATTACTAGAGCTCGTGCACGCCAACTAAATTACCAGGTACTTTCGTTTCTTGGTAATGATTCTAATGTTTATGAGAATATGATGCTGCCTAAATTGGATACATTTGTTTTGCTTACAAATGAAGGGCCTAGCTTGGAGAAGGATGAACATTGGGGCAAGAACAAGCATGGAGATGATGGCATGCGCAAGGGAAACAAGAACGGAGTTACAAGTGATGATTTCAGGACTTTGAAGCCACCATAATGGGTGCATGAAGCCTTGGACGAAATATACAAGATGCCACTTCATAAATTTCGTCCCGAGGCTATTTTAGGTGCTGCGTCACCTTATTATTGGGCCAGGCCCATGTAATTTCGAAATATATAAGTATAGGCTATTTTTAGAGTCCGTATGTGTGGGGAAACAAGAGATAGGGTTGATTTCGGACCCCTCCACCAAGGGCCACGAAATTCCCCCCTCTTCCTCCATATATACAACCCTTAGGGCATCGTTTAGACTTTGGGTTTTGTTTAGATTAAAAGTTCGCCATAGCTGCAACTTCGCGTACTTCGTTTGTGTTCAACGACCAGACAAAGGCGTCACAGAACCCCACCTTGATCAATAAAGCTTTCATCTTATATTCGCAATATCCAGATTGCAATCTTAGTTTCTTGCTTGTTCTTCGTTTGCTCGCAGGAAACAGACCCTCGTGGTCAGGTTGATCGTGCTCTGGCGTGGTCAATAACCTCTCGGAGTTGGTTTAGCGATTGCTAAGGCGCGACGTCCTCGCACGTTCGTAGTCGGATCGTCAAAGTCGACTTCCACCAAAGCGAAATCCACCATCTCATCGAAAGAAGGGACACCTTTGCCTCTATCACCGGTGCACGATCAACCTGACCACGAAGGTCTATTCCTGCAAGCAATCGAAGAACGAGCAAGAATATGATAAAAGCAATCTAAATATTGCAAATATGTATGAAGTATTGATAAAGGTGGGGATCCGTAAGCGGTCTTGGTCTGGTCGTTGGACACAAACGAAGTACACGAAGTTGCAATGGCTAACTTTTAACTAAACAAATCCCGAGGAAAAGCTACTAGATGGATCTACTTATATAGGAGCAAGGGGTGGCGGCCAAGGAGGTGGGAGGACGTCCCAAGGCAGCCTAAAACTAAATCTAGGTCGTACAAGGCCAATGGGCCCAAGTGAAGGTGATGTAACACCTTTGGACTTGTAGTTTGACTCGGATTCTGCTGCAGCATCAGATTGTTTCGTCCACAACTCAACGCTCCGGACGAATTTGAAGGTGATTCCAATTGGGTTGGAAAGTGCACGAAATCTAGTTTCCAACAAAAAAAGAATCACCCAATTCGGAGTCCGTATGAAAAACTTGTGTCCGTTTTGAGTCAGGTGTGTCTGTGCAGTCCGAATCTGAATCCAGAACGTGAGAGACTTGGACTCTATCTTCTCTTGGGCCAAAAGTGACGTGAGAGAACTTTTTGGACAGCAAATAAACATCTCTTTCTTCCTTATCTTCATATGTGGATTGTACAAATGTCCCATACACCTGCAATTAGACAAAACACAAAAGTGTGTGAAGTATTTTTGTTCTGGATAACATAAATAGATTATTGAATAGTTTGCACTAGAAATCACCTGACAAATATGCATATATGCAATATTTTTGGTCATATCCAAGGTAGTCATGTCCTCATCACAGCGGTGTCAAGTAATTCCGAATATTGAGTAAAGCGATTGCCAGGGGAGCGTACGTATACACGGTGTAGAAATATGTGGAGCTGGGTTGGCTATATATGGTAGCAAAAGATTAGCAATAATCAATTCAAAGATGCAATGTTGAATAAACGCTCAACGACGGTACTGTGCTGGTCCTAGGCTAGACCGGACTAGAGACGCGAGCCTAGAACACTAATGAGGTCACGACGTAGCACAACTAGCATCAATGAAGGATACTAAGTAGCTCTTGACAGCAAGATATAAGTGAAGATCACAACAGCAGTGAAGATAATGAGGTGAAACAACAGCCAAGCAGGATATATCAACAACTTTGTCTCCAACTTTCCTCTGAAAAAGTTTGTGCCGATTTTTTTGTTTTTTTTTCTTCTCTCTTTTTTTTCCTCACACTTTTTTTTTCTTTCTCTCCTTTTTTTTCTCTGACTTTTTTTTCCTTTTTTTCTCTCTTTTTTTTCTCTCTTTTTTTCTCCCTCTTTCCAAAACAAACTAGATAAGATGCAGATTGGATCAAGTGAAGATGTGAACGATCTCAACTATTATTATGACAATGAATGGTGGGTAGCACGTGGTGGAAATTGATGGATGGGTGGTGGACAGCGGAAGAGATAATGATGCAGCGGTGGCGTGACTAATGTGAACAGAACTCGAAACTCTAAACGAACTAGGCACTAAGACCAGCAACTCGACACGACGATGCAATCGATAATTCAACTATGCAATCAATGAAAAGAAAATTGCAAAGGCTCAGACTGGCTTGGACCAAGGATGAATAGATCTAACTCTTTTTTGTGGCTTTTTCTTGGACAATAGGTAAGAAAGTAAATCTAATCTAGGAAAACTGGAAATTCTCACCGAGCAACCTGAAAACTGATACCACTTGATAGAGGCGGGGTGTCCCGATCTTTCGATGAGATGATAACTATCGATTTGGTGAAGATGACTTTGACGATCCGACTACAAACGTGCACGACGTTGCGCCTTAGCAATCGCTAAACCAACTCCGAGAGGTTATTGACCACGCTGGAGCACAATCAACCTGACCACGAAGGTCTATTCCTGCAAGCAATCGAAGAACAAGCAAGAATATGATAAAAGCAATCTGAATATTGCGAGTATATATGAAGTACTGATAAAGGCGGGGATCCGTAAGCGGTCTTGGTCTGGTCGTTGGACACAAACGAAGTACACGAAGTTGCAATGGCTAACTTTTAACTAAACAAATCCCAAGGAAAAAGCTACTAGATGGATCTACTTATATAGGAGCAAGGGGTGGCGGCCAAGGAGGTGGGAGGACGTCCCAAGGCAGCCTAAAACTAACCCTAGGTCGTACAAGGCTCATGGGCCCAAGTGGAGGTGATGTAACACCTTTGGACTTGTAGTTTGACTCGGATTCTGCTGCAGCATCAGATTGTTTTGTACACAACTCAACGCCCCGGACGAATTTGAAGGTGATTCCAATTGGGTTGGAAGGTGCACGAAATCTAGTTTCCAACAAAAAAAGAATCACCCAATTCGGAGTCCGTATGAAAAACTTGTGTGTGTTTTGAGTCAGGTATGTCTGTGCAGTCCGAATCTGAATCCAGAACGTGAGAGACTTGGACTCTATCTTCTCTTGGGCCAAAAGTGACGTGAAAGAACTTTTTGGACAGCAAATAAACATCTCTTTCTTCCTTATCTTCATATGTGGATTGTACAAATGTCCCATACACCTGCAATTAGACAAAACACAAAAGTGTGTGAAGTATTTTTGTTCTGGATAACATAAATAGATTATTGAATAGTTTGCACTAGAAATCACCTGACAAATATGCATATATGCAATATTTTTGGTCATATCCAAGGTAGTCATGTCCTCATCAGTAAGAACTGGTAAGAATTTGAGATTTGCTTGACGGATTTGTGACACCCACCACCACCACTTGTTCGTAGTCTGTAGGATCATATTCTTGTGTGTTTCTATTGCTGCTAACCATGCCAGGATCACAAGCTGACGAGATTGACTGGGAGAATTTATCAAACAAGGAGCTTCATGATAAGTTTCAGCAAATGATGACTGAACAGGTGCAAGATGTGCTGAACAATTTTGAAGAGGCCATGGAGAAGATCACTGGCCTTGAGAAGACGTTCGAAACAAAGCTCGATAACAAGTTTAATGAATTGCTCGCGCGTCTTCCACCACCACCACCCGCTGCACCTAACGCACCTCTCCAACAACAACAACAACGACTACCTCCACGTCGCGAAGCAGACCTCCGCCGAGCAAGCCGTGTTCCTCTTGCGTTTGGCCAAACTGTTGGTGCTGCTGTTGATACTTCTGTGGCTCCTGTTGCTGATGCGGAGGAGGATGATTATGTGGGAGATTATGAGGATGAGGTTGATCAAAATCAACACTACGTGCAGCCACCTGTACCACCACCAGCAGGTCGACCTCAGGTATATATTCGTAATGGTAGGCCTGCACCACCACCTCAGGTACGAGATGATGTCCATATTCCTAAACTGAAATTGAATATTCCACCATTTGAGGGTAGATATGTTCCTGATATATATCTTACTTGGGAGTTAGAAACTGAACAACGATTTACATGTTTACAATATCCTGAGGAGAGACGAGTTGCTGCTGCTGTTTGTGCTTTCACTAGTTTTGCATGTGTATGGTGGTCTAAACATTGTAGATTGTATCCTATTCCAACTACTTGGGCCGCTTTGAAAACTGCTATGCGTACGCGTTGGGTTCCACCATATTATCAACGTGAATTGCTTCAAAAATTACAGCGCTTAAGACAAGGAAAAAATTCTGTAGAAGAATATTATCAGGAATTACAAACTGGCATGATTAGATGTGGTATTGTTGAGGAGAATGAAGCTATGCTTGCACGTTTTCTGGGTGGATTAAATAGAGAGATTCAGACCATTCTAGACTATAAGGAGTATACTAATATCACTCGTTTATTCCATCTTGCTTGTAAAGCTGAACGTGAAGTGCAGGATCGACAAGCATTGGGGCGAACTAACTTTTCTGCAGGCCGACCTTCATCATGGACACCACGTGCATCCTCTACTTCAACTGCACCAGCACCTCCATCCAGTGCCACCTCCAGCCGTGATACAAGAAAACAGGCACAACCACCATTATCTGCCAAGAGCGCACCTGCGGGGCCTGCACAGCGTTCTTCTTCTTCCATGGCATCAACAGGGCACACAAGTGATATTATTTGTCGTCGTTGTAAGGGAGGAGGTTATTATGCGAGAGAATGCAAATCTCCGCGTGTGATGATTGCTACCGCGGATGGTGGATATGAATCCGCTAGTGACTATGATGAGGAGACTTTGGCTCTTATTACACGTGAAGAACATGGTGGAGATGATTCTGATCATGAGAGGCAATACATGGCTCCTGAAGACGCTGACAGGTATGAATGTTTAGTTGCTCAACGTGTTTTGAGTGTGCAGGTCACACAAGCTGAGCAAAATCAGAGGCACAATTTGTTCCATACCAAGGGAGTTGTGAAGGAACGTTCTGTGCGCGTTATAATAGACGGAGGGAGCTGCAACAACTTGGCTAGCATGGAGATGGTGGAGAAGCTTTCTCTCACCACAAGACGACATCCACATCCTTACTACATCCAATGGTTCAACAACAGCGGCAAGGTTAAGGTAACACGTACTGTTCGTGTGCATTTTAGTATCTCTACATATGCTGATTATGTTGATTGTGATGTGGTACCTATGCAAGCATGTTCCTTATTACTTGGTAGACCATGGCAATTTGATAAAAATTCTGTACACCATGGTAGAAACAATCACTATACTCTTGTTCATAAGGATAAAAATATTACTTTGCTTCCTATGACTCCTGATTCCATTTTGAAAGATGATATTAATAGAGCTAATAAAGCAAAACAGGAGACGAATAAGAGTGAAAATCAGATTGTGGCAAAAGAATTTGAGGAACAAATGAAGTCTAATAATAAATCATCTAGTGTTGCTTCTGAAATTAAATTGAAAAGTGCATGTTTATTTGCCACCAAATCTGATATTGATGAGCTAGATTTCAGCAAATCTGTTTGCTATGCTTTTGTGTGCAAAGAGGCATTATTTTCATTCGAGGACGTGCCTTCCTCTTTGCCTCCTGCTGTCACTAACATTTTGCAGGAGTTCGCTGACGTCTTTCCACAAGACGTGTGATAGAGGCGGGGTGTCCCGATCTTTCGATGAGATGATAACTATCGATTTGGTGAAGATGACTTTGACGATCCGACTACAAACGTGCACGACGTTGCGCCTTAGCAATCGCTAAACCAACTCCGAGAGGTTATTGACCACGCTGGAGCACAATCAACCTGACCACGAAGGTCTATTCCTGCAAGCAATCGAAGAACAAGCAAGAATATGATAAAAGCAATCTGAATATTGCGAGTATATATGAAGTACTGATAAAGGCGGGGATCCGTAAGCGGTCTTGGTCTGGTCGTTGGACACAAACGAAGTACACGAAGTTGCAATGGCTAACTTTTAACTAAACAAATCCCAAGGAAAAAGCTACTAGATGGATCTACTTATATAGGAGCAAGGGGTGGCGGCCAAGGAGGTGGGAGGACGTCCCAAGGCAGCCTAAAACTAACCCTAGGTCGTACAAGGCTCATGGGCCCAAGTGGAGGTGATGTAACACCTTTGGACTTGTAGTTTGACTCGGATTCTGCTGCAGCATCAGATTGTTTTGTACACAACTCAACGCCCCGGACGAATTTGAAGGTGATTCCAATTGGGTTGGAAGGTGCACGAAATCTAGTTTCCAACAAAAAAAGAATCACCCAATTCGGAGTCCGTATGAAAAACTTGTGTGTGTTTTGAGTCAGGTATGTCTGTGCAGTCCGAATCTGAATCCAGAACGTGAGAGACTTGGACTCTATCTTCTCTTGGGCCAAAAGTGACGTGAAAGAACTTTTTGGACAGCAAATAAACATCTCTTTCTTCCTTATCTTCATATGTGGATTGTACAAATGTCCCATACACCTGCAATTAGACAAAACACAAAAGTGTGTGAAGTATTTTTGTTCTGGATAACATAAATAGATTATTGAATAGTTTGCACTAGAAATCACCTGACAAATATGCATATATGCAATATTTTTGGTCATATCCAAGGTAGTCATATCCTCATCATCCTCCCCTTCTTGAAAATAAAGCCGTCCTCGGCGTTGCTTAATTTGAAATGTGGCTAACAAAAGAGACAAGGTGTACATGTTGTATATGTATATGTCATCCATTTTTACTTCCCTTGATTTTTGCATATATGACACATGAATAGATGAGTAACTTGCATAGTTCATAAAATCTAAAGCCAAAAAATTAGCACAAGAAGTAGAAGGCATGAAAATATTGCAACTCAGTTTGCACATATAAGTGAAGCTCTTATTCATTTCAAAAGATTGACAATGTTCATCATTAAACCATCCCAACATTGGTGAATAAACCTTACTTGCATCAAATTTACATGCTACAACATGCTTAAATAAGCAAACATGCAATAAGTCATTCAACATAGAATCATCACCAAGATTAGAGGTCATATCAAAATGATTAAACATTGGTTCTTTTGCATCAATAGTTAATTCAATGGGTGCACTCAAAATTGTTGGTATTTCAGTTGTTTGATCACATGGCAAAGTCAAATTATCAACGTAGTCCTCTAAAATAGGTGGTGTGATCAAAGTAGTGGGTAGCTCATCAGATGGTGCATTCAAATTGACAAGGCATTCATCATTCTCATGTAGAGATGGAAGATCAGTACCTTTGTCATTACCTCTTATGATCAACTCAGATGATGTAGCCACTCTCGGGGGCGATGTGTCACATGGTGGAGGTGATGTAGTCCTGACAACAACGGATGTGGTTGTCATAGTATGCCTAGTAGTTGAAGGAACAATCATATCAACTCTTGGAATGTGCACCGTGTGCTTGTTCTCCTCATGGCCAACACGTCGTTTTATTTCCTGTTCAGCTTTGCAAGCAAGATGAAACAAATGGTCCATAGGATAACACTCTTCATGAATTAGTATCTCTTGAATATCACGGTTTAATCCTCCCCAAAATCTATCCATAAAATCATCTTCACTTTCTTCTAAAGAGGAATGCAACAAGGTAGTTTGTAAATCATCATAATATTTTGTTACAGTTTCACTACCTTGTTTTAAGTGTTGCAACTTCTTAATCATGTCACGAGTATAATAAGCAGGGACGAAAGTATGGCGCATGGCAAGTTTCAAATCATCCCAAGTAGTAGGTATATAATCAGGGTGTAACCGACAATATTCACTCCACCAAACCAAAGCATAACCAGTGAAAGAACCAACCGCAACCTTAACCTTTTTATGTTCATCGAAATTATGGGAAGCAAATATATTTTTTATGTCGAACTCCCATTCAATATATAAAGCAGGTTTAAAACGGCCATTAAATGGTGGTATAGATACATTAACCTGATCATGTGCATTTGGATGTTTGTGCACCTCTCGTGACGGTTGTGGTATTTGCAAAGGTGGTGGCACGTCTCCCGCGATCGACAAAGCCCATGAATTGACTCTGGATCCTGTCATGATTAGTAGAACAAGAAACAAAACCCAAAAATAATGTTCCTATAACTACTAGGATGTGGTGGTAAAACGCTCACAGTAAAGCAAATATCAATGTCTTACAAGTTCTTACCATGCAGCAGGCGGTGATCGGCAACCAGCGGTGTTAAGTAACTCCGAATATTGAGTAAAGCGATTGCCAGGGGAGCGTACGTATACACGATGTAGAAATATGTGGAGCTGGGTTGGCTATATATGGTAGCAAAAGATTAGCAATAATCAATTCAAAGATGCAATGTTGAATAAACGCTCAACGACGGTACTGTGCTGGTCCTAGGCTAGACCGGACTAGAGACGCGAGCCTAGAACACTAATGAGGTCACGGCGTAGCACAACTAGCATCAATGAAGGATACTAAGTAGCTCTTGACAGCAAGATATAAGTGAAGATAATGATGAAAAACAACTGCCAAGCAGGATATACAACAACTCTCTCTCCAACTTTCCTCTTGAAAAGTTTGAGACAATTTTCTGATAAATTCTTTCAAAGAATGCTACTAACTCAAGCTTTCCAATGCAAAAAGAATCACTCAATTCGGAGTCCGTATGAAAAACTTGTGTGCGTTTTGAGTCAGGTATGTCTGTGCAGTCCGAATCTGAATCCAGAACGTGAGAGACTTGGACTCTATCTTCTCTTAGGCCAAAAGTGACGTGAGAGAACTTTTTGGACAGCAAATAAACATCTCTTTCTTCCTTATCATCATATGTGGATTGTACAAATGTCCCATACACCTGCAATTAGACAAAACACAAAAGTGTGTGAAGTATTTTTGTTCTGGATAACATAAATAGATTATTGAATAGTTTGCACTAGAAATCACCTGACAAATATGCATATATGCAATATTTTTGGTCATATCCAAGGTAGTCATGTCCTCATCATCCTCCCCTTCTTGAAAATAAAGCCGTCCTCGGCGTTGCTTAATCTGAAATGTGGCTAACAAAAGAGACAAGGTGTACATGTTGTATATGTATATGTCATCCATTTTTACTTCCCTTGATTTTTGCATATATGACACATGAATAGATGAGTAACTTTCATAGTTCATAAAATCTAAAGCCAAAAAATTAGCACAAGAAGTAGAAGGCATGAAAATATTGCAACTCAGTTTGCACATATAAGTGAAGCTCTTACTCATTTCAAAAGATTGACAATGTTCATCATTAAACCATCCCAACATTGGTGAATAAACCTTACTTGCATCAAATTTACATGCTACAACATGCTTAAATAAGCAAACATGCAATAAGTCATTCAACACAGAATCATCACCAAGATTAGAGGTCATATCAAAATGATTAAACATTGGTTCTTTTGCATCAATAGTTAATTCAATGGATGCACTCAAAATTGTTGGTATTTCAGTTGTTTGATCACATGGCAAAGTCAAATTATCAACGTAGTCCTCTAAAATAGGTGGTGTGATCAAAGTAGTGGGTAGCTCATCAGATGGTGCATTCAAATTGACAAGGCATTCATCATTCTCATGTAGAGATGGAAGATCAGTACCTTTGTCATTACCTCTTATGATCAACTCAGATGATGTAGCCACTCTCGGGGGCGATGTGTCACATGGTGGAGGTGATGTAGTCCTGACAACAACGGATGTGGTTGTCATAGTATGCCTAGTAGTTGAAGGAACAATGATATCAACTTTTGGAATGTGCACCGTGCGCTTGTTCTCCTCGTGGCCAACACGTCGTTTTATTTCCTGTTCAGCTTTGCAAGCAAGATGAAACAAATGGTCCATAGGATAACACTCTTCATGAATTAGTATCTCTTGAATATCACGGTTTAATCCTCCCCAAAATCTATCCATAAAATCATCTTCACTTTCTTCTAAAGAGGAATGCAACAAGGTAGTTTGTAAATCATCATAATATTTTGTTACAGTTTCACTACCTTGTTTTAAGTGTTGCAACTTCTTAATCATGTCACGAGTATAATAAGCAGGGACGAAAGTATGTCGCATGGCAAGTTTCAAATCATCCCAAGTAGTAGGTATATAATCAGGGTGTAACCGACAATATTCACTCCACCAAACCAAAGCATAACCAGTGAAAGAACCAACCGCAACCTTAACCTTTTTATGTTCATTGAAATTATGGGAAGCAAATATATTTTTTATGTCGAACTCCCATTCAATATATAAAGCAGGTTTAAAACGGCCATTAAATGGTGGTATAGATACATTAACCAGATCATGTGCATTTGGATGTTTGTGCACCTCTCGTGACGGTTGTGGTATTTGCAAAGGTGGTGGCACGTCTCCCGCGATCGACAAAGCCCATGAATTGACTCTGGATCCTGTCATGATTAGTAGAACAAGAAACAAAACCCAAAAATAATGTTCCTATAACTACTAGGATGTGGTGGTAAAACGCTCACAGTAAAGCAAATATCAATGTCTTACAAGTTCTTACCATGCAGCAGGCGGTGATCGGCAACCAGCGGTGTCAAGTAACTCCGAATATTGAGTAAAGCGATTGCCAGGGGAGCGTACGTATACACGGTGTAGAAATATGTGGAGCTGGGTTGGCTATATATGGTAGCAAAAGATTAGCAATAATCAATTCAAAGATGCAATGTTGAATAAACGCTCAACGACGGTACTGTGCTGGTCCTAGGCTAGACCGGAATAGAGACGCGAGCCTAGAACACTAATGAGGTCACGTCGTAGCACAACTAGCATCAATGAAGGATACTAAGTAGCTCTGGACAGCAAGATATAAGTGAAGATCACAACGGCAGTAAAGATAATGAGGTGAAACAACAGCCAAGCAGGATATATCAACAACTTTGTCTCCAACTTTCCTCTGAAAAAGTTTGTGCCGATTTTTTTGTTTTTTTTTCTTCTTTTTTTTTCCTCACACTTTTTTTTTCTTTCTCTCCTTTTTTTCTCTCTGACTTTTTTTCTCCTTTTTTTCTCCTTTTTTTCTCTCTTTTTTTCTCCCTCTTTCCAAAACAAACTAGATAAGATGCAGATTGGATCAAGTGAAGATGTGAACGATCTCAACTATTATTATGACAATGAATGGTGGGTAGCACGTGGTGGAAATTGATGGATGGGTGGTGGACAGCGGAAGAGATAATGATGCAGCGGTGGCGTGACTAATGTGAACAGAACTCGAAACTCTAAACGAACTAGACACTAAGACCAGCAACTCGACACGACGATGCAACCGATAATTCAACTATGCAAGCAATGAAAAGAAAATTGCAAAGGCTCAGACTGGCTTGGACCAAGGATGAATAGATCTAACTCTTTTTTGTGGCTTTTTCTTGGACAATAGGTAAGAAAATAAATATAATCTAGGAAAACTGGAAATTCTCACCGAGCAACCTAAAAACTGATACCACTTGATAGAGTCGGGGGTGTCCCGATCTTTCGATGAGATGATAACTATCGATTTGGTGGAGACGACTTTGACGATCCGACTACAAACGTGCACGACGTTGCGCCTTAGCAATCGCTAAACCAACTCCGAGAGGTTATTGACCATGCCGGAGCACAATCAACCTGACCACGAAGGTCTATTCCTGCAAGCAATCGAAGAACAAGCAAGAATATGATAAAAACAATCTGAATATTGCGAGTATATATGAAGTATTGATAAAGGTGGGGATCCGTAAGCGGTCTTGGTCTGGTCGTTGGACACAAACGAAGTACACGAAGTTGCAATGGCTAACTTTTAACTAAACAAATCCCAAGGAAAAAGCTACTAGATGGATCTACTTATATAGGAGCAAGGGGTGGCGGCCAAGGAGGTGGGAGGACGTCCCAAGGCAGCCTAAAACTAACCCTAGGTCGTACAAGGCTCATGGGCCCAAGTGGAGGTGATGTAACACCTTTGGACTTGTAGTTTGACTCGGATTCTGCTGCACCATCAGATTGTTTCGTCCACAACTCAACGCCCCGGACGAATTTGAAGGTGATTCCAATTGGGTTGGAAGGTGCACGAAATCTAGTTTCCAACAAAAAAAGAATCACCCAATTCGGAGTCCGTATGAAAAACTTGTGTGTGTTTTGAGTCAGGTATGTCTGTGCAGTCCGAATCTGAATCCAGAACGTGAGAGACTTGGACTCTATCTTCTCTTGGGCCAAAAGTGACGTGAAAGAACTTTTTGGACAGCAAATAAACATCTCTTTCTTCCTTATCTTCATATGTGGATTGTACAAATGTCCCATACACCTGCAATTAGACAAAACACAAAAGTGTGTGAAGTATTTTTGTTCTGGATAACATAAATAGATTATTGAATAGTTTGCACTAGAAATCACCTGACAAATATGCATATATGCAATATTTTTGGTCATATCCAAGGTAGTCATGTCCTCATCAACGTGCCACCGGGATTACCGCCTATTCGAGGGATTGAGCATCAGATTGACTTAATTCCCGGTGCTTCACTGCCAAACCGTGCACCATACCGTACCAATCCAGAGGAGACGAAGGAGATTATGCGCCAAGTACAAGAGCTTCTCGACAAAGGTTATATACGCGAATCCCTTAGTCCTTGTGCTGTTCCTATTATTCTAGTGCCGAAAAATGATGGTACATCACGTATGTGTGTTGATTGTAGAGGCATTAATAATATTACTATTCGTTATCGTCATCCTATTCCTAGGCTAGATGATATGCTTGATGAATTGAGTGGCTCTACAATATTCTCCAAAGTTGATTTGCATAGTGGCTACCATCAAATTCGTATGAAATTGGGAGATGAATGGAAAACAGCATTTAAAACTAAGTTTGGATTATATGAGTGGTTAGTCATGCCTTTTGGGTTAACTAATGCACCTAGTACTTTCATGAGATTAATGAACGAAGTTTTACGTGCTTTCATTGGACGATTTGTGGTAGTTTACTTTGATGACATACTGATTTATAGCAGATCTTTGGAAGAACATTTGGAACATTTACGTGCTGTTTTTATTGCTCTACGTGATGCACGTTTGTTTGGTAACCTTGGGAAGTGCACCTTTTGCACCGACCGAGTATCTTTTCTTGGCTATGTTGTTACTCCACAGGGAATTGAAGTTGACAAAGCCAAGATTGAAGCTATTGAGAGTTGGCCGCAGCCCAAAACGGTCACACAAGTGAGGAGTTTTCTTGGCCTCGCTGGATTCTATAGGCGTTTTGTGAGAGATTTCAGCACCATTGCTGCACCTCTCAACGAGCTTACAAAGAAGGATGTGCCTTTTGTTTGGGGCAGCTCAAGTTTATATGCATTATCATTTATTTTCTCTAACACCTTAAAGGGACCATCAGCACGTGGCATTAACTTTGATTTGCGCAAATCAGGAAATCTATCCTTACGCAAATGTAACCAAACAAGATCTCCAGGTGCAAACACAACATGTTTTCTACCCTTATCTCCAGCAAGTTTATATTTAGCATTCATGCGCTCAATGTTTTCCTTAGTTAACTCATGCATTTTTAAAATCAATTCAGCACGTTGTTTAGCATCAAAATTAACCTTCTCCGAAGATGGAAGAGGCAACAAATCAATAGGTGCACGAGGTAGGAAACCATACACAACTTCAAAAGGGCACATCTTAGTAGTAGAATGCAATGAACGATTATAAGCAAATTCAATATGAGGCAAGCATTCCTCCCACATTTTCTTATTATTCTTCAAAACAGCCCTAAGCATAGTAGACAACGTTCTATTGACTACTTCAGTTTGTCCATCAGTTTGGGGGTGACAAGTAGTACTAAAAAGCAGCTTAGTCCCCAACTTAGCCCATAAACATCTCCAAAAGTGGCTAAGAAATTTAGTATCACGATTTGAAACAATAGTATTTGGCACACCATGCAAGCGAATAATTTCACGAAAGAACAAATCAGCAACATTAACAGCATCATCGCTTTTATGACATGGTATAAAGTGTGCCATTTTCGAGAATCTATCCACGACAACAAATATGCTATCCCTCCCCTTCTTTGTTCGAGGTAAACCTAAAACAAAGTCCATAGATATATCCTCCCAAGGAACACTAGGTACAGGCAAAGGCATATATAAACCATGAGGATTGAGGCGTGACTTAGCTTTTTGACATGTAGTGCAGCGAGCAATAAAACGCTCAACATCCCGTCTCATCTTTGGCCAAAAGAAATGTGTAGCAAGTACGTCCTCCGTCTTCTTCACGCCAAAGTGTCCCATTAATCCTCCTCCATTGATAGAGGCAAAGGTGTCCCGTCTTTCGATGAGATGGTGGATTTCGCTTTGGTGGAAGTCGACTTTGACGATCCGACTACGAACGTGCGAGGACGTCGCGCCTTAGCAATCGCTAAACCAACTCCGAGAGGTTATTGACCACGCCGGAGCACGATCAACCTGACCACGAGGGTCTGTTTCCTGCGAGCAAACGAAGAACAAGCAAGAAACTAAGATTGCAATCTGGATATTGCGAATATAAGATGAAAGCTTTATTGATCAAGGTGGGGTTCTGTGACGCCTTTGTCTGGTCGTTGAACACAAACGAAGTACGCGAAGTTGCAGCTATGGCGAACTTTTAATCTAAACAAAACCTAAAGTCTAAACGATGCCCTAAGGGCTGTATATATGGAGGAAGAGGGGGGGGGGATTTCGTGGCCCTTGGTGGAGGGGTCCGAAATCAACCCTATCTCTTGTTTCCCCACACATACGGACTCTAAAAATAGCCTATACTTATGTATTTCGAAATTACATGGGCCTGGCCCAATAATAAGGTGACGCAGCACCTAAAATAGCCTCGGGACGAAATTTATGAAGTGGCATCTTGTATATTTCGTCCAAGGCTTCATGCACCCATTATGGTGGCTTCAAAGTCCTGAAATCATCACTTGTAACTCCGTTCTTGTTTCCCTTGCGCATGCCATCATCTCCATGCTTGTTCTTGCTCCAATGTTCATCCTTCTCCAAGCTAGGCCCTTCATTTGTAAGCAAAACAAATGTATCCAATTTAGGCAGCATCATATTCTCATGAACATTAGAATCATTACCAAGAAACGAAAGTACCTGGTAATTTAGTTGGCGTGCACGAGCTGTTTTGAAGAATAATAAGAAAATGTGGGAGGAATGCTTGCCTCATATTGAATTTGCTTATAATCGTTCATTGCATTCTACTACTAAGATGTGCCCTTTTGAAGTTGTGTATGGTTTCCTACCTCGTGCACCTATTGATTTGTTGCCTCTTCCATCTTCGGAGAAGGTTAATTTTGATGCTAAACAACGTGCTGAATTGATTTTAAAAATGCATGAGTTAACTAAGGAAAACATTGAGCGCATGAATGCTAAATATAAACTTGCTGGAGATAAGGGTAGAAAACATGTTGTGTTTGCACCTGGAGATCTTGTTTGGTTACATTTGCGTAAGGATAGATTTCCTGATTTGCGCAAATCAAAGTTAATGCCACGTGCTGATGGTCCCTTTAAGGTGTTAGAGAAAATAAATGATAATGCATATAAACTTGAACTGCCTGCAGATTTTGGGGTTAGTCCCACTTTTAACATTGCAGATTTGAAGCCTTATTTGGGTGAGGAAGATGAACTTCCGTCGAGGACGACTTCATTTCAAGAAGGGGAGGATGATGAGGACATCAATACAATTGTTACACCCACAGCCCCTGCTGCTATACATACTGGACCAATTACTAGAGCTCGTGCACGCCAACTAAATTACCAGGTACTTTCGTTTCTTGGTAATGATTCTAATGTTTATGAGAATATGATGCTGCCTAAATTGGATACATTTGTTTTGCTTACAAATGAAGGGCCTAGCTTGGAGAAGGATGAACATTGGGGCAAGAACAAGCATGGAGATGATGGCATGCGCAAGGGAAACAAGAACGGAGTTACAAGTGATGATTTCAGGACTTTGAAGCCACCATAATGGGTGCATGAAGCCTTGGACGAAATATACAAGATGCCACTTCATAAATTTCGTCCCGAGGCTATTTTAGGTGCTGCGTCACCTTATTATTGGGCCAGGCCCATGTAATTTCGAAATACATAAGTATAGGCTATTTTTAGAGTCCGTATGTGTGGGGAAACAAGAGATATGGTTGATTTCGGACCCCTCCACCAAGGGCCACGAAATTCCCCCCCACTTCCTCCATATATACAGCCCTTAGGGCATCGTTTAGACTTTGGGTTTTGTTTAGATTAAAAGTTCGCCATAGCTGCAACTTCGCGTACTTCGTTTGTGTTCAACGACCAGACAAAGGCGTCACAGAACCCCACCTTGATTAATAAAGCTTTCATCTTATATTCGCAATATCCAGATTGCAATCTCAGTTTCTTGCTTGTTCTTCGTTTGCTCGCAGGAAACAGACCCTCGTGGTCAGGTTGATCGTGCTCCGGCGTGGTCAATAACCTCTCGGAGTTGGTTTAGCGATTGCTAAGGCGCGACGTCCTCGCATGTTCGTAGTCGGATCGTCAAAGTCGACTTCCACCAAAGCGAAATCCACCATCTCATCGAAAGACGGGACACCTTAGCCTCTATCAATCTTCCATGACATTGGCTCTTATCATTGCAATCTCCATATCCTTGTAGTATTCTTCAACGCTCTTGGTTCCTTGTTTGAGTTGTTGGAGTTTCTTGAAGAGGTCGCGGTTGTAGTAGGTAGGTACGAAGCATGCTCTCATGACATCCTTCATTTGCGCCCAAGTAGTGATGGGTGGTTAACCTCTTATCTCTTGGCACTCTATGATTTGTTCCCACCAAATGAGCACATAGTCTTTGAACTCAAGGGATGCCATTGTGATCTTCTTCTCTTCTTCATAATTGTGCAAACGGAAGATCTTGTCAACTTTCAATGCCCATGAAAGGTACTCTTCGGGATCGTTGCTTCCGTTGAACTTGGGCATGGTAAACTTGAGTTTGCCATAGCGTGCTCTTCATTGTGTTGGGGTCGGGGATGATGACGCCCACGTTGTTGATGATTGTTCAACTCGTGGTGGTCTTGGCACGGAGGGTTGTCAACCACGTGTTGCTCTTGTCGTGGGGGATCTTCATTGTCTTCATGATCTTGAGGAATTGGTTGTTCTTGGCGTGCTTGTGGAGGAGCTTCTCGAGCGCGAGGAGGAACTTGACGGTGCACGCGAGCCTGATAAATCCTCTCGCGGACTTCTTCGCGAAGTGCTTCGGCATGTTCACGAGCTTGTTGGCCTTGGTCGGCTACGGCTCGACTTGAATCGCGTAGAGGTCGTTGTGCCTCAAGTGCTTGAGTGTCACAGAGTTGTTGTTCTTGACGTTGTGCCACGGCATCTTGTGCATTTTGGTGTAGACGCGCGCGTTCTTCCTCTTCATGTTGGCGTTGTCGTTGCTGTTCTTGTGCTAGTGCAAAGGCTTCTTGGGTTTGACGTCGTTGGTGCTCTTGTGAGTCGGTGTCGCGTAGAGGATTGAGGTTTGCTTGATGCTCGTTGCGCGCGGTACGGCGAAGAGTGTTCGATGTCGGTGTACTTGAGCCGGAGAGGGTGAAGTCGTGATAGAGGCGGGGGTCCCGATCTTTCGATGAGATGATAACTATCGATTTGGTGAGGATGACTTTGACGATCCGACTACAAACGTGCACGACGTTGCGCCTTAGCAATCGCTAAACCAACTCCGAGAGGTTATTGACCACGCTGGAGCACAATCAACCTGACCACGAAGGTCTATTCCTGCAAGCAATCGAAGAACAAGCAAGAATATGATAAAAGCAATCTGAATATTGCGAGTATATATGAAGTATTGATAAAGGTGGGGATCCGTAAGCGGTCTTGGTCTGGTCGTTGGACACAAACGAAGTACACGAAGTTGCAATGGCTAACTTTTAACTAAACAAATCCCAAGGAAAAGCTACTAGATGGATCTACTTATATAGGAGCAAGGGGTGGAGGCCAAGGAGGTGGGAGGACGTCCCAAGGCAGCCTAAAACTAAATCTAGGTCGTACAAGGCCAATGGGCCCAAGTGGAGGTGATGTAACACCTTTGGACTTGTAGTTTGACTCGGATTCTGCTGCAGCATCAGATTGTTTCGTCCACAACTCAACTCTCCGGACGAATTTGAAGGTGATTCCAATTGGGTTCGAAAGTGCACGAAATCTAGTTTCCAACAAAAAAAGAATCACCCAATTCGGAGTCCGTATGAAAAACTTGTGTGCGTTTTGAGTCAGGTGTGTCTGTGCAGTCCGAATCTGAATCCAGAACGTGAGAGACTTGGACTCTATCTTCTCTTGGGCCAAAAGTGACGTGAGAGAACTTTTTAGACAGAAAATAAACATCTCTTTCTTCCTTATCTTCATATGTGGATTGTACAAATGTCCCATACACCTGCAATTAGACAAAACACAAAAGTGTGTGAAGTAATTTTTGTTCTGGATAACATAAATAGATTATTGAATAGTTTGCACTAGAAATCACCTGACAAATATGCATATATGCAATATTTTTGGTCATATCCAAGGTAGTCATGTCCTCATCATCCTCCCCTTCTTGAAAATAAAGCCGTCCTCGGCGTTGCTTAATCTGAAATGTGGCTAACAAAAGAGACAAGGTGTACATGTTGTATATGTATATGTCATCCATTTTTACTTCCCTTGATTTTTGCATATATGACACATGAATAGATAAGTAACTTGCATAGTTCATAAAATCTAAAGCCAAAAAATTAGCACAAGAAGTAGAAGGCATGAAAATATTGCAACTCAGTTTGCACATATAAGTGAAGCTCTTATTCATTTCAAAAGATTGATAATGTTCATCATTAAACCATCCCAACATTGGTGAATAAACCTTACTTGCATCAAATTTACATGCTACAACATGCTTAAATAAGCAAACATGCAATAAGTCATTCAACACATAATCATCACCAAGATTAGAGGTCATATCAAAATGATTAAACATTGGTTCTTTTGCATCAATAGTTAATTCAATGGATGCACTCAAAATTGTTGGTATTTCAGTTGTTTGATCACATGGCAAAGTCAAATTATCAACGTAGTCCTCTAAAATAGGTGGTGTGATCAAAGTAGTGGGTAGCTCATCAGATGGTGCATTCAAATTGACAAGGCATTCATCATTCTCATGTAGAGATGGAAGATCAGTACCTTTGTCATTACCTCTTATGATCAACTCAGATGATGTAGCCACTCTCGGGGGCGATGTGTCACATGGTGGAGGTGATGTAGTCCTGACAACAACGGATGTGGTTGTCATAGTATGCCTAGTAGTTGAAGGAACAATGATATCAACTTTTGGAATGTGCACCGTGCGCTTGTTCTCCTCGTGGCCAACACGTCGTTTTATTTCCTGTTCAGCTTTGCAAGCAAGATGAAACAAATGGTCCATAGGATAACACTCTTCATGAATTAGTATCTCTTGAATATCACGGTTTAATCCTCCCCAAAATCTATCCATAAAATCATCTTCACTTTCTTCTAAAGAGGAATGCAACAAGGTAGTTTGTAAATCATCATAATATTTTGTTACAGTTTCACTACCTTGTTTTAAGTGTTGCAACTTCTTAATCATGTCACGAGTATAATAAGCAGGGACGAAAGTATGTCGCATGGCAAGTTTCAAATCATCCCAAGTAGTAGGTATATAATCAGGGTGTAACCGACAATATTCACTCCACCAAACCAAAGCATAACCAGTGAAAGAACCAACCGCAACCTTAACCTTTTTATGTTCATCGAAATTATGGGAAGCAAATATATTTTTTATGTCGAACTCCCATTCAATATATAAAGCAGGTTTAAAACGGCCATTAAATGGTGGTATAGATACATTAACCTGATCATGTGATGAGGACATCAATACAATTGTTACACCCACAGCCCCTGCTGCTATACATACTGGACCAATTACTAGAGCTCGTGCACGCCAACTAAATTACCAGGTACTTTCGTTTCTTGGTAATGATTCTAATGTTCATGAGAATATGATGCTGCCTAAATTGGATACATTTGTTTTGCTTACAAATGAAGGGCCTAGCTTGGAGAAGGATGAACATTGGAGCAAGAACAAGCATGGAGATGATGGCATGCGCAAGGGGAACAAGAACGGAGTTACAAGTGATGATTTCAGGACTTTGAAGCCACCATAATGGGTGCATGAAGCCTTGGACGAAATATATAAGATGCCACTTCATAAATTTCGTCCCGAGGCTATTTTAGGTGCTGCGTCACCTTATTATTGGGCCAGGCCCATGTAATTTCGAAATACATAAGTATAGGCTATTTTTAGAGTCCGTATGTGTGGGGAAAAAAGAGATAGGGTTGATTTCGGACTCCTCCACCAAGGGCCACGAAATTCCCCCCTCTTCCTCCATATATACAGCCCTTAGGGCATCGTTTAGACTTTGGGTTTTGTTTAGATTAAAAGTTCGCCATAGCTGCAACTTCGCGTACTTCGTTTGTGTTCAACGACCAGACAAAGGCGTCACAGAACCCCACCTTGATCAATAAAGCTTTCATCTTATATTCGCAATATCCAGATTGCAATCTTAGTTTCTTGCTTGTTCTTCGTTTGCTCGCAGGAAACAGACCCTCGTGGTCAGGTTGATCGTGCTCCGGCGTGGTCAATAACCTCTCGGAGTTGGTTTAGCGATTGCTAAGGCGCGACGTCCTCGCACGTTCGTAGTCGGATCGTCAAAGTCGACTTCCACCAAAGCGAAATCCACCATCTCATCGAAAGACGGGACACCTTTGCCTCTATCAATAACACTCTTCATGAATTAGTATCTCTTGAATATCACGGTTTAATCCTCCCCAAAATCTATCCATAAAATCATCTTCACTTTCTTCTAAAGAGGAATGCAACAAGGTAGTTTGTAAATCATCATAATATTTTGTTACAGTTTCACTACCTTGTTTTAAGTGTTGCAACTTCTTAATCATGTCACGAGTATAATAAGCAGGGACGAAAGTATGTCGCATGGCAAGTTTCAAATCATCCCAAGTAGTAGGTATATAATCAGGGTGTAACCGACAATATTCACTCCACCAAACCAAAGCATAACCAGTGAAAGAACCAACCGCAACCTTAACCTTTTTATGTTCATCGAAATTATGGGAAGCAAATATATTTTTTTATGTCGAACTCCCATTCAATATATAAAGCAGGTTTAAAACGGCCATTAAATGGTGGTATAGATACATTAACCTGATCATGTGCATTTGGATGTTTGTGCACCTCTCGTGACGGTTGTGGTATTTGCAAAGGTGGTGGCACGTCTCCCGCGATCGACAAAGCCCATGAGTTGACTCTGGATCCTGTCATGATTAGTAGAACAAGAAACAAAAGCCAAAAATAATGTTCCTATAACTACTAGGATGTGGTGGTAAAACGCTCACAGTAAAGCAAATATCAATGTCTTACAAGTTCTTACCATGCAGCAGGCGGTGATCGGCAACCAGCGGTGTCAAGTAACTCCGAATATTGAGTAAAGCGATTGCCAGGGGAGCGTACGTATACACGGTGTAGAAATATGTGGAGCTAGGTTGGCTATATATGGTAGCAAAAGATTAGCAATAATCAATTCAAAGATGCAATGTTGAATAAACGCTCAACGACGGTACTGTGCTGGTCCTAGGCTAGACCGGACTAGAGACGCGAGCCTAGAACACTAATGAGGTCACGTCGTAGCACAACTAGCATCAATGAAGGATACTAAGTAGCTCTGGACAGCAAGATATAAGTGAAGATCACAACGGCAATAAAGATAATGAGGTGAAACAACAGCCAAGCAGGATATATCAACAACTTTGTCTCCAACTTTCCTCTGAAAAAGTTTGTGCCGATTTTTTTGTTTTTTTTTCTCTTTTTTTTCCTCACACTTTTTTTTTCTTTCTCTCCTTTTTTTTCTCTGACTTTTTTTTCTCCTTTTTTTTCTCCTTTTTTTTCTCTCGTTTTTTTTCTCTTTTTTACTCCCTCTTTCCAAAACAAACTAGAGAAGATGCAGATTGGATCAAGTGAAGATGTGAACGATCTCAACTATTATTATGACAATGAATGGTGGGTAGCACTTGGTGGAAATAGATGGATGGGTGGTGGACAGCGGAAGAGATAATGATGCAGCGGTGGCGTGACTAATGTGAACAGAACTCGAAACTCTAAACGAACTAGACACTAAGACCAGCAACTCGACACGACGATGCAACCGATAATTCAACTATGCAAGCAATGAAAAGAAAATTGCAAAGGCTCAGACTGGCTTGGACCAAGGATGAATAGATCTAACTCTTTTTTGTGGCTTTTTCTTGGACAATAGGTAAGAAAATAAATCTAATCTAGGAAAACTGGAAATTCTCACCGAGCAACCTGAAAACTGATACCACTTGATAGAGGCGGGGGTCCCGATCTTTCGATGAGATGATAACTATCGATTTGGTGAGGATGACTTTGACGATCCGACTACAAACGTGCACGACGTTGCGCCTTAGCAATCGCTAAACCAACTCCGAGAGGTTATTGACCACGCTGGAGCACAATCAACCTGACCACGAAGGTCTATTCCTGCAAGCAATCGAAGAACAAACAAGAATATGATAAAAGCAATCTGAATATTGCGAGTATATATGAAGTATTGATAAAGGTGGGGATCCGTAAGCGGTCTTGGTCTGGTCGTTGGACACAAACGAAGTACACGAAGTTGCAATGGCTAACTTTTAACTAAACAAATCCCAAGGAAAAGCTACTAGATGGATCTACTTATATAGGAGCAAGGGGTGGAGGCCAAGGAGGTGGGAGGACGTCCCAAGGCAGCCTAAAACTAAATCTAGGTCGTACAAGGCCAATGGGCCCAAGTGGAGGTGATGTAACACCTTTGGACTTGTAGTTTGACTCAGATTCTGCTGCAGCATCAGATTGTTTCGTCCACAACTCAACTCTCCGGACGAATTTGAAGGTGATTCCAATTGGGTTCGAAAGTGCACGAAATCTAGTTTCCAACAAAAAAAGAATCACCCAATTCGGAGTCCGTATGAAAAACTTGTGTGCGTTTTGAGTCAGGTGTGTCTGTGCAGTCCGAATCTGAATCCAGAACGTGAGAGACTTAGACTTGGTCATATCCAAGGTAGTCATGTCCTCATCAAGTCGGAGTGGCGACTTGAACGGCTCCTTCTTGAAGTGGAAGAAGAGCGGTTGAGCAACAAAGCGCGAATCTCGTCCATCCTTGCGTCATTCTCTTGTTTGTGATCGTCGAGCTTGTGGTCGAAGTAGTCCCTTGTACGTTGCTCGGAGAGTCGCAAGTCGGTGGCCAGGTTGTCGATGCGGTCACTCATGGCTTGTTGTTCTTGATGCAAAGCACGTTGTGCACCAAAGAGGTGACTCTTGGTGACGAAGGAGTTCATGTCATCGTCTTGCTCCATGACGAGTGGGTTGGTAGAAGTACTTGGCCAATCCATCATTCCAAGACAAATGTGAGTGGTAGAAAGAGAAGAACGAATACCAATGTACCTTGACCGAAGTTGAAAGTGGATCGATGATCACTCCAATGTAGGACAAGGAAATAGCACGATTGGTACCAATTCTTGTCAGTTTCTCACACCTACACAAGTAAAAGCTTATGGTGGAGCTTGGTTAGGATGATGGCACAAAATTTGATGCAGTTTGTAAGTGAGCTTCAATAATGTTGGAAAGGATTCGCAACAAGTAGACCAAGCATATAAGGTACACGGAAACACACACTGATGAGGACATGACTACCTTGGATACGACCAAAAATATTGCATACATGCATATTTGTCAGGTGATTTCTAATGCAAACTATTCAATAGTCTATTTATGTTATCCAGAACAAAAATACTTCACACACTTTTGTGTTTTGTCTAATTGCAGGTGTATGGGACATTTGTACAATCCACATATGAAGATAAGGGAAAAGGAGATGTTTAGGTTGTGTTCAAAAAGTCCTCTCACGTCACTTTTGGGCCAAGAGAAGATAGAGTCCAAGTCTCTCACGTTCTGGATTCAGATTCGGACTGCACAGACATACCTGACTCAAAACGCCAACAACTTTTTCATACGGACTCCGAATTGGGTGATTCTTTTTCTGTTGGAAACTAGATTTCGTGCTCTTTCCATCCCAATTGAATTCACCTTCAAATTTGTTCGGAGCGTTGAGTTACGGACGAAACAATCTGACGTTGCAGCAGAATCCGAGTCAAACTACAAGCCCAAAGGTGTTGCATCACCTCCACTTGGGCCCATGAGCCTTGTACGACCTAGGGCTAGTTTTAGGATGCCTTGGGACGTCCTCCCACCTCCTTGGCCGACACCCCTTGCTCCTATATAAGTAGATTCATCTAGTAGCTTTTTCCTTGGGATTTGTTTAGTTAAAAGTTAGCCATTGCAACTTCGTGTACTTTGTTTGTGTCCAACGACCAGACCAGGACCGCTTACGGATCCCCACCATTATCAATACCTCATATATATTTGCAATATTCAGATTGCTTTATCATATTCTTGCTCGTTCTTCAATTGCTTGCAGGAATAGACCTTCGTGGTCAGGCTGACCGTGCTTCCGGCATCGTCAGTAACCTCAGGAGATTGGTTTAGCGATTGCTAAGGCGCAACGTCGTGCACGTTTGTAGTCGGATCGTCAAAGTCGTCTCCACCAAATCGATAGTTATCATCTCATCGAAAGATCGGGACCCTCGCCTCTATCAAGTGGTATCAGTTTTCAGGTTGCTCGGTGAGAATTTCCAGTTTTCCTAGATTAGATTTATTTTCTTACCTATTGTCCAAGAAAAATCCACAAAAAAGAGTTAGATCTATTCATCCTTTGTCCAAGCCAGTCTGAGCCTTTGCAATTTTCTTTTCATTGCTTGCATAGTTGAATTATCGGTTGCATCGCCGTGTCGAGTTGCTGGTCTTAGTGTCTAGTTTGTTTAGAGTTTCGAGTTTTGTTCACATTAGTCACGCCACCGCTGCATCATTATCTCTTCCGCTGTCCACCACCCATCCATCAATTTCCACCACGTGCTACCCACCATTCATTGTCATAATAATAGTTGAGATCATTCACATCTTCGCTTGATCCAATCTACATCTTATCTAGTTTGTTCTGAAAAAAGGGAGAAAAAAAGAGAGAAAAAAACAAGGGAAAAAAAGAGAAAAAAAGTCAGAGAAAAAAAGGAGAGAAAGAAAAAAAAAGTGTGAGGAAAAAAAAGAGAGAAGAAAAAAACAAAATTCGGATCTTTTTAGACTCAATCTCGTAGTTGAATTCGGATTGGAATCTGTTTTGTGCACTGTTCAGTAAAACAGGCATAACTTCCTCATACGAAGTCCGTTTTGCCTCCGCGAGTACTCAAATGAAATCTAGCGACGAGTCGCATCTAAATAGTTGAAGAAGCTAGTTCAATATTTGGCACCTCAAAATCGGCTTCTAAATAGGTCTTTTTGTCCTAGAAAGTTTATGAACACAGCTCATTCCAGTTTTTCAGGCCAGTTTTCGAATTTTTTGACTCCTCATATCAACTCGGAATTGAGAGATTCCTTTGGTGTTTGAAAGCTTGAGTCAATCCCATTCTTGAAAAAAAATTCAAAAAAATCGGCACAAACTTTTTCAGAGGAAAGTTGGAGACAAAGTTGTTGATATATCCTGCTTGGCTGTTGTTTCCCATCATTATCTTTACTGCCGTTGTGATCTTCACTTATATCTTGCTGTCCAGAGCTACTTAGTATCCTTCATTGATGCTAGTTGTGCTACGACGTGACCTCATTAGTGTTCTAGGCTCGCGTCTCTAGTTCGGTCTAGCCTAAGACCAGCACAGTACCGTCGTTGAGCGTTTATTCAACATTGCATCTCTGATAGAGGCGAGGGTCCCGATCTTTCGATGAGATGATGGATATCGCTTTGGTGGAAGTCGACTTTGACGATCCGACTACGAACGTGCGAGGACGTCGCGCCTTAGCAATCGCTAAACCAACTCCGAGAGGTTATTGACCACGCCGGAGCACGATCAACCTGACCACGAGGGTCTGTTTCCTGCGAGCAAACGAAGAACAAGCAAGAAACTAAGATTGCAATCTGGATATTGCGAATATAAGATGAAAGCTTTATTGATCAAGGTGGGGTTCTGTGACGCCTTTGTCTGGTCGTTGAACACAAACGAAGTACGCGAAGTTGCAGCTATGGCGAACTTTTAATCTAAACAAAACCCAAAGTCTAAACGATGCCCTAAGGGCTGTATATATGGAGGAAGAGGGGGGAATTTCGTGGCCCTTGGTGGAGGGGTCCGAAATCAACCCTATCTCTTGTTTCCCCACACATACGGACTCTAAAAATAGCCTATACATATGTATTTCGAAATTACATGGGTCTGGCCCAATAATAAGGTGACGCAGCACCTAAAATAGCCTCGGGACGAAATTTATGAAGTGGCATCTTGTATATTTCGTCCAAGGCTTCATGCACCCATGATGGTGGCTTCAAAGTCCTGAAATCATCACTTGTAACTCCGTTCTTGTTTCCCTTGCGCATGCCATCATCTCCATGCTTGTTCTTGCTCCAATGTTCATCCTTCTCCAAGCTAGGCCCTTCATTTGTAAGCAAAACAAATGTATCCAATTTAGGCAGCATCATATTCTCATGAACATTAGAATCATTACCAAGAAACGAAAGTACCTGGTAATTTAGTTGGCGTGCACGAGCTCTAGTAATTGGTCCAGTATGTATAGCAGCAGGGGCTGTGGGTGTAACAATTGTATTGATGTCCTCATCATCCTCCCCTTCTTGAAATGAAGTCGTCCTCGACGGAAGTTCATCTTCCTCACCCAAATAAGGCTTCAAATCTGCAATGTTAAAAGTGGGACTAACCCCAAAATCTGCAGGCAGCTTAAGTTTATATGCATTATCATTTATTTTCTCTAACACCTTAAAGGGACCATCAGCACGTGGCATTAGCTTTGATTTGCGCAAATCAGGAAATCTATCCTTACGCAAATGTAACCAAACAAGATCTCCAGGTGCAAACACAACATGTTTTCTACCCTTATCTCCAGCAAGCTTATATTTAGCATTCATACGCTCAATGTTTTCCTTAGTTAACTCATGCATTTTTAAAATCAATTCAGCATGTTGTTTAGCATCAAAATTAACCTTCTCCGAAGATGGAAGAGGCAACAAATCAATAGGTGCACGAGGTAGGAAACCATACACAACTTCAAAAGGGCACATCTTAGTAGTAGAATGCAATGAACGATTATAAGCAAATTCAATATGAGGCAAGCATTCCTCCCACATTTTCTTATTATTCTTCAAAACAGCCCTAAGCATAGTAGACAAGTTCTATTGACTACTTCAGTTTGTCCATCAGTTTGGGGGTGACAAGTAGTACTAAAAAGCAGTTTAGTCCCCAACTTAGCCCATAAACATCTCCAAAAGTGGCTAAGAAATTTAGTATCACGATCTGAAACAATAGTATTTGGCACACCATGCAAGCGAATAATTTCACGAAAGAACAAATCAGCAACATTAACAGCATCATCGCTTTTATGACATGGTATAAAGTGTGCCATTTTCGAGAATCTATCCACGACAACAAATATGCTATCCCTCCCCTTCTTTGTTCGAGGTAAACCTAAAACAAAGTCCATAGATATATCCTCCCAAGGAACACTAGGTACAGGCAAAGGCATATATAAACCATGAGGATTGAGGCGTGACTTAGCTTTTTGACATGTAGTGCAGCGAGCAATAAGACGCTCAACATCCCATCTCATCTTTGGCCAAAAGAAATGTGTAGCAAGTACGTCCTCCATCTTCTTCACGCCAAAGTGTCCCATTAATCCTCCTCCATGCGCCTCCTGCAACAACAAAAGACGAACGGAGCTAGCTGGAATGCATAGCTTATTAGCACGAAACACAAACCCATCGTTAACAACAAACTTGTTCCACATTCTTCCTTCTTTACAATTATGCATTACATCTTTAAAATCAGCATCATGCACATATTGATCTTTGATGGTCTCCAAACCAAATATTTTGAAGTCAAGTTGTGAAAGCATAGTATAGCGACGAGACAAAGCATCAGCAATAACATTTTCTTTTCCCTTCTTGTGTTTAATGACATAAGGGAAAGTCTCAATAAATTCAACCCATTTAGCATGTCTACGATTCAGTTTAGCTTGACTTTTAATATGTTTCAATGATTCATGATCAGAATGTATAACAAATTCTTTGGGCCATAAATAATGTTGCCATGTTTCTAAAGTCCGAACAAGAGCATATAATTCTTTATCATAAGTAGAATAATTCAGACTAGGCCCACTCAATTTTTCAGAAAAGTATGCAACAGGTTTGCCATCTTGTAATAACACACCTCCTAATCCAATTCCACTAGCATCACATTCAAGCTCAAAAGTCTTATTAAAATCAGGAAGTTGGAGTAAAGGAGCATGTGTCAACTTATCTTTCAATACCGTGAAGGCTTCTTCCTGTACGGTACCCCAAAGAAAAGGCACATCTTTCTTTGTAAGCTCATTGAGAGGTGCAGCAATGGTGCTGAAATCTCTCACAAAACGCCTATAGAATCCAGCGAGGCCAAGAAAACTCCTCACTTGTGTGACCGCTTTGGGCTGCGGCCAACTCTCAATAGCTTCAATCTTGGCTTTATCAACTTCAATTCCCTGTGGAGTAACAACATAGCCAAGAAAAGATACTCGGTCGGCGCAAAAGGTGCACTTCCCAAGGTTACCAAACAAACGTGCATCACGTAGAGCAATAAAAACAGCACGTAAATGTTCCAAATGTTCCTCCAAAGATCTGCTATAAATCAATATGTCATCAAAGTAAACTACCACAAATTGTCCAATGAAAACACGTAAAACTTCGTTCATTAATCTCATGAAAGTACTAGGTGCATTAGTTAACCCAAAAGGCATGACTAACCACTCATATAATCCAAACTTAGTTTTAAATGCTGTTTTCCATTCATCTCCCAATTTCATACGAATTTGATGGTAGCCACTACGCAAATCAACTTTGGAGAATATTGTAGAGCCACTCAATTCATCAAGCATATCATCTAGCCTAGGAATAGGATGACGATAACGAATAGTAATATTATTAATGCCTCTACAATCAACACACATACGTGATGTACCATCCTTTTTCGGCACTAGAATAATAGGAACAGCACAAGGACTAAGGGATTCGCGTATATAACCTTTGTCGAGAAGCTCTTGTACTTGACGCATAATCTCCTTCGTCTCCTCTGGATTGGTACGGTATGGTGCACGGTTTGGAAGTGAAGCACCGAGAATTAAGTCAATCTTATGCTCAATCCCTCGAATAGGCGGTAATCCCGGTGGCACGTCTTGTGGAAAAACGTCAGCGAACTCCTGCAAAATGTTAGTGACAGCAGGAGGCAAAGAGGAAGGCACGTCCTCGAATGAAAATAATGCCTCTTTGCACACAAAAGCATAGCAAACAGATTTGCTGAAATCTAGCTCATCAATATCAGATTTGGTGGCAAATAAACATGCACTTTTCAATTTAATTTCAGAAGCAACACTAGATGGTTTATTATTAGGCTTCATTTGTTGCTCAAATTCTTTTGCCACAATCTGATTTTCACTCTTATTCTTCTCCTGTTGTGCTTTATTAGCTCTATTAATATCATCTTGCAAAATGGAATCAGGAGTCATAGGAAGCAAAGTAATATTTTTATCCTTATGAACAAGAGTATAGTGATTGTTTCTACCATGGTGTACAGAATTTTTATCAAATTGCCATGGTCTACCAAGTAATAAGGAACATGCTTGCATAGGTACCACATCACAATCAACATAATCAGCATATGTAGAGATACTAAAATGCACACGAACAGTACGTGTTACCTTAACCTTGCCGCTGTTGTTGAACCATTGGATGTAGTAAGGATGTGGATGTGGTCTTGTGGTGAGAGAAAGCTTCTCCACCATCTCCATGCTAGCCAAGTTGTTGCAGCTCCCTCCGTCTATGATGACGCGCACAGAACATTCCTTCACAACTCCCTTGATATGGAACAAATTGTGCCTCTGATTTTGCTCAGCTTGTGTGACCTGCACACTCAAAACACGTTGAGCAACTAAACATTCATACCTGTCAGCGTCTTCAGGAGCCATGTATTGCGTCTCATGATCAGAATCATCTCCACCATGTTCTTCACGTGTAATAAGAGCCAAAGTCTCCTCATCATAGTCACTAGCGGACTCATATCCACCATCCGCGGTAGCAATCATCACACGCGGAGATTTGCATTCTCTCGCATAATGACCTCCTCCCTTACAACGATGACAAATAATATCACTTGTGTGCCCTGTTGATGCCATGGAAGAAGAAGAACGCTGTGCAGGCCCCGCAGGTGCGCTCTTGGCAGATAATGGTGGTTGTGCCTGTTTTCTTGTATCACGGCTGGAGGTGGCACCGGATGGAGGTGCTGGTGTAGTTGAAGTAGAAGATGCACGTGGTGTCCATGATGAAGGTCGGCCTGCAGAAAAGTTAGTTCGCCCCAATGCTTGTCGATCCTGCACTTCACGTTCAGCTTTACAAGCAAGATGGAATAAACGAGTGATATTAGTATACTCCTTATAGTCTAGAATGGTCTGAATCTCTCTATTTAATCCACCCAGAAAACGTGCAAGCATAGCTTCATTCTCCTCAACAATACCACATCTAATCATGCTAGTTTGTAATTCCTGATAATATTCTTCTACAGAATTTTTCCCTTGTCTTAAACGCTGCAATTTTTGAAGCAATTCACGTTGATAATATGGTGGAACCCAACGCGTACGCATAGCAGTTTTCAAAGCAGCCCAAGTAGTTGGAATAGGATATAATCTACAATGTTCAGACCACCATACACATGCAAAACTAGTGAAAGCACAAACGGCAGCAGCAACTCGTCTCTCCTCAGGATATTGTAAACATGTAAATCGTTGTTCAGTTTCTAACTCCCAAGTAAGATATATATCAGGAACATATCTACCCTCAAATGGTAGAATATTCAATTTCAGTTTAGGAATATGGACATCATCTCGTACCTGAGGTGGTGGTGCAGGCCTACCATTACGAATATATACCTGAGGTCGACCTGCTGGTGGTGGTACAGGTGGCTGCACGTAGTGTTGATTTTGATCAACCTCATCCTCATAGTCTCCCACATAATCATCCTCCTCCGCATCAGCAGCAGGAGCCACAGAAGTATCAACAGCAGCACCAACAGTTTGGCCAAACGCAAGAGGAACACGGCTTGCTCGGCGGAGGTCTGCTTCGCGACATGGAGGTAGTCGTTGTTGTTGTTGTTGTTGGAGAGGTGCGTTAGCTGCAGCGGGTGGTGGTGGTGGAAGACGCGCGAGCAATTCATTAAACTTGTTATCGAGCTTTGTTTCGAACGTCTTCTCAAAGCTAGTGATCTTCTCCATGGCCTCTTCAAAATTGTTCAGCACATCTTGCACCTGTTCAGTCATCATTTGCTGAAACTTATCATGAAGCTCCTTGTTCGATAAATTCTCCCAGTCAATCTCGTCGGCTTGTGATCCTGGCATGGTTAGCAGTAATAGAAACACACAAGAATATGATCTTACAGACTACGAACAAGTGGTGGTGGTGGGTGTCACAAATCCGTCAAGCAAATCTCAAATTCTTACCAGTTCTTACCCAGCAGCAGGCGGTGATCGGCAACCGTTGTAGTCAAAAACTCTCAAAGCTTGGATAGAGCGATTACCAGGGAGAGTCAAACGCACGACGTAGATGTATGTGGAGCTGGGAAGGCTTATAATATGGTAGCAAAAAGGGTCAGCAATAATCAATTCAGAGATGCAAAGTTGAATAAACGCTCAACGACGGTACTGTGCTGGTCCTAGGCTAGACTGTGCTAGAGACGCGAGCCTAGAACACTAACAAAATCACGGCGCGGCACGTAAACAAGGGAAAAGCACACTCTGGAATTTTTTTTAGCTCTTTTTTTTTGCGCTCTTTTTTTTTGCGCTGTTTTTTTTGCGAAAAATCACTATAATGGCGAGTGTCTCAAAACTCTTCTTAGCTCAAACTGACAGGATGGGCACGAAAATTTTTTTGACCAATTTTTTTTTTTTTTACTGTCCGGACCCAAAAACTGGAAACGGGTCAAAAAAAACTTCCTATAATGGCACCTGTCTCAAAACACTCAGAAACACCTAAAAATAGGATAGCCAGAAAATTTTTCGAAAAATGCGTTTTCGAAAAATTTTGGGCCTAAACGGAGCGTGGCTACACGACCAATTTTTTTTTGTGTGTGGCTTTTTCGTGGACTGTAGGTATGAAGAACAGACTCGATCTAAACTACGAAAAACTGTAAAATCTCACCGAGCAACCTGGAAATCTGATACCACTTGATAGAGGCAAAGGTGTCCCGTCTTTCGATGAGATGGTGGATTTTGCTTTGGTGGAAGTCGACTTTGACGATCCGACTACGAACGTGCGAGGACGTCGCGCCTTAGCAATCGCTAAACCAACTCCGAGAGGTTATTGACCACGCCGGAGCACGATCAACCTGACCACGAGGGTCTGTTTCCTGCGAGCAAACGAAGAACAAGCAAGAAACTGAGATTGCAATCTGGATATTGCGAATATAAGATGAAAGCTTTATTGATCAAGGTGGGGTTCTATGACGCCTTTGTCTGGTCGTTGAACACAAACGAAGTACGCGAAGTTGCAGCTATGGCGAACTTTTAATCTAAACAAAACCCAAGGTCTAAACGATGCCCTAAGGGCTGTATATATGGAGGAAGAGGGGGTGGATTTCGTGGCCCTTGGTGGAGGGGTCCGAAATCAACCCTATCTCTTGTTTCCCCACACATACGGACTCTAAAAATAGCCTATACTTATGTATTTCGAAATTACATGGGCCTGGCCCAATAATAAGGTGACGCAGCACCTAAAATAGCCTTGGGACGAAATTTATGAAGTGGCATCTTGTATATTTCGTCCAAGGCTTCATGCACCCATTATGGTGGCTTCAAAGTCCTGAAATCATCACTTGGAACTCCGTTCTTGTTCCCCTTGCGCATGCCATCATCTCCATGCTTGTTCTTGCTCCAATGTTCATCCTTCTCCAAGCTAGGCCCTTCATTTGTAAGCAAAACAAATGTATCCAATTTAGGCAGCATCATATTCTCATGAACATTAGAATCATTACCAAGAAACGAAAGTACCTGGTAATTTAGTTGGCGTGCACGAGCTATAGTAATTGGTCCAGTATGTATAGCAGCAGGGGCTGTGGGTGTAACAATTGTATTGATGTCCTCATCATCCTCCCCTTCTTGAAATGAAGTCGTCCTCGACGGAAGTTCATCTTCCTCACCCAAATAAGGCTTCAAATCTGCAATGTTAAAAGTGGGACTAACCCCAAAATCTGCAGGCAGCTCAAGTTTATATGCATTATCATTTATTTTCTCTAACACCTTAAAGGGACCATCAGCACGTGGCATTAACTTTGATTTGCGCAAATCAGGAAATCTATCCTTACGCAAATGTAACCAAACAAGATCTCCAGGTGCAAACACAACATGTTTTCTACCCTTATCTCCAGCAAGCTTATATTTAGCATTCATACGCTCAATGTTTTCCTTAGTTAACTCATGCATTTTTAAAATCAATTCAGCATGTTGTTTAGCATCAAAATTAACCTTCTCCGAAGATGGAAGAGGCAACAAATCAATAGGTGCACGAGGTAGGAAACCATACACAACTTCAAAAGGGCACATCTTAGTAGTAGAATGCAATGAACGATTATAAGCAAATTCAATATGAGGCAAGCATTCCTCCCACATTTTCTTATTATTCTTCAAAACAGCCCTAAGCATAGTAGACAACGTTCTATTGACTACTTCAGTTTGTCCATCAGTTTGGGGGTGACAAGTAGTACTAAAAAGCAGTTTAGTCCCCAGCTTAGCCCATAAACATCTCCAAAAGTGGCTAAGAAATTTAGTATCACGATCTGAAACAATAGTATTTGGCACACCATGCAAGCGAATAATTTCACGAAAGAACAAATCAGCAACATTAACAGCATCATCGCTTTTATGACATGGTATAAAGTGTGCCATTTTCGAGAATCTATCCACTACAACAAATATGCTATCCCTCCCCTTCTTTGTTCGAGGTAAACCTAAAACAAAGTCCATAGATATATCCTCCCAAGGAACACTAGGTACAGGCAAAGGCATATATAAACCATGAGGATTGAGTCGTGACTTAGCTTTTTGACATGTAGTGCAGCGAGCAATAAAACGCTCAACATCCCGTCTCATCTTTGGCCAAAAGAAATGTGTAGCAAGTACGTCCTCCGTCTTCTTCATGCCAAAGTGTCCCATTAATCCTCCTCCATGCGCCTCCTGCAACAACAAAAGACGAACGGAGCTAGCTGGAATGCATAGCTTGTTAGCACGAAACACAAATCCATCGTTAACAACAAACTTGTTCCACATTCTTCCTTCTTTACAATTCTGCATTACATCTTTAAAATCAGCATCATGCACATATTGATCTTTGATGGTCTCCAAACCAAATATTTTGGGCCTAAACGGAGCGTGGCTACCCGACTCTTTTTTTTTCCGAAACCTACTCCGGCAAGGAAACACGAATCGGAAACTAGATGGATCTCGAAAACAAACCTAATAAGCAAGGAAATCGGATTGGTGGTGGATATATGGTGGTGGTATATGGCAGCGGTGGTGGTAGCGGTGGTAGTATATGGATATGGATCGGTGGTGGTATATGGACACGGATTAGTGGTGGTATATGGATACGGATTCGGAGCGGTGGTGGTAGATGGCAGGGGCGATGATGATGGTGCGGCGGCGGCGTGACAACTTATGACCAGAACTCGAAACTCTAAAAGACTAGACTCTAAGACCAGCAACTAGAAACGACGATGCAACCGCAAATTCAACAAAGCAAAACCCTAAAAAGATTATGCAAAGGCTCAGATTGGTTCGGATATGATGAACTAACCCTAATTTTTTTTGTGGCTTTTTCGTGGACTATAGGTATGAAGAACAGACTCGATCTAAACTACGAAAAACTGTAAAATCTCACCGAGCAACCTGGAAATCTGATACCACTTGATAGAGGCGAGGGTCCCGATCTTTCGATGAGATGATGGATATCGCTTTGGTGGAAGTCGACTTTGACGATCCGACTACGAACGTGCGAGGACGTCGCGCCTTAGCAATCGCTAAACCAACTCCGAGAGGTTATTGACCACGCCGGAGCACGATCAACCTGACCACGAGGGTCTGTTTCCTGCGAGCAAACGAAGAACAAGCAAGAAACTAAGATTGCAATCTGGATATTGCGAATATAAGATGAAAGCTTTATTGATCAAGGTGGGGTTCTGTGATGCCTTTGTCTGGTCGTTGAACACAAACGAAGTACGCGAAGTTGCAGCTATGGCGAACTTTTAATCTAAACAAAACCCAAAGTCTAAACGATGCCCTAAGGACTGTATATATGGAGGAAGAGGGGGGGAATTTCGTGGCCCTTGGTGGAGGGGTCCGAAATCAACCCTATCTCTTGTTTACCCACACATACGGACTCTAAAAATAGCCTATACTTATGTATTTCGAAATTACATGGGCCTGGCCCAATAATAAGGTGACGCAGCACCTAAAATAGCCTCGGGACGAAATTTATGAAGTGGCATCTTGTATATTTCGTCCAAGGCTTCATGCACCCATTATGGTGGCTTCAAAGTCCTAAAATCATCACTTGTAACTCCGTTCTTGTTTCCCTTGCGCATGCCATCATATCCATGCTTGTTCTTGCTCCAATGTTCATCCTTCTCCAAGCTAGGCCCTTCATTTGTAAGCAAAACAAATGTATCCAATTTAGGCAGCATCATATTCTCATGAACATTAGAATCATTACCAAGAAACGAAAGTACCTGGTAATTTAGTTGGCGTGCACGAGCTCTAGTAATTGGTCCAGTATGTATAGCAGCAGGGGCTGTGGGTGTAACAATTGTATTGATGTCCTCATCAATCTCTGAATTGATTATTGCTAATCTTTTGCTACCATATATAGCCAACCCAGCTCCACATATTTCTACACCGTGTATACGTACGTTCCCCTCGCAATCTCTTTACACAATCTTCAGAGCTATTTGACCCTGCTAGTTGCCTGTCACCACCTGCTTCTTGGTAAGAACTTGTAAGATATTGATATTTGCTTTACTGTGAGCGCTTTACCACCACACCCTAGTAGTTCATAGGAACATTATTCTTGAATTTTGTTTCTTGTTTCTACTAATCATGACAGGATCTGAAGATAGAAGTTCTTGGACGACGGACACATCTTCACCATCACGAGAGTTGGGACAACACACACAAGCACATGGTCAGGTTATCTTTTTACCGTCATTTGAGGGTAGATTTAATCCTACTACTTATCTAGCTTGGGAGCTTAAAGTAGAACAAGTTTTTAGTCACCATGACTTTTCTGAACTTGAGCGAGTGCGAGCAGCCACTAGAGCATTTACTAATTTTGCTTCTATTTGGTGGAGTGTACATTGTAAGAAAAACATTGATAACCAACCCACAACTTGGAAAGTTTTGAAAGCTGTAATGAGACAACAATTTTTCCCTCCTTATTATCGTCGTGAATTGCTTCGCAAATTTGAACAATTTAAACAAGGCAACAACACTGTTCATGCTTACTACCAAGAGTTCAAATCTTATATGCATCATTGTGACATAGAAGAATGTGAGAATGATACAATGAATAGATTTTTTGGTGGTTTGAACCATGATATTCAGGCAAGATTTCAGTATATTCCTCGTTGCATTACTGGTATGTATGTCCGTGCTTGTACCTTTGAGAGACAGATACAGGAGGATGCATTAGATGACTACAACAACTACTATTCCAGTTCATGCTCACCACCGCCGGTGGGTTCCTCCATCATTGCACCTCGGATTATGAGCGCGGCATCATCTCAAGGGTATGGTACATTGTCAACGTCCGTACCTACATCAGCTACATCTTTGCCACAAGGTAACAGTAAAGGTATTGATGATATAAGTTCACATGAGAATGATGCATGCCTAGTTAACTTGAATGTGTCATGTATTGAGTTATCTGTTGGTTTGAGCACAACACCTATTTTAGAGAATCTTGTTACTGTCATGAATGCGTCATGTGATCAAACAACTGAAATATCAACAATTTTGAGTGCACCCATTGAATTAACTGTTGATGCAAAAGAACTAATGTTTAATCATTTTGATATGGCCTCCAATCTTGGTGATGATTCTGTGTCCAATGACTTATTGCATGTTTGCTTATTTAAGCATGTTGTAGAAAGTAAATTTGATGCAAGTAAGGTTTATTCACCAAAGTTGGGATGGTTTAATGATGAACATTGCGAATCTTTTGAAATGAATAAGAGCTTCACTTATATGTGCAAACTGAGTTCTAATATTTTCATGCCTTCTACTTCTTGTGATAATTTTTTGGCTTTAGTTTTTATGAACTATGAAAGTTACTCATGTATACATGTGTCATACATGCAAAAATCAAGGGAAGTTAAACTGGATGACATATACATATACAACATGTACACCTTGTCTCTTTTGTTAGCCACATTTCAGATTAAGCAACGCCGAGGACGGCTTTGTTTTCAAAAGGGGGAGGATGATGAGGATATGACTACCTTGGATACGACCAAAAATATTGCATACATGCATATTTGTCAGGTGATTTCTAATGCAAACTATTCAATAGTCTATTTATGTTATCCAGAACAAAAATACTTCACACACTTTTGTGTTTTGTCTAATTGCAGGTGTATGGGACATTTGTACAATCCACATATGAAGATAAGGGAAAAGGAGATGTTTAGGTTGTGTTCAAAAAGTCCTCTCACGTCACTTTTGGGCCAAGAGAAGATAGAGTCCAAGTCTCTCACGTTCTGGATTCAGATTCGGACTGCACAGACATACCTGACTCAAAACGCCAACAACTTTTTCATACGGACTCCGAATTGGGTGATTCTTTTTCTGTTGGAAACTAGATTTCGTGCTCTTTCCATCCCAATTGGATTCACCTTCAAATTCGTCCTGAGCGTTGAGTTACGGATGAAACAATCTGACGTTGCAGCAGAATCCGAGTCAAACTACAAGCCCAAAGGTGTTGCATCACCTCCACTTGGGCCCATGAGCCTTGTACGACCTAGGGTTAGTTTTAGGATGCCTTGGGACATCCTCCCACCTCCTTGGCCGCCACCCCTTGCTCCTATATAAGTAGATCCATCTAGTAGCTTTTTCCTTGGGATTTGTTTAGTTAAAAGTTAGCCATTGCAACTTCATGTACTTTGTTTGTGTCCAACGACCAGACCAAGACCGCTTACGGATCCCCACCATTATCAATACCTCATATATATTTGCAATATTCAGATTGCTTTATCATATTCTTGCTCGTTCTTCAATTGCTTGCAGGAATAGACCTTCGTGGTCAGGCTGACCGTGCTTCCGGCATCGTCAGTAACCTCAGGAGATTGGTTTAGCGATTGCTAAGGCGCAACGTCGTGCACGTTTGTAGTCGGATCGTCAAAGTCGTCTCCACCAAATCGATAGTTATCATCTCATCGAAAGATCGGGACCCTCGCCTCTATCACACACGCAAAAAGATAAGTGGGGTTGGGCAACCAAGGATGAGCCAAAATGTGGAATCCACAAAAATGCTCGTGTTGCACAACACTAGAGAGACGCTAGTACGATTGCACAATAGGCGGATACAAGAACTTGTGCATAACCTACTTAGCAAAAATGCAACGACTTCTATCCCAAGTATGGTCTATGCAAGGTGTTCTGACGATATGATCCAAGATGATCTAGTATGACAATCTTAATGTTGTATGATGCTATGGTTCTTGCTTAAAAGCTCTTTGCTTATCTTTCCTTTTTGCTTAAAAGCTTGTTTGGCTCTTTGATGTTTGAGCTCTTTTCTCATGCAATGCTTGACGAACCAAGATAGCGATTGTGTATGCGGAAACAACTTTGTGACACAAGGGATGATACCAATATATGCAACAATGATGTATGTATGCTATGGGAGGTATGATCTCTAATGTGCACAAGTCTCGTTGCTGGCAATACTCAAAGGCTAGTCTCGATGGGTAAGCAACGCTAAGGAGTGAGGCTATGAAGGCTATCAATGTAATGGCAAGAGTGATATGTCCAATACCAAGATGAGGTTACCGTTCTTGCTTACGGTTGAAGGTTTCAAAAGGATGAGATTGTAGTCGTTGTCGTAGTGCACGGTCTTCAGTACGTTGGCAAAGATGCCGCTGCATCGTGGGCGGAGTTGTCGAAGTAGCGGAAATCATCGAAGATGTGCGAACTTTCTGTCTAAGCCGGAAGGTCCGGGTAGGACGGGAGGTCCGGGGTCCGGAGGTTCCGGTGCGGCCAGAAGATCCGGTGGCCGGAAGGTCCGGGCGCGGCCGGAAGGTCCAGGGGTCGCGAAACTGGCAAGAACAGAGAAGTGGGGATCGTGGACTTGGGCGGAAAAACTTGAGGAAAAACCCAAATCCATAGGGGAAAAGCAAGGAAATTGGTGGAAAAGAAGGGTGGGGAGGCCAGATCTACGAGCCACACACAAAATTCACGGATCAAATCCAACAAAACTTCAACACACCAACAAATCACAAAAAAAAATTGGGGGCTATTTTTGGTGGGGATTTTAAGATTAGGACGAAAAACAACAAAATTAGGCTAGAAACACAACGGGGAGGCTCCGAAATCGTGATCAACGTGGCTCATCATACCAAGATGATGTAGGGTAGAACCCTAGTCGCCTGATCTTTCATGAAAGGAGCGGAATCCCGCGATGAATACGAAGAACACAAAGGGGAAAACGAGAGGAAACACAAGGGAAATAGGAGAGGAACACTCAAACCAACAAGATAGTCACACACGTGCTAGATCCCTGAATACATAGAGTAAGATGCACGATCCACGATCAACTAGGGACGATACACGGTAATTGGTCTTCTCCGTGAGGTGGTCTTGATTTTCTTTCCTAAAGAGGGGTCTTGAATCCGCTTAGAGAATCTTCTCCGAGGAGGTGAGATCTCCGAGGAGAAGGTAACCAAGTGCCTAAGCAAAGCTCTCACACAATCATGAGCTATCTCTTTGCTAACCCTAAAACGTAGGTAGGAGAAGAGTATTTATAGTCTAGGTGACAAAAGGGTACACGGGCCTTGGCCCAAGTCGCTGCGCGCAGGCAGGGCCGGAAGTTCCGGGCGAGGCCGGATGTTCCGGACGCCGAAGGTTCCGGGGAGGGTCCGGCCTAACTAGAGAGTTGGCGCGGGTGGAGATGTGTTGGCATCCGAGGGCCGGAAGGTCCAGGCTAGCCGGAGGTTTCGGGCGCCGGAAGGTCCGGGACAGGGTCCGGGCAAACCCGAGAGTTCGCACGCCTGGGCTGGTCGAAGTCATCGGCGGCCGGAAGGTCCGGGGGCCGGAAGTTCCGGGCTCTGGCCGGAGGTTCCGAGCTGCCTAGAGTGTTGACGCCTGTCTCTTCTTCTACAGCCCTCGGCTCCGTGTCTTGAGCGTTGTACGTGACCACACATAGCATCTCGGACTTAGGCAGTAGCCATGTCTCACTTGAAGAGGAGGGAAACTCAAGTAGGAGTGATGTCACCTTGGATTGAATAGCACGTGCCCTAGCCCTTGTCATGGGCCCACTTGGAGCTTGGATAGTTGAGGTGGCATCCATGGGGATGGTCGTGGGATGCTCCGCATCAATGTGTCAACTTATCTTTCAATGCCGTGAAGGCTTCTTCCTGTGCGGTACCCCAAACAAAAGGCACATCCTTCTTTGTAAGATCGTTGAGAGGTGCAGCAATGGTGCTGAAATCTCTCACAAAACGCCTATAGAAACTAGTGAGGCCAAGGAAACTCCTCACTTGTGTGACCGTTTTGGGCTGCGGCCAACTCTCAATAGCTTCAATCTTGGCTTTATCAACTTCAATTCCCTGTGGAGTAACAACATAGCCAAGAAAAGATACTCGGTGGGTGCAAAAGGTGCACTTTCCAAGGTTACCAAACAAACGTGCATACGTAGAGCAATAAAAACATCACGTAAATGTTCCAAACGTTCCTCCAAAGATTTGCTATAAATCAATATGTCATCAAAGTAAACTACCACAAATCGTCCAATGAAAGCACGTAAAACTTCGTTCATTAATCTCATGAAAGTACTAGGTGCATTAGTTAACCCAAAAGGCATGACTAACCACTCATATAATTCAAACTTAGTTTTAAATGTTGTTTTCCATTCATTTCCCAATTTCATACGAATTTGATGGTATCCACGACACAAATCAACTTTGGAGAATATTGTAGAGCCACTCAATTCATCAAGCATATCATCTATCCTAGGAATAGGATGATGATAACCAATAGTAATATTATTAATGCCTCTATAATCAACGCACATACGCGACGTACCATCCTTTTTCTGTAACATCACAAAATTCTAAACTTTGGAATGTTATATTAAATAAATAATTGTGATTGTTTGTTTGATTTTTGTGTGATTGATTGTGTGAAACTGAGTGGAAATTGAAACTTTTTGAAAGTTGAATGAGAGGGAATAAAAGGACTTTCCCAAAACTTTCATCTTGCATTTTGATCTCCCTGAGTTCAAATTCATTTCATTACAAAACCCTAGAGTGAACAGAATATGACCTCTTCCATTTAAAAAAAATGAAAAGGGGTTCGAAAATGATTTGAATTCCATTTGAAATATTTCAAATTTAGAAAATTTAAGCAACTCAATGAGTTCATGAGGGAAGATAAAATGACTTCTTCATATTTGAGGAAAGAGAGTTGGAAGTTTCAAAGAAATAAATTGGAAGTCACTTTGAATTTATTTGAAACTCATTTTTTCCATTCGAAGTTGTTTGAAATTCCCAAATTCAAATCCAAGTGGGAGTTATTTGAGTTTCCTTTCAAAATATTTTCTCCTAAAAATAAATAAATGGAAATAAGGGTAAAATGATTCCCTTCAATGGAAAATTAGGAGAAAATAAGTTGGAAATCATTTTAATATTTTAAAAATGATTTTTATTGATTTTAAATGCAAAACTAGCACTATTTGACTTTTATGATTTTCTTTGGAATTTTTTTGAACTTGGAAAATAGTTCATCTTATTCTTGGTATTTTTCTGAGCATTTTGATATATAATATGCCTATGTTAATTTTTTATTTTTATTTTATTCTGCTACAGTTTCCTTTGTGTTAAAAAACACACACACACACCACCTGGACCGTGGCCAGCTCGCCCTAGGAGCACCCCCGCGGCCCAGGGCCAGCGCCCGAGCACCTTCGCTCCCCGCCTCTCCCTCTCGCTCACACGCAGCGCCCGCTGCAGGAGGGCCCCACCTGAGTCACCCCCAACCTCCCGCTCCTCCCGCTGGATTAGCACGCATACGCGCACTCCCGAACCCGTCGGCCGAAGCTCTCGGGGTAGAGCTTATCCCTGTACTCCCCGACGCCCTAACCTCGCCTATAAAGAGCCCTCGACCCCCTCTCTCCGTTCTGCCACTCCACGTCGTCCCTAGCTCCTCGCAACCACCGCACTGCCGTGTTGGATCTCGCCGGAGCCGGAGCTTCCTTGCCGGAGTAAAACGCCTCCAGTAAACCGCCCCGACCATGTTCTTCTTCACCAAAATATTGCCCGGGTCGATGAGCATCCGTTTGACATTTTCTTTGCCCTTAGGAACCACGAGAGACGACGTCCCGACGTGTCGCGTCCTCACCGGAGCGCCGAACGCCGCCGCCTCACTCCGCTCGTCGTCGGCCACCCCGCCGCCCACGCCGCGCCCGACCTCCCCGACCCCTTCGCCGCCGCTGAGGACCGCCGGAGCCGCCGCCCTGTCCGCCGTCCGCCGCCTGAAGCCAGCGCCGCCGTCTCCTGCTCATCGTCGTCGCTTCTGTAAGGCGAA
>NC_041380.1:225857917-225877437 GCF_002162155.2 Triticum dicoccoides | reverse complement strand
TCTCCTGTTTTGCTTTATTAGCTCTATTAATATCATCTTTCAAAATGGAATCAGGAGTCATAGGAAGCAAAGTAATATTTTTATCCTTATGAACAAGAGTATAGTGATTGTTTCTACCATGGTGTACAGAATTTTTATCAAATTGCCATGGTCTACCAAGTAATAAGGAACATGCTTGCATAGGTACCACATCACAATCAACATAATCAGCATATGTAGATATACTAAAATGCACACGAACAGTACGTGTTACCTTAACCTTGCCGCTGTTGTTGAACCATTGGATGTAGTAAGGATGTGGATGTGGTCTTGTGGTGAGAGAAAGCTTCTCCACCATCTCCATGCTAGCCAAATTGTTGCAGCTCCCTCCGTCTATGATGACGCGCACAGAACGTTCCTTCACAACTCCCTTGGTATGGAACAAATTGTGCCTCTGATTTTGCTCAGCTTGTGTGATCTGCACACTCAAAACACGTTGAGCAACTAAACATTCATACCTGTCAGCGTCTTCAGGAGCCATGTATTGCGTCTCATTATCAGAATCATCTCCACCAAGTTCTTCACGTGTAATAAGAGCCAAAGTCTCCTTATCATAGTCACTAGCGGACTCATATCCACCATCCGCGGTAGCAATCATCACACGCGGAGATTTGCATTCTCTCGCATAATGACCTCCTCCCTTACAACGACGACAAATAATATCACTTGTGTGCCCTGTTGATGCTATGGAAGAAGAAGAACGCTGTGTAGGCCCCGCAGGTGCGCTCTTGGCAGATAATGGTAGTTGTGCCTGTTTTCTTGTATCACGGCTGGAGGTGGCACCTGATGGAGGTGCTGGTGCAGTTGAAGTAGAAGATGCACGTTGTGTCCATGATGAAGGTCGGCCTGCAGAAAAGTTAGTTCGCCCCAATGCTTGTCGATCCTGCACTTCACGTTCAGCTTTACAAGCAAGATGGAATAAACGAGTGATATTAGTATACTCCTTATAGTCTAGAATGGTCTGAATCTCTCTATTTAATCCACCCAGAAAACGTGCAAGCATAGCTTCATTCTCCTCAACAATACCACATCTAATCATGCCAGTTTGTAATTCCTGATAATATTCTTCTACAGAATTTTTTCCTTGTCTTAAACGCTGCAATTTTTGAAGCAATTCACGTTGATAATATGGTGGAACCCAACGCGTACGCATAGCAGTTTTCAAAGCAGTCCAAGTAGTTGGAATAGGATATAATCTACAATGTTCAGACCACCATACACATGCAAAACTAGTGAAAGCACAAACAGCAGCAGCAACTCGTCTCTCCTCAGGATATTGTAAACATGTAAATCGTTGTTCAGTTTCTAACTCCCAAGTAAGATATATATCAGGAACATATCTACCCTCAAATGGTGGAATATTCAATTTTAGTTTAGGAATATGGACATCATCTCGTACCTGAGGTGGTGGTGCAGGCCTACCATTACGAATATATACCTGAGGTCGACCTGCTGGTGGTGGTGCTGGTGGCTGCTCGTAGATCTGATTTTGATCAACCTCATCCTCATAATCGCCCGCATACTCATCATCCTCCTGGGTACCAGCAACAGCAGTAGCAGGAGCCACAGAAGTATCAACAGCAGCACCAACAGTTTGGCCAAACGCAAGAGGAACACGGCTCGCTCGGCGAAGGTCTATTTCGCGACGTGGAGGTAGTCGTTGTTGTTGTTGTTGGAGAGGTGCATTAGGTGCAGCGGGTGGTGGTGGTGGAAGACGCGCGAGCAATTCATTAAATCTGTTATCGAGCTTTGTTTCGAACGTCTTCTCAAGGCCAATGATCTTCTCCATGGCCTCTTCAAAATTGTTCAGCACATCTTGCACCTGTTCAGTCATCATTTGCTGAAACTTATCATGAAGCTCCTTGTTCGATAAATTCTCCCAGTCAATCTCGTCGGCTTGTGATCCTGGCATGGTTAACAGCAATAGAAACACACAAGAATATGATCCTACAGACTACGAACAAGTGGTGGTGGTGGGTGTCACAAATCCGTCAAGCAAAACTCAAATTCTTACCAGTTCTTACCCAGCAACAGGCGGTGATCGGCAACCGTTGTAGTCACAACTCTCAAAGCTTGGATAGAGCGATTACCAGGGAGAGTCAAACGCACGACGTAGATGTATGTGGAGCTGGGAAGGCTTATACTATGGTAGCAAAAAGGGTCGGCAATAATCAATTCAGAGATGCAAAGTTGAATAAACGCTCAACGACGGTACTGTGCTGGTCCTAGGCTAGACTGTGCTAGAGACGCGAGCCTAGAACACCAACAAAATCACGGCGCGGCACGTAAACAAGGGAAAAGCACAAAGTTGAATAAACGCTCTTTTTTTTTGCGCTCTTTTTTTTTTGCGCTGCTTTTTTTTTTGCGAAAAATCACTATAATGGCGAGTATCTCAAAACTCTTCCTAGCTCAAACTGACAGGATGGGCACGAAATTTTTCGACCAATTTTTTTTTTTCGACTGCCCGGACCCAAAAACTGGAAACGGGTCAAAAAAAACTTCCTATAATGGCACCTGTCTCAAAACACTCAGAAACACCTAAAAATAGGATAGCCAGAAAACTTTTCGAAAAATGCGTTTTCGAAAAATTTTGGGCCTAAACGGAGCGTGGCTACCCGACTCTTTTTTTTTTCCGAAACCTACTCCGGCAAGGAAACACGAATCGGAATCTAGATGGATCCCGAAAACCAACCTAATAAGCAAAGAACTCGGATTGGTGGTGGATATATGGTGGTGGTATATGGCAGCGGTGGTGGTAGCGGTGGTAGTATATGGATATGGATCGGTGGTGGTATATGGACACGGATTGGTAGTGGTATATGGATACGGATTCGGTGCGGTGGTGGTAGATGGCAGGGGCGATGATGATGGTGCGGCGGCGGCGTGACAACTTATGACCAGAACTCAAAACTCTAAAAGACTATACTCTAAGACCAGCAACTAGACACGACGATGCAACCGCAAATTCAACAAAGCAAAACCCTAAAAAGAGTATGCAAGGCTCAGATTGGTTCGGATATGATGAACTAACCCTAATTTTTTTGTGGCTTTTTCGTGGACTATAGGTATGAAGAACAGACTCGATCTAAACTACGAAAAACTATAAAATCTCACCGAGCAACCTGGAAATCTGATACCACTTGATAGAGGCAAAGGTGTCCCGTCTTTCGATGAGATGGTGGATTTCGCTTTGGTGGAAGTCGACTTTGACGATCCGACTACGAACGTGCGAGGACGTCGCGCCTTAGCAATCGCTAAACCAACTCCGAGAGGTTATTGACCACGCCGGAGCACGATCAACCTGACCACGAGGGTCTGTTTCCTGCGAGCAAACGAAGAACAAGCAAGAAACTAAGATTGCAATCTGGATATTGCGAATATAAGATGAAAGCTTTATTGATCAAGGTGGGGTTCTGTGACGCCTTTGTCTGGTCGTTGAACACAAACGAAGTACGCGAAGTTGCAGCTATGGTGAACTTTTAATCTAAACAAAACCCAAAGTCTAAACGATGCCCTAAGGGCTGTATATATGGAGGAAGAGGGGGGAATTTCGTGGCCCTTGGTGGAGGAGTCCGAAATCAACCCTATCTCTTGTTTCCCCACACATACGGACTCTAAAAATAGCCTATACTTATGTATTTCGAAATTACATGGGCCTGGCCCAATAATAAGGTGACGCAGCACCTAAAATAGCCTCGGGACGAAATTTATGAAGTGGCATCTTGTATATTTCGTCCAAGGCTTCATGCACCCATTATGGTGGCTTCAAAGTCCTGAAATCATCACTTGTAACTCCGTTCTTGTTCCCCTTGCGCATGCCATCATCTCCATGCTTGTTCTTGCTCCAATGTTCATCCTTCTCCAAGCTAGGCCCTTCATTTGTAAGCAAAACAAATGTATCCAATTGATAGAGGCGGAGGTGTCCCGTCTTTCGATGAGATGGTGGATTTCGCTTTGGTGGAAGTCGACTTTGACGATCCGACTACGAACGTGCGAGGACGTCGCGCCTTAGCAATCGCTAAACCAACTCCGAGAGGTTATTGACCACGCCGGAGCACGATCAACCTGACCACGAGGGTCTGTTTCCTGCGAGCAAACGAAGAACAAGCAAGAAACTAAGATTGCAATCTGGATATTGCGAATATAAGATGAAAGCTTTATTGATCAAGGTGGGGTTCTGTGACGCCTTTGTCTGGTCGTTGAACACAAACGAAGTACGTGAAGTTGCAGCTATGGCGAACTTTTAATCTAAACAAAACCCAAAGTCTAAACGATGCCCTAAGGGCTGTATATATGGAGGAAGAGGGGGGAATTTCGTGGCCCTTGGTGGAGGGGTCCAAAATCAACCCTATCTCTTGTTTCCCCACACATACGGACTCTAAAAATAGCCTATACTTATGTATTTCGAAATTACATGGGCCTGGCCCAATAATAAGGTGACGCAGCACCTAAAATAGCCTCGGGACGAAATTTATGAAGTGGCATCTTGTATATTTCGTCCAAGGCTTCATGCACCCATTATGGTGGCTTCAAAGTCCTGAAATCATCACTTGTAACCCCGTTCTTGTTCCCCTTGCGCATGCCATCATCTCCATGCTTGTTCTTGCTCCAATGTTCATCCTTCTCCAAGCTAGTCCCTTCATTTGTAAGCAAAACAAATGTATCCAATTTAGGCAGCATCATATTCTCATGAACATTAGAATCATTACCAAGAAACGAAAGTACCTGGTAATTTAGTTGGCTTGCACGAGCTCTAGTAATTGGTCCAGTATGTATAGCAGCAGGGGCTGTGGGTGTAACAATTGTATTGATGTCCTCATCACGACTGTTCGCCGTATAGGCTTCCATAGCGAACGCTTCTCAGCCACCCGCAAGCCGCCATGTCGCCAGGGCATGTTCGTAGTTATTCCTTTCATGGTTAGGTCCCTGGAATTAGCAGTTTAGCCCCTAAACTTAGAATAGCCATAAAATTTTAACCGTAAGTTCAAATTCGATGAAACAAGCGGCAAAATGTTCGTATCGAATAGCTCTATCCAGAGAACCAACTTTTAAAACTTTTGGACAATTTCAAATTTGAATTTATTCAGGTTTGAATTCAAACTTTAACTGGCCATATCTCCTAAACCGTATCTTCGATTGATGTGATTCTTTTTGCACCGTGTCACCGTTGCCAAACCCTATCACTTGGACCTATCTCACGATATTTTTCACACATTATGATCTGTCCATAGTAGTTTTACTCGTATGCCTAGTATGCACTGTGGTCCACGTCACAATTTTTGGCACCCATGCCCTATGTTGTTTTGCACTTAGTATTTACTTCTGATAGTTAAGTGTGTTGTGTGTTCATTTGGATTTTCTGAGTCTTTTCATGTTGCATGTTATTTGGTTCTCTGAAATTGATGAGGACATCAATACAATTGTTACACCCACAACCCCTGCTGCTATACATATTGGACCAATTACTAGAGCTCGTGTACGCCAACTAAATTACCAGGTACTTTCGTTTCTTGGTAATGATTCTAATGTTCATGAGAATATGATGCTGCCTAAATTGGATACATTTGTTTTGCTTACAAATGAAGGGCCTAGCTTGGAGAAGGATGAACACTGGAGCAAGAACAAGCATGGAGATGATGGCATGCGCAAGGGGAACAAGAACGGAGTTACAAGTGATGATTTCAGGACTTTGAAGCCACCATAATGGGTGCATGAAGCCTTGGAAGAAATATACAAGATGCCACTTCATAAATTTCGTCCCGAGGCTATTTTAGGTGCTGCGTCACCTTATTATTGGGCCAGGCCCATGTAATTTCGAAATACATAAGTATAGGCTATTTTTAGAGTACGTATGTGTGGGGAAACAAGAGATAGGGTTGATTTCGGACCCCTCCACCAAGGGCCACGAAAATCCCCCCCTCTTCCTCCATATATACAGCCCTTAGGGCATCGCTTAGACTTCGGGTTTTGCTTAGATTAAAAGTTCGCCATAGCTGCAACTTCGCGTACTTCGTTTGTGTTCAACGACCAGACAAAGGCGTCACAGAACCCCACCTTGATCAATAAAGCTTTCATCTTATATTCGCAATATCCAGATTGCAATCTTAGTTTCTTGCTTGTTCTTCGTTTGCTCGCAGGAAACAGACCCTCGTGGTCAGGTTGATCGTGCTCCGGCATGGTCAATAACCTCTCGGAGTTGGTTTAGCGATTGCTAAGGCGCGACGTCCTCGCACGTTCGTAGTCGGATCGTCAAAGTCGACTTCCACCAAAGCGATATCCATCATCTCATCGAAAGACGGGACACCTTTGCCTCTATCAAGGGGTATCAGATTTCCAGGTTGCTCGGTGAGATTTTACAGTTTTTCGTAGTTTAGATCGAGTCTGTTCTTCATACCTACAGTCCACGAAAAAGCCAAAAAAAAATTAGGGTTAGTTCATCATATCCGAACCAATCTGAGCCTTTGCATAATCTTTTTAGGGTTTTGCTTTCTTGAATTTGCGGTTACATCATCGTGTCTAGTTGCTGGTCTTAGCGTTAGTCTTTTAGAGTTTCGAGTTCTGGTCATAAGTTGTCACGCCGCCACCGCACCATCATCATCGCCCCTGTCACCTACCACCACCGCTCCGAATCCATATCCATATACCACCACCAATCCGTATCCATATACCACCACCGATCCATATCCATATATTACCACCGCTGCCATATAGCACCACCGCTGCCATATACCACCACCATATATCCACCACCAATCCGAGTTCCTTGCATATTAGGTGTGTTTTTGAGATCCATCTAGATTCCGACTCGTGTTTCCTTGCCGGAGTAGGTTTCGATAAAAAAAGAGTCCGGAAACCACCCTCCGTTTAGGCCCAAAATTTTTCGAAAACGCATTTTTCGAAAAAATTTCTAGCTATCCTATTTTTAGGTATTTCTGAGTGTTTTGAGACAGGTGCCATTATAGGAAGTTTTTTTTGACCCGTTTCCAGTTTTTGGGTCCGGGCAGTCGAAAAAACGAAAAAAAAAATTTGGTCGAAAAAATTTCGTGCCCATCCTGTCAGTTTGACCTAGGAAGAGTTTTGAGACACTCGCCATTATAGTGTTTTTTCGCAAAAAAAAGCAGCGCAAAAAAAAAGAGCGCAAAAAAAAAGAGCGAAAAAAAATTCCAGAGTGTGCTTTTTCCTTGTTTACGTGCAGCGCCGTGATTTTGTTAGTGTTCTAGGCTCGCGTCTCTAGCACGGTCTAGCCTAGGACCAGCACAGTACCGTCGTTGAGCGTTTATTCAACTTTGCATCTCTGAATTGATTATTGCCGACCCTTTTTGCTAGCATATTATAAGCCTTCCCAGCTCCACATACATCTACGTCGTGCATTTGACTCTCCCTGGTAATCGCTCTATCCAAGCTTTGAGAGTTTTGACTACAACGGTTGCCGATCACCGACTGCTGCTGGGTAAGAACTGGTAAGAATTTGAGTTTTGCTTGACGGGTTTGTGATACACCACCACCACTTCTTAGTAGTCTGTAGGATCATATTCTTGTGTGTTTCTATTTGCTGCTAACCATGGTAGGATCACAAGCCGATGAGACTGATTGGGAGAACCTGACGAACAAATAGCTACATGATAAATTTTAGCAAATGATGAGTGGACAGGTGCAAGATGTGCTAAACAGATTTGACGAGGCCATGGAGAAGATAGATGGCATGGAGAAGACGTTCGAAACAAAGCTTGATAGCAAGTTTAATGAATTGCTCGCGCGTTTACCACCACCACCGCCGGCTGCACCTATCGCACCTCTGCAACACCAACAACAACGCATCCTTCCGAATCAGTATGGACGAGCGAAGCCTGTTCCTATTGAGGATGGCCAAACTTCTGGTGCTGCTGTTCCTGTTATTGATGCTTCTTTGGCTCCTGCTACTGCTGCTGCTGGTACCCAGGAGGATGATGAGTATGCGGGCGATTATGAGGATGAGGTTGATCAAAATCAGAACTACGTGCAGCCACCAGCACCACCACCAGCAGGTCGACCTCAGGTATATATTCGTAATGGTAGGCCTGCACCACCACCTCAGGTACGAGATGATGTGCATATTCCTAAACTGAAATTGAATATTCCACCATTTGAGGGTAGATATGTTCCTGATATATATCTTACTTGGGAGTTAGAAACTGAACAACGTTTTACATGTTTACAATATCCCGAGGAGAGACAGGTTGCTGCTGCTGTTTGTGCTTTCACTAGTTTTGCATGTGTATGGTGGTCTGAACATTGTAGATTATATTCTATTCCAACTACTTGGGCTGCTTTGAAAACTGCTATGCGTACGCGTTGGGTTCCACATATTATCAACGTGAATTGCTTCAAAAATTGCAGCGTTTAAGACAAGGGAAAAATTCTGTAGAAGAATATTATCAGGAATTATAAACTGGCATGATTAGATGTGGTATTGTTGAGGAGAATGAAGCTATGCTTGCATGTTTTCTGGGTGGATTAAATAGAGAGATTCAGACCATTCTAGACTATAAGGAGTATACTAATATCACTCGTTTATTCCATCTTGCTTGTAAAGCTGAACGTGAAGTGCAGGATCGACAAGCATTGGCGCGATCTAACTTTTCTGCAGGCCGACCTTCATCATGGACACCGCGTGCATCTTCTACTTCAACTGCACCAACACCTCAATCAGGTGCCTCCTCCAGTCGTGATACAAGAAAACAGGCACAACCACCATTATCTGCCAAGAGCACACCTGCTGGGCCTGCACAGAGTTCTTCTTCTTCCATGGCATCAACAGGGCACACAAGTGATATTATTTGTCGTCGTTGTAAGGGAGGAGGTCATTATGCGAGAGAATGCGAATCTCCGCGTGTGATGATTGCTACCGCAGATGGTGGATATGAGTCCGCTAGTGACTATGATGTGGAGACTTTGGCTCTTATTACACGTGAAGAACATGGTGGAGATGATTCTGATCATGAGACGCAATACATGGCTCCTGAAGACGCTGACAGGTATGAATGTTTAGTTGCTCAACATGTTTTGAGTGTGCAGGTCACACAAGCTGAGCAAAATCAGAGGCACAATTTGTTCCATACAAAGGGAGTTGTGAAGGAACGTTCTGTGTGCGTCATAATAGACGGAGGGAGCTGCAACAACTTGGCTAGCATGGACATGGTGGAGAAGCTTTCTCTCACCACAAGACCACATCCACATCCTTACTACATCCAATGGTTCAACAACAGCGGCAAGGTTAAGGTAACACGTACTGTTCGTGTGCATTTTAGTATCTTTACATATGCTGATTATGTTGATTGTGATGTGGTACCTATGCAAGCATGTTCCTTATTACTTGGTAGACCATGGCAATTTGATAAAAACTCTGTACACCATGGTAGAAACAATCAGTATACTCTTGTTCATAAGGATAAAAATATTACTTTGCTTCCTATGACTCCTGATTCCATTTTGAAAGATGATACTAATAGAGCTAATAAAGCAAAACAGGAGAAGAATAAGAGTGAAAATCAGATTGTGGCAAAAGAATTTGAGCAACAAATGAAGCCTAATAATAAACCATCTAGTGTTGCTTCTGAAATTAAATTGAAAAGTGCATGTTTATTTGCCACCAAATCTGATATTGACGAGCTAGATTTCAGCAAATCTGTTTGCTATGCTTTTGTGTGCAAACAGGCATTATTTTCATTCGAGGACGTGCCTTCCTCTTTGCCTCCTGCTGTCACTAACATTTTGCAGGAGTTCGCTGACGTCTTTCCACAAGACATGCCACCGGGATTACCGCCTATTTGAGGGATTGAGCATCAGATTGACTTAATTCCCGGTGCTTCACTGCCAAACCGTGCACCATACCGTATCAATCGAGAGGAGACGAAGGAGATTATGCGTCAAGTACAAGAGCTTCTCGACAAAGGTTATATACGCGAATCCCTTAGTCCTTGTGCTGTTCCTATTATTCTAGTGCCGAAAAAGGATGGTACATCACGTATGTGTGTTGATTGTAGAGGCATTAATAATATTACTATTCGTTATCGTCATCCTATTCCTAGGCTCGATGATATGCTTGATGAATTGAGTGGCTCTACAATATTCTCCAAAGTTGATTTGCATAGTGGATACCATCAAATTCGTATGAAATTGGGAGATGAATGGAAAACAGCATTTAAAACTAAGTTTGGATTATATGAGTGGTTAGTCATGCCCTTTGGGTTAACTAATGCACCTAGTACTATCATGAGATTAATGAACGAAGTTTTACGTGCTTTCATTGGACGATTTGTGGTAGTTTACTTTGATGACATATTGATTTATAGCAGATCTTTGGAAGAACATTTGGAACATTTACGTGATGTTTTTATTGCTCTACGTGATGCACGTTTGTTTGGTAACCTTGGGAAGTGCACCTTTTGCACCGACCGAGTATCTTTTCTTGGCTATGTTGTTACTCCACAGGGAATTGTAGTTGATAAGGCCAAGATTGAAGCTATTGAGAGTTGGCCGCAGCCCAAAACGGTCACACAAGTGAGGAGTTTTCTTGGCCTCGCTGGATTCTATAGGCGTTTTGTGAGAGATTTCAGCACCATTGTTGCACCTCTCAATGAGCTTACAAAGAAAGATGTGCCTTTTCTTTGGGGTGCCGCACAGGAAGAAGCCTTCTTGGTATTGAAAGATAAGTTGACACATGCTCCTTTACTCCAACTTCCTGATTTTAATAAGACTTTTGAGCTTGAATGTGATGCTAGTGGAATTGGATTAGGCGGTGTGTTATTACAAGATGGCAAATCTGTTGCATACTTTTCTGAAAAATTGAGTGGGCCTAGTCTGAATTATTCTGCTTATGATAAAGAATTATATGCTCTTGTTCGGACTTTAGAAACATGGCAACATTATTTATGGCCCAAAGAATTTGTTATCCATTCTGATCATGAATCTTTGAAACATATTAAAAGTCAAGCTAAATTGAATCGTAGACATGCTAAATGGGTTGAATTCATTGAGACTTTTCCTTATGTCATTAAACACAAGAAGGGAAAGAAAATGTTATTGCTGATGCATTGTCTCGCCGCTATACTATGCTTTCACAACTTGACTTCAAAATATTTGGTTTGGAGACCATCAAAGATCAATATGTGCATGATGCTGATTTTAAAGATGTAATGCAGAATTGTAAAGAAGGAAGAATGTGGAACAAGTTCGTCGTTAACGATGGATTTGTGTTTCGTGCTAACAAGCTATGCATTCCAGCTAGCTCCGTTCGTCTTTTGTTGTTGCAGGAGGCGCATGGAGGAGGATTAATGGGACACTTTGGCGTGAAGAAGACGGAGGACGTACTTGCTACACATTTCTTTTGGCCAAAGATGAGACGGGATGTTGAGTGTTTTATTGCTCGCTGCACTACATGTCAAAAAGCTAAGTCACGACTCAATCCTCATGGTTTATATATGCCTTTTGCCTGTACCTAGTGTTCCTTGGGAGGATATATCTATGGACTTTGTTTTAGGTTTACCTCGAACAAAGAAGGGGAGGGATAGCATATTTGTTGTCGTGGATAGATTCTCGAAAATGGCACACTTTATACCATGTCATAAAAGCGATGATGCTGTTAATGTTGCTGATTTGTTCTTTCGTGAAATTATTCGCTTGCATGGTGTGCCAAATACTATTGTTTCAGATCGTGATACTAAATTTCTTAGCCACTTTTGGAGATGTTTATGGGCTAAGTTGGGGACTAAACTGCTTTTTAGTACTACTTGTCACCCCCAAACTGATGGACAAACTGAAGTAGTCAATAGAACGTTGTCTACTATGCTTAGGGCTGTTTTGAAGAATAATAAGAAAATGTGGGAGGAATGCTTGCCTCATATTGAATTTGCTTATAATCGTTCATTGCATTCTACCACTAAGATGTGCCCTTTGGAAGTTGTGTATGGTTTCCTACCTCGTGCACCTATTGATTTGTTGCCTCTTCCATCTTCGGAGAAGGTTAATTTTGATGCTAAACAACGTGCTGAATTGATTTTAAAAATGCATGAGTTAACTAAGGAAAACATTGAGCGTATGAATGTTAAATATAAACTTGCTGGAGATAAGGGTAGAAAACATGTTGTGTTTGCACCTGGAGATCTTGTTTGGTTACATTTGCGTAAGGATAGATTTCCTGATTTGCGCAAATCAAAGTTAATGCCACGTGCTGATGGCCCCTTTAAGGTGTTAGAGAAAATAAATGATAATGCATATAAACTTGAGCTGCCTGCAGATTTTGGGGTTAGTCCCACTTTTAACATTGCAGATTTGAAGCCTTATTTGGGTGAGGAAGATGAACTTCCGTTGAGGACGACTTCATTTCAAGAAGGGGAGGATGATGAGGACATCAATACAATTGTTACACCCACAGCCCCTGCTGCTATACATACTGGACCAATTACTAGAGCTCGTGCACGCCAACTAAATTACTAGGTACTTTCGTTTCTTGGTAATGATTCTAATGTTCATGAGAATATGATGCTGCCTAAATTGGATACATTTGTTTTGCTTACAAATGAAGGGCCTAGCTTGGAGAAGGATGAACATTGGAGCAAGAACAAGCATGGAGATGATGGCATGCGCAAGGGGAACAAGAAAGGAGTTACAAGTGATGATTTCAGGACTTTGAAGCCACCATAATGGGTGCATGAAGCCTTGGACGAAATATACAAGATGCCACTTCATAAATTTCGTCCCGAGGCTATTTTAGGTGCTGCGTCACCTTATTATTGGGCCAGGCCCATGTAATTTCGAAATACATAAGTATAGGCTATTTTTAGAGTACGTATGTGTGGGGAAACAAGAGATGGGGTTGATTTCGGACCCCTCCACCAAGGGCCACGAAAATCCCCCCCTCTTCCTCCATATATACAGCCCTTAGGGCATCGTTTAGACTTCGGGTTTTGTTTAGATTAAAAGTTCGCCATAGCTGCAACTTCGCGTACTTCGTTTGTGTTCAACGACCAGACAAAGGCATCACAGAACCCCACCTTGATCAATAAAGCTTTCATCTTATATTCGCAATATCCAGATTGCAATCTTAGTTTCTTGCTTGTTCTTCGTTTGCTCGCAGGAAACAGACCCTCGTGGTCAGGTTGATCGTGCTCCAGCGTGGTCAATAACCTCTCGGAGTTGGTTTAGCGATTGCTAAGGCGTGACGTCCTCGCACGTTTGTAGTCGGATCGTCAAAGTCGACTTCCACCAAAGCGATATCCATCATCTCATCGAAAGACGGGACACCTTTGCCTCTATCAGAAATGATTGCTTATGTGAATGCAATGTTTGACTTTAGAGATTTTCATCGGAGAATGACGAGTAGTTCTATTAAGTAAATTTGTGAGAGTGATATAATCTTCATCAACTATTACCAGGCAAGTTCACATTTGACCATTCCTTCAGTTACCTATGTTTTTATTATGCACTTAGTCCTTTTGTGGTAGGATTGCATGGTAGGATTTATTGTTGCTAGATGGCTATGCCGTTACCTAGTAGTTCATTTGAGGTAGGTCTGATCTATACATCCTTGTCACCAACGTGTAAGTTTATTTTTTACCCCGCCAAATGTTGACGTGGTTTGGGAAGCGAACATGGTGATATATGAGTGATAAAGTAGTAATTAGGACTAAGACTTGTAAATGAACTACCTGGGCGGTAGTTGGTTTGAATGGTGGCGAAGTACAGTGGGAGCATGCATGGTTAATCCATGGTGGTGCACCACTAGTGGTCGGACGCCTAGGCTCAAAGAGATCAATCATATTCTCATGTCTAGAAGCTTACGTGTGTAGCCACAAGCCAATATGGGCTCTGGCTTAGTTGAGTAGTTAGTGTGACCCCTTCCAGGATGGTCTAGTAGATGTAGAATGATGTAGGTGTACCGTCCTATCTGTGGGTTAAGGAGGAACATTTTCGAAAGACTATGTCTCGGTCATCCTGTTCTCAAACGCTAGGCAGTGCGAGAACTTCAAGGGAGGCGATCGAGTCTTGTGGGGAAAAGTGCGCAAATCTCTACGGAGTGTTAAAACCTAATCGATTAGTCGTGTCCCCGGTTACGGATAACTTGAGCATCTAGTAGTGGAAATGCTGGGAGATCTCATCACCCTTAATTAAATAGTTGGGTTTTAATGAAACTTTGGGAATGGATTACTCATCCTATGCTATACAGTAGTGGTAGAATAATATCTTTTATTCTAGGGAAAAACTAGCTTTATGCAAAAACTAAACTTAGAGCTTTCCACTAGATAAATTGCATGTACAAATAGGTTCATTATTCTTATGATGTGACTTGCCAGTACATTCAATGTACTGACCTACAGGGCTGCAAGGTCTTATGTTGCAGGGATTTTCTACGACGAGTAAGAGTTATGTTATAGGGTTACGGTCTACACTCAACTTGCCATTGGCGTTGATGGACTCCACACCCTTATGTTGTTTCCGCTGAGACTTATGAGGTATATACCAGTTTTACGTTATTTATACATGTGATTGCACTTTGATATATACATTGATGTACTATGTGTGCCACCAGCATACCGATCCAGGGATGGCACGGATACACGGAGGCTTGACCGTTTGAGGTCGGGTCGCTACAAGATGGTATCAGAGCACATGTTGACTGTAGGACATGACCCTAGAAACTGGAAAGCCCTTAGGAAAGGATTTCTCTAAAACTTTATTTTCAAAAAGATCCTTTACCTCTCTTCTTTTCCGAGCTTTATCAAATCTTTCCTTTTACCCCAAATAGTTAGACAATACCCCTTTTCCCTTTGACCACACAGAGGATCAACTGATGAGACCACTTCGAGAAGGACAAGGTATCAGACTTCACCATACACTAGAAGAATTGAAGCTACAACAGTCAAAGCCTCTAAAGAATTGAAGAATTTGAAGACATCGACGAATTCCAAGATTTATATGACCTTTAGAAGAGCAAACCATTGTTGTATACTCACGTTAGATGTGATGATATGTGAGCTGTCATATTTTGTGTGTGTTTTCTGACATCAACAAATAAAACTTATTTTCAAAAACTATATTGTTTGTATTGTGTGTATCTTTCTCTATCCCTCTCTCGTGTCTCATTCCAAAATCCTTGGACCCAATAGATAATGAATGAAGATGGACTTGTATTCTTTGAACCGATGACTCAGTTGGAGGCAGAGCTATGGATTCAAAACATGGAGAATCACTTCAGGAGCAATTTGGTTGCAAGGAAGTATGAGGTTCAATACGCTCTTCAATACTTTACAAAAAGTGTTGCAACCTGGTGGAAAATGCATCAGGCCTTACAAGGATGTAATGGAGCAAAAACTTGGGAGGAATTCAAGATGACTCTACTGAGGTCTCGTCTTATTCAGAAGCCCTATGGCAATAAAATGAAGAAACCTTGTGCATGCAAGATTTGTGGTGAGATAGGACATACCCATGCAGAACACAAGGATGGATGCCCTCATTGTGAAGGAAATCACCAAGCTGAAGGATGTCCAACCATGAAGGTTACTTGTTTCTTGTGTGAAGGAACTATGCACTACCCTGCCCAGTGTCATATTTATCCCAAGGTACAAGAAATTACCAAGCAGCAGAAGGAAGCAGTGAAAGAAGCCCTCGGGGAAAGTTTAAGAAAACCAGTGATGAAAGAAGATGTTGACGACCCTGATGGAGAAAGCCTAAACCGATTTTACTCCAATGCTTGCTATTCATGTGGAGAAGAAGGACATTTTTCATAGTATTGCACGAAGGAAAGCCAAGGGTATCTGGGAAACTTCCCGATGGAAGAAGTGGAGTTTGATCGACAAGAGATAGAGGAGTTGATCGGAACGAAGAAGTCGAGGAACAGAAAGAGCATGTATCCCCATAACAACCCAATTTCTGTAGAAAAGGACCTGAGTCAAATCACTTGTTACAGGTGCAAGGATTTAGGTCATTACGCTAGCAAATGCCCAGCAAGGAAGCCAAGAACCCAAGGAGCGAAGATAACCACCAAGAAGCCCTGGATTTGTCTGAAGTCATTTGTTTATGCTGCAAAGGAGTAGGACATTTTGCCAGAGAATGTTCAGACCCGAGGAGAGCTTGAGCAGAGTAGTTGAGATCTTGATATTGGAATAAAGCATGTAATAAAGTTGGAACACACTTTTATTTTCGTTGGGGATGTTGAGTTGTGTTGTGAAATGGAAATTGTAATAGCTCATGAAGCAATAAAAGTTGAGGTGTTTGGAATCTCATATGAAATGTTATGAGTTGTTTGTTGATTGTGAGTGCCTCTCTCACCATGTCACCCAGACTTAAACCTTGAACCCATGGACAAGCTGACCCCAAGCTTTTCCCAGAAAAACAATCACATTTCACCCGAGGAAATACATACATTATACTGAGTACCCCTTATATCTTATGCCTGCAGATGACAACCCTTTACGACTCCTTTCTCAAGGGCCCAGAAACGATCATGACCCTGACTAGTGATCGGGATTACCCAAAAATCCTGAAGGACATGATGAAGCATATTGATCTTGAAGGAGATGCAGTCTACAAGGGTTATCCTTTCATGGAGAATGGAGTTAAACTTTGGTACGTGGAGGTACACCTCCACCGTGTGAAGGGAGTTTGCCCAAAGACTATGGGGCAATACTTTTTTCATTTCTCGAGTACCATGAGCAACGTTCTTCAACTCTGTTCGTGAAGCTGCTATGGAAGCCATACATCAGATTGGAGAAATACTTGAAGCAAGACTCCATCACACTCAGGAATACCTGAGAGAGGTGCATGCACAGATGATGGAGATGAATCTCATGGCCACCACGATGAAGCAAAACATCAATGATTTGAAGGATCACATCGCACAATTCTAGTGGGACTGAAGTATCTTCAAGAAGGGCAAATGAATAAAGATGGAAGTAATGCTTGACCATACCAAACTTGTGGATGGCAACTTTTGTAATAGAGTACTTGTGAAATTTGAGTTTTGAGTAGTGGTTAAGGTGTAATAAAGGATTTGATATGAAGAGAATATGAATTATGGATGAACCAGTGCATTTTTGGCGATACTTGTTTATGTGAACACTTGGCCAATGGAAAAGAAAATGTATTCCATAGAGTGAAGTTTGGACAGATGAGTTGGAGTTTGGTTTTAGTTATGATGGTTACCCCAAGAGTAGGCAGGAATGAAGTGATATTGGATTTAAAGGAGATGTAATGTTGGAATATGGAACAATAGTAGCTCCAAGGATGAGTTAAAGATATACAAGTGTTGAAGTGGGCCATAACCCATAGGACCCAGGATTTGATAAGGAAACAAGCACAATCTTGTTGAAGAAAAGAATTCTGAAAGAAGCTGTGAGTTCATCAGCAGACGTTCCATAGGAGGTTACGTAAACCCGAGAGTTGTGAAGAAATGGTAGAGGTTTTGTTTGGCTTGCAGAACCAATAGATTTATTCGGACCCAGTTTGTGGAGAAGAGAAGTTCTGCAATGCTTGTGAGGATGCCCAAGTGTTAGAATACGTGATTCACTATCTGCGTATGTGGTAATGATTCAAGTACGGGATGGATTGGCCCCCATACCGGAGACTTCTATCATGAGCTATCATATGTTGATGGAAAATCAGAGAGCCTTAAAACCCTAGAAGAGTGTCGACATGACAAGCCAAAAGCCTTAGAATGGCAGGATGATGGAAACCCTGTACATGCACCTATTGCCAATCGTAGGTTATGCGGTAAGGTTCAACCCAGACCCATTTCCTATAGGAGAAACCAAAAAAAATTGTCGACCACCATGAGGTTTTCGATAGTTGTTTAGCATTGGCGCCAGACCTGTCAAGTCTTAGAAGGATCCTATTTTGATGCAAGGACTCCTGATTTTGAGGAAAAGGCCATGCCCTTACCGGAAGAGAAAAAGTGAAGGAGTTATCTCGAAGAATACGAGAAGACCGGCACCGTCAACGCAAAGGATGGAGTACCAGAGTTTTGTTGGAACCGTAACCATGCTTCTAAGGGTGGTAGCACCCCATACCATGTGTTGATGAATGGATTTTCAAGGAGACCCCCCAAACCTAACCTTCTTTCTAGCCTCTCCGAATATCGAGGGCGAGATTCATTTTAAGGGTGGTAGTTTTATAACATCCCAAAATTCTAAATTTTGGAATGTTATATTAAATAAATAATTGTGGTTGTTTGTTTGATTTTTGTGTGATTGATTGTGTGAAACTGAGTGGAAATTGAAACTTTTTGAAAGTTGAATGAGAGGGAATAAAAGGACTTTCCCAAAACTTTCATCTTGCATTTTGATCTCCCTGAGTTCAAATTCATTTCATTACATAACCCTAGAGTGAAGAGAATATGACCTCTTCCATTTAAAGAAATGAAAAGGGGTTCGAAAATGATTTGAATTCCATTTGAAATATTTCAAATTTAGAAACTTTAAGCAACTCAGTGAGTTCATGAGGGAAGATAAAATGACTTCTTCATATTTGAGGAAAGAGAGTTGTAAGTTTCAAAGAAATAAATTGGAAGTCACTTTGAAGTTATTTGAAACTCATTTTTTCCATTCGAAGTTGTTTGAAATTCCCAAATTCAAATCCAATTGGGAGTTATTTGAGTTTCTTTTCAAAATATTTTCTCCTAAAAATAAATAAATGGAAATAAGGGTAAAATGATTCCCTTCAATGGAAAATTAGGAGAAAATAAATTTGAAATCATTTTGCTATTTGAAAAATGATTTTTATTGATTTTAAATGCAAAACTAGCACTATTTGACTTTATGATTTTCTTTGGAATTTGTTTGAACTTGGAAAATAGTTCATCTTATTCTTGGTATTTTTCTGAGCATTTTGATATATAATATGCCTATGTTAATTTTTATTTTTATTTTATTCTGCTACAGTTTCCTTTGTGTTAAAACACACACACACACACACACACCACCTGGACCGTGGCCAGCTCGGCCCAGGAGCACCCCGCGGCCCAGCCAGCCGCTAGCCGCTGGCCAATTCAGCCCAGGGCCAGCGCCCGAGCACCTTCGCTCCTCGCCTCTCCCTCTCGCTCACACGCAGCGCCCGCTACAGGAGGGCCCCACCCGAGTCACCCCCAACCTCCCGCTCCTCCCGCTAGATGAGCACGCACACGCGCACTCCCGAACCCGCCGGCCGAAGCTCTCGGGGTAAAGCTTATCCTTGTACTCCTCGACACCCTAACCTCGCCTATAAAGAGCCCTCGACCCCCTCTCTCCATTCTGCCACTCCACGTCGTCCCTAGCTCCTCGCAACCACCGCACTGCCGTGTTGGATATCACCGGAGCCGAAGCTTCCTTGCTGGAGTAAAACGCCGCCAGTAAACCGCCCCGACCCTGTTCTTCTTCACCAAAATATTGCCTGGGTCGATGAGCATCCGTTTGACATTTTCTTTGCCCTTAGGAACCACCGGAGACGATGTCCCGACGTGTCGCGTCCTCATC
>NC_041380.1:225795583-225857592 GCF_002162155.2 Triticum dicoccoides | reverse complement strand
CCTTCGCCACCGCTGAAGACCGCCGGAGCCGCCGCCATGTCCGTCGTCCGCCGCCTGAAGCCAGCGCCGCCGTCTCCTGCTCGTCGTTGTCGCTTCTGTAAGGCGAAACCCCCCGGTTCGTTTAGTTTTCTTTTATTCTTTTGTTATTGGTTTAGTATTAGATCGGTTAACTGAGGTTTCCTTAAACCGCGGGTTTTATTAAAAAACTGATCTGTTTTTGTTCTAATTAGCCGCCGCTGTTTTACTTATATAGCGACTGTTCGCCGTATAGGCTTCCACAGCGAACACTGCTCAGCCACCCGCAAGCCGCCACGTGGCCAGGGCCTGTTCGTAATTATTTCTTTCACGGTTAGGTCCCTGGAATTAGCAGTTTAGCCCCTAAACTTAGAATAGCCACAACTTTTTAACCGTAAGTCCAAATTCGATGAAACCAGTGGCAAAATGTTCATATCGAATAGCTCTATCCAGAGAACCAACTTTTAAAACTTTTGGACAATTTCAAATTTGAATTTATTCAGGTTTGAATTCAAACTTCAACTGGCCATATCTCCTAAACCGTAGCTTCGATTGATGTGATTCTTTTTGCACCGTGTCACCGTTGCCAAACCCTATCACTTGGACCTATCTCACGATATTTTTCACACATTATGATCTGGCCATAGTAGTTTTACTCGTATACCTAGTACGCACTATGGTCCACGTCACAATTTTTGGCACCCATGCCCTATGTTGTTTTGCACTTAGTATTTACTTCTGATAGTTAAGTGTGTTGTGTGTTCGTTTGGATTTTCTGAGTATTTTCATGTTGCATGTTATTTGGTTCTCAGAAATGATTGCTTATGTGAATGCAATGTTTGACTTTATAGATTTTCATCGGAGAGTACGACTAGTTCTATTAAGTACATTTCTGAGAGTGATATAATCTTCATCAACTATTACCAGGCAAGTTCACATTTGACCATTCCTTCAATTACCTATGTTTTTATTATGCACTTAGTCCTTTTGTGGTAGGATTGCATGGTAGGATTTATTGTTGCCAGATGGCTATGCCGTTACCTAGTAGTTCATTTGAGGTAGGTCTGATCTATACATCCTTGTCACCAACGTGTAAGTTTATTTTTTACCTCGCCAAATGTAGACGTGGTTTGGGAAGCGAACATGGTGATATATGAGTGATAAAGTAGTAATTAGGACTAAGACTTGTAAATGAACTACCTAGACGATAGTTGGTTTGAATGGTGGCGAAGTACAGTGGGAGCATGCATGGTTAATCCATGGTGGTGCACCACTAGTGGTCGGACGCCCAGGCTCAAAGAGATCAATCATATTCTCATGTCTAGAAGCTTACGTGTGTAGCCACAAGCCAATATGGGCTCTGGCTTTTATTCTAGGGAAAAACTAGCTTTATGCAAAAACTAAACTTAGAGCTTTCCACTAGATAAATTGCATGTACAAATAGGTTCATTATTCTTATGATGTGACTTGCCAGTACATTCAATGTACTGACCTACAGGGCTGCAAGGTCTTATGTTGCAGGGATTTTCTACGACGAGTAAGAGTTATGTTATAGGGTTACGGTCTACACTCAACTTGCCATTGGCGTTGATGGACTCCACACCCTTATGTTGTTTCCGCTGAGACTTATGAGGTATATACCAGTTTTACATTATTTATACATGTGATTGCACTTTGATATATACATTGATGTACTGTGTGTGCCACTAGCATACCGATCCAGGGATGGCACGGATACACGGAGGCTTGACCGTTTGAGGTCGGGTCCCTACATTTTTGGCACTAAAATGATAGGAACAGCACAAGGACTAAGGGATTCGCGTATATAACCTTTGTCGAGAAGCTCTTGTACTTGACGCATAATCTCCTTCGTCTCCTCTGGATTGGTACGGTATGGTGCACGGTTTGGCAGTGAAGCACCGGGAATTAAGTCAATCTGATGCTCAATCCCTCGAATAGGCGGTAATCCCGGTGGCACGTCTTGTGGAAAGACGTCAGCGAACTCCTGCAAAATGTTAGTGATAGCAGGAGGCAAAGAGGAAGGCACGTCCTCGAATGAAAATAATGCCTCTTTGCACACAAAAGCATAGCAAACAGATTTGCTGAAATCTAGCTCATCAATATCAGATTTGGTGGCAAATAAACATGCACTTTTCAATTTAATTTCAGAAGCAACACTAGATGGTTTATTATTAGGCTTCATTTGTTGCTCAAATTCTTTTGCCACAATCTGATTTTCACTCTTATTCTTCTCCTGTTTTGCTTTATTAGCTCTATTAATATCATCTTTCAAAATGGAATCAGGAGTCATAGGAAGCAAAGTTTGATCGTGCTCCGGCATGGTCAATAACCCCTCGGAGTTGGTTTAGCGATTGCTAAGGCGCGACGTCCTCGCACGTTCATAGTCGGATCGTCAAAGTCGACTTCCTCTAAAACGATAGCCACCATCTCATCGAAAGACGGGACACCTTTGCCTCTATCAAGAAAAGATGCTCGGTCAGTGCAAAAGGTGCACTTTCCAAGGTGACCAAACAAACGTGCATCATGTAGAGCAATAAAAACAGCACGTAAATGTTCCAAATGTTCCTCCAAAGATTTGCTATAAATCAATATGTCATCAAAGTAAACTACCACAAATCGTCCAATGAAAGCACGTAAAACTTCGTTCATTAATCTCATGAAAGTACTAGGTGCATTAGTTAACCCAAAAGGCATGACTAACCACTCATATAATCCAAACTTAGTTTTAAATGCTGTTTTCCATTCTTCTCCCAATTTCATACGAATTTGATGGTAGCCACTACGCAAATCAACTTTGGAGAATATTGTAGAGCCACTCAATTCATCAAGCATATCATCTAGCCTAGGAATAGGATGACGATAACGAATAGTAATATTATTAATGCCTCTACAATCAACACACATACGTGATGTACCATCCTTTTTCGGCACTAGAATAATAGGAACAGCACAAGGACTAAGGGATTCGCGTATATAACCTTTGTCGAGAAGCTCTTGTACTTGACGCATAATCTCCTTCGTCTCCTCTGGATTGGTATGATATGGTGCACGGTTGGGTAATGATGCACCAGGAATTAAGTCGATTTGATGCTCAATCCCTCGAATAGGTGGTAATCCCGGTGGCACGTCTTGTGGAAAGACGTCAGTGAACTCCTGCAAAATGTTAGTGACATCAGGAGGCAAAGAGGAAGGCACGTCCTCGAATGAAAATAATGCGTCTTTGCATACAAAAGCATAGCAAACAGATTTGCTAAAATCTAGATCATCAATATCAGATTTGGTGGCAAGTAAACATGCACTTTTCAATTAAATTTCAGAAGCAACACTAGATGGTTTATTATTAGGCTTCATTTGTTGCTCAAATTCTTTTGCCACAATCTGATTTTCACTCTTACTTTGCTCCTATTTTGCTTTATTAGCTCTATTAATATCATCTTTCAAAATGGAATCAGGAGTCATAGGAAGCAAAGTAATATTTTTATCCTTATGAATAAGAGTATACTGATTATTTCTACCATTGTGTACAGAATTTTTATCAAATTGCCATGGTCTACCAAGTAATAACGAACATGCTTGCATAGGTACCACATCACAATCAACATAATCAGCATATGTAGAGATACTAAAATGCACACGAACAGTACATGTTACCTTAACCATGCTGCTGTTGTTGAACCATTGGATGTAGTAAGGATGTGGATGTGGTCTTGTGGTGAGAGATAGCTTCTCCACCATCTCCATGCTAGCCAAGTTGTTGCAGCTACCTCCATCTATGATGACGCGAACAGAACGTTCCTTCACAACTCCCTTTGTATGGAACAAATTATGCCTCTGATTTTGCTCAGCTTGTGTAACCTGCACACTCAAAACACGTTGAGCAACTAAACATTCATACTTGTCAGCATCTTCAGCAGCCATGTACTGTGTCTCATGATCAGAATCATCTCCACCGTGTTCTTCATGTGTAATAAGAGCTAAAGTCTCCTCATCATAGTCACTAGCAGACTCATACCCACCATCCTTGGTAGCAATCATCACATGCTACTTGTCAGCATCTTCAGCAGCCATGTACTGTGTCTCATGATCAGAATCATCTCCACTGTGTTCTTCATGTGTAATAAGAGCCAAAGTCTCCTCATCATAGTCACTAGCGGACTCATACCCACCATCCTCGGTAGCAATCATCACATGCTGAGATTTGCATTCTCTCGCAAAATGTCCTCTTCCCTTACAACGACGACAAATAATATCACTTGTGTGCCCTGTTGATGCCATGGAAGAAGAAGAGCTCTGCGTAGGCCTGACAGGTGTGCTCTTGGCAGATAGTGGTGGTTGTGTCTTCTTTCTTGTATCACAGCTGGAGGTGGCACCTGATGGAGGTGCTGGTGTAGTGGAAGTAGAGGATGCACGTGGTGTCCATGATGAAGATCGACCTGCAGAAAAAGTTAGTTCGCGCCAGTGCCTGTCGATCCTGCACTTCACGTTCAGCTTTACAAGCAAGATGGAATAAACGAGTGATATTAGTATACTCCTTGTACTCTAGAATGGTCTAAATCTCTATATTTAATCCACCCATAAAACGTGCAAGCATAGCTTCATTCTCCTCAGAAATACCACATCTAATCATGCCTGTTTGTAATTCCTGATAATATTCTTCTACAGAATTTTTTCCTTGTCTTAAACGCTGCAATTTTTGAAGTAATTCACGTTGATAATATGGTGGAACCCAACGATTACGCATAGAAGTTTTCAAAGCAGCCCAAGTAGTTGGAATAGGATATAATCTACAATGTTCAGACCACCAAACACATGCTAAGCTAGTGAAAGCACAAACAGCAGCAGGAGCACGTCTCTCCTCAGGATATTGTAAACATATAAATGTTGTTCAGTTTCTAACTCCCAAGTAAGATATATATCAGGAACATATCTACCCTCAAATGGTGGAATATTAAATTTCAGTTTAGGAAGATGGACATGATCTCGTACCTCATATTGTGGTGCAGCCCTACCGTTGCGATGATATACCTGAGGACGACCTAGTGGTGGTGGTGCTGGTGGTTGCACGTAATTCTGATTTTGATCAACCCCATCCTCGTAATGGTCCTCCACCTCTGCAGTAGTAGCAGGAGCGACAGAAGCATCAACAGCGGCACCAGAATTTTGCCCAGGGTCAATGGGAATGCGCTGTGCTCGTCCCACTTGATTTGGAAAGCGACGTTGTTGTTATTGTTGTTGTTGTTGTTGTTGTAGAGGTGCATTAGGGGCAGCCGGTGGTGGTGGTGGAAGACGCGCGAGCAATTCATTAAACTTGTTATCGAGCTTTATTTCGAACGTCTTGTCCATGCCATCTATCTTCTCCATGGCCTCTTCAAATCTGTTTAGCACATCTTGCACCTGTCCCCTCATCATCTTCTGAAATTTATCATGCAACTCCTTATTCGTCATGTTCTCCCAGTCAGTCTCGTCGGCTTGTGATCCTGCCATGGTTAGCAGCAATAGAGACACACAAGAATATGATCCTACAAACTACTAACAAGAGGTGGTGGTGGGTGTCACAAATCCGTCAAGCAAATCTCAAATTCTTACCAGTTCTTACCCAGCAGCAGCGGTGATCAGCAACCGTCGTAGTCAAAACTCTCAAAGCTTGGATAGAGCGATTATCAGGGAAAATCAAACGCACGACGTAGATGTATGTGGAGCTAGGAAGGCTTATAATATGGTAGCAAAAAGGGTCAGCAATAATCAATTCAGAGATGCAAAGTTGAATAAACGCTCAACGACGGTACTGTGCTGGTCCTAGGCTAGACTGTGCTAGAGACGCGAGCCTAGAACACTAACAAAATCACGCCGGGAAAAGCACACTCTGGGACTTTTTTTCGCTCTGTTTTTTTTGGCGCTATTCTTTTTTTTGGCGCTCCTCTTTTTTGCGAAAAATCACCATAATGGCGAGTGTCTCAAAACACTTCCCTCATCAAACTGACAGGATGGGCACAAATTTTTTTTGATTTTTTTTGGAAATCAGGGCAGCGATGACGAAAAAGTGCGACAAAAAATCACTATGATGGCACATGGCTCAAAAGACTCAGAAAAGCCTAAAAATAGGATAGGAAAAAAAATTTGCCTGTGAAAATTTTGGCCAAAAAACTGCCTGGGGGTCTCCAGACTATTTTTTTCCGAAACCTACTCAGGCAAGGAAACACGAATCAGAAATTAGACGGACCTCGAAAATAAACCTAATATGAAAGGAACTCGGATTGGTGGTGGATATATGGTGGTAGGATACGGATTGGTGGTGGTATATGGATACAGATTGGTGGTGGTATATGGATACGGATTGGTGGTGGTATATGGATACGGATTGGTGATGGTATATGGAGACGGATCGATGGCGGATAAGCGATGGTGGTAGACGGCAGGGGCGATGTGGATGGTGCGGTGGCGACCAGAACTCGAAACTCTAAAAGACTAGAATCTAAGACCAGCAGCTAGACACGACGATGCAACCGCAAATGCAACAAAGCAAAATACTGAAAAGACTATGCAAAGGCTCAGATTGGTTCGAATATGATGAACTAACCCGAATTTTTTTGGCTTTTTTCGTGGACTATAGGTATGAAGAACAGACTCGATCTAAACTACGAAAAACTGTAAAATCTCACCAAGCAACCTGGAAATCTGATACCACTTGATAGAGGCGAAGGTGTCCTGATGTTTCGATGAGATAGATATTGTTTTCTATGGGAGTCGACTTTGACGATCCGACTACGAATGTGCGAAGACGTCGCGCCTTAGCAATCGCTAAACCAACTTCCGAGGGTTATTGACCACGCCGGAGCACGATCAACTTGACCACGAGGGTCTATTTCCTGCGAGCAAACGAAGAACAAGCAAGAAACTGAGATTGCAATCTGGATATTGCGAATAAAAGAGGAAAGATTTATTAATGAAGGTGGGGTTCTGTGATGTCTTGGTTTGGTCGTTGGACACAAACGAAGTACGTGAAGTTGCAGCTATGGCGAACTTTTAATCTAAACAAAACCCAAAGTCTAAACGACGCCCTAAGGGTTGTATATATGGAGGAAGAGGGGGGAATTTCATGGCCCTTGGAGGAGGGGTCCGAAACCAACCCTAACTCTTGTTTCCCCACACATACGGACTCTAAAAACAGCCTATACTTAAGTATTTCGAAAATACATGGGCCTGGCCCAATAATAAGGTGACGCAGCACCTATAATAGCCTCTAGACGAAATTTATGAAGTGGCATCTTGTATATTTCGTCCAAGGCTTCATGCACTCCTTATGGTGGCTTCAAAGCCCTGAAATCATCACTTGTAACTCCGTTGTTGATCCCCTTGCGCATGCCATCACCTCCATGCTTGAACTTGCTCCAAGGTTCATCTTTCTTGTCCAAGCTAGGCCCTTCATTTGTAAGCAAAACAAATGTATCCAATTTAGGCAGCATGATACTCTCATGAACATTAGAATCGTTACCAAGAAACGGAAGTACCTAATAATTGCGCGAGCTCTAGTAATTGGTCCAGTATGTATAGCAGCGGGGGCTGTGGGTGTAACAATGGTATTGATGTCCTCATCAGTCTGTCATTCAGAAAATGATTCCGACAAGCTTGACCCCGAAACTGCGCACAGTGAAGGTCTTGGCACTAGAATCTATCAGGACCGACCTGGAGCAAGTTGTCAATTTCCTGAGATGCTCTTCATGCCTGGAGAAGCTACATATCGAGGTGATGTTCCTTTCCCGTTAAATGTTAACCATAAGGGAGTTCGATGTGTGACACCTTTTTCCAAGTTTACAATGACAATGTACTACAATTTCAGAAGGTTCTTTTGGACAATTTCAGTACATACATGTCCCCCTCCCCCCATATTGGTTGCTTGATCCATATGGTTACAATCAATAAGCATTTCTCCTTTGGATTCATCTGTACAAATTTTTTTAGGGAATTTTTCATCCACTCCAACCTCTTGTGAAGAAGGCTACATTTTTCTAGAATATAATCAAATGCCCATGTTAATCATGTCAGATCGAAGATGGCATGTTAGTGCATTTTACAAATCTTGCAAACCAAATAGCTAGGCCTGTAGTAATGTTCAAAACTGCATGTAGGCACTAACACGTTTTCTTCTTTTGCAGATAAGATTAGGCCCAGTGGTGGATAATGCGATCCAATATAACAATCACGTCAAATGCCTAGATCTGCATCTCTTAGAAATTACTTTGAACTCCTACCGAGGGACCTTACCGGAGATTGTATTCGCCAGGTTCTTTGTTCTCAGAGCAAGGGTGCTAAAGGAAATGAGGTTTTCCCTACATTTATTTCGCAAAAATGAATGCTTTTTTGATCAGCGTCGGCGCCTGCGGCAGAATGGAGTAGGCTCCAAAAATGCTGAATTTCATTTTGGGACTTCAGATGACAGAGTAATCAGCAATCATCATGTCAACCCCATACATGACTTCTCCGTGGCTAACCCCTTTGCAAAAATTGTGAGGTTTCGAAGCCAGACTTAGAAGTGGTGATATTAGTTTGAACCTCTCTGATATCCATGTTCAGCGGATCAGCACGAGCGTTTGCAGCTGAAGAGCTGAATTTCATTTCTAATATTAGTTTGAACCTTGTAATCTTCGAATTTGAGCCATATAACTCTGGAACTTGAACCTTGTAACATTTCGAGCTTTTGTGGTACAATCGTTGAAATGGCATCATATGAGACTCGTATGTTGCTAGCACTATTTTGACCTTAATATGCAATGGTCTTAGATTGTATTAACCATTCTCGAATCAGTTTACCTTGTTGATCTCACAACAAACGATCTGTATAGCTAACTCGACTGTGATCTTCGACATTATTGCACACAGTTGGTTTCTTCCACCGTGTGCACTCTAGAGCGCAGAATTAATTATCGCAGTCGAGTGTCCATCATCACCCTTCTGTGTAACTTTGACCTCATCACCCAGGGGTAAACTTATTACCAAAGTCATTCCACACACTTCGTTTTTACAAAGCTTTTTGCCAATAAACGCCCATGATTTGTCCCTCTTCTAGCCGACGCGTGGCCAAACTAGCCGGGCGGGATGCTTGCGCGGTAAACAGTGCGGTAGCGCGGGAATAGGCTCACCGACGATACATTTGGCGCCTCTTCAATCCCACTCATGTGGTGTGGTGTTGTCAAGCGTGCACTGGAATCCTCCGCTATGAACGTCGTGACAAGACGTGACAATTACAGGCCGGGCGGCCCCCATTTATTACAGTGGCCATTTAACCTACCCTAATGTCTCTTCAACCTTCCGATCACGCCCCACCATTGCAAGAAGCACAGCCACCACGAGAAATTCTTAGAGGGTATCCTGCGCGGCTCCAATGGCGCTCCGAGCGGCTGCCGACGATGAGCAGCAGTTCACCATGCGTGTCGTGGTGGACACCCACAGAAGGTTAATGGACCTCTCGGTGGTGTACACCAATGAACCGGTCTAGGTGGAGTACTCCATCCACATCATGGAGCTGTTGCTTGCCGCGGAGAAGTACAAGGTGGTCGGGTTCAACCTCGAGTACACCCGCGCTTGTGCCAGGTCTCGTCCCAAGGTCGTCGTCACCCAGATTTGCTTGCGCCACCATGTCCTCGTCTACCACTACTGCCTGGCCATAAGGCCTTGTGAGCGTTTCGCCAGGTTTGTCAACAGCCCCCACTACATGTTCGCTACGGTGGACATCACCAACGATGTAAAGGCGCTCGAGAATTCGGGCATCACCTGCCAGAATCTTGTCGACATCCAGGGCCAATACAAGATCTGGGGCAGCAAGGAGCATGAGAAGGACTCACTGGTTCACCTCGCCGAGGCCATCATCGACCCCTACTACAGAGACATGAAGGATTCGTGCAACAAGGACAAGCTTGCCTGGCACTCGACCTGGATGGAGAAACTCGACAAAGCTCACATCGTGTACGCGGCCAAGGAGGCATACACGAGCTACGACATGTACAGGTGGATCCAGCCGAAAGCAGAGCAATGGAAAGCGTCGTCGCAACAATAAGTAGATGATTAGATCCTCGTTTCTCCTACTTTAGTATGCATGTAATTGCTTTCTTTGGTGTGTGGAAATGTCATGTGTGTAGTCACTTGTGTAATTGTATGCTTAATTTGGTTATGCAATGTTGTATTTTTAAGTATGTATGTTGATGCTCTGTAGACAGAGCGTAGATGTTGTGCGGACAAAGAAAATCACATCGCACACGGACTAAACAATGGAACCCGTCGGTGATGTTTTCATCAATCACTCACAATTGTATACCAGCAATCGTTTGCTCACAACACACACGGCTTGTTAGCAGTAATCGTCTGTGTTGTTATCGGTCTTCGCACACGTTTTCGATTACAGACATGTTTGCCTCATATCACACACATCTTGTTCATTTGAACCATTTCTGTTCTCATGTATCAATGCAAACAGTTCATTCAAGTGAACCGCATGTCGTATATCGCAAACACCTTTGATCTGGCTGACCGTTTATTTTGTGTTGCCTAATCACAAACAGTTCATCCGAGTGAACCGTACTGTACATCGCACACACCTTCATCTAGCTACCCGTTTCTTTTGTTCCTCCTCATCGCAAACGGTTAATTGAACCGAACCGTATGCCCTCAATCGCACACACAACTAAAATCTGTACCATGTTTGATGCATCCGTCATCGCAAATGTTTTGCACCTTTTTTGACGGGTGTTTTACACCATCGTTTGCGATTATGGCATCGCACATAGTTTCGTCGAAGGGTCTCTGATCGTAGTGTCGCGTTAGCAGCATCCTGCAGTAGTGTCGGGTGCACCTAGCATTTTAGTTGGATTTTATTTTGAATTAATTCAATTCTAGTAATTTCAGAAAATCATTTAAACTTTGAAAATTAATAGAAAATAGACCGTAACTCCGATGAAAATAATTTATATATGAAGTTGATGAGAAAAATAAGACGAATCCAAATATGCTATCCACATACCTATCACATACCTCCAACACAGCAAACATGGAACCTTCCCCTCTGGATCATCTGACGATAAATGCCTGGAGCCAGGAAAATATTCCTGGATATTTTCCCGCTCCACCTATAACACTTAGCACTGCATTAGGTCACCCCTAGCATAGGCTACTGTCATGTCATGCTTTGTATTGCATTTGTATGCCTGTTATTTCTTGTTTCTTCCCCTGCTTCTCCAATAGACCCCAAGACTGTTGTTGATCTGGTGATCGAGTACTTCACCGTCGAGGGTCTGAGTCTGTCGGCGGAGCTTCCAGGCAAGCAAAAACCCCTTGATCATTCCTATATCGCCCATTCCTTCTCTCTCATGTTTGCATTAGATTTTGCTACTGTTGTTCGATAGCTCCTATTTTGATGCATAGCCTGCTATTGTTACTTTACCTGTTGTCCTATTACAGGTTGGTTACTGATCCATCAGTGACCCCTCACCCTTGTTTGTGTTGCCCCACTTTCTTACCGGAAGACTTGATCAACGTGATCGATGTACAGAGACCGACACATCACCGCACACCCCCCCTTTAGTTGTACGACTCTACAAAGCTACTATCGAGTGCCGAGGGTGATACTTCCTACCTCACTCTTGATAATACCTCTGTAGCGTAGCTAGTTAGTTGTCGGTTACCGAGGGTGATTCCTCTTTCACCACCTCTGATGATGCCTCTGTCGTGCAGCCCCTCAAGTGTCAACCTATCGAGGGTGATTACTCCAAGTTCACATTGATGGTTACATAGAGTGGGAATCTATCGAGGGTCATTCCTCGGATTTCCCCCTTGATGACACAGAGACACTGTTACCTTTACCTGCTGCCCCTTTTACTGGTGTTGTGGGACTGAAGCGACAAGCGGTACCACCCCGGTAGAGGTGGACCTGAGTTCCCGATAGTCTCTTGTGAGTCGGATTGACCAAGAGGGTACCCGTGAGATAATTATGAGGCACGACCGGGCAGGCAGACCGCCCTAGAGAGGGATGGGCCTGACCCTTGTTGTAAGTGATCGAGACGGGGCAACAGGATCATTAATCGTCTCAACACGCTCCCAAGACACTAATGGGTTTGGATGTGTGATCTGAGTAGGCCTCTGGCCTTTTTCCGATAACAACCACGCAGGAATAAGTATGGGCACTTGGCATCGTACGATTCTTTGAAACCTCTTCAAACGTCAGCGATTGAGCAGCACGTGCCCGGTTGGACGGGAACCACCTGCGCTTGTATAAGGGGTGCGACTGCTCTAGGCCGCGTATGCAACACGCACGAGTGCAAAGGGCGATGGGCCCAAGACCACTGAGCGCTTAGGATGTAGATCGGCGTGATGGCCTCTCTGTTGAGCCTAGGTAGGACTACAGTGTGTCGATCAGCCGAGACCGGACATGACCCGAAGGTGTGTCCTGCCAGAGTTAATCAAGTGTGTTGGGTACGTTGGTGCGCCCCTGCAGGGAAGTATATCTATTTGAATAGTCGTGTCCATGGTAACGGACGCTCAGAGTTGTATCCCGATCTATTACAACTAGAACTGGATACTAGACACTATTATGGCTCCGGGATTGCTTTCTCGCAGGTAGTCGAGGAAGGATCTCTGGGCTTACTATAATATGTTTTTACCATATTATAGTTACTCTACTCTCTTCTGTTGCTGCAAGATGGTAGTCTTCGATAGGCTACGACTTCCCTTCTATTCTGGCATTTCTGCAGTATAGTCCACAGATACAGCCCCTTCCCATTGATACTGATGCATAGTTAGCATAGATCTGATGTAAGTTTTGCGAGTACTTTGGGTGAGTACTCAAGGTTGCTTTGCTACCTCTTTTCCCCTCCACCTAATTGCTGCGATCAGATGACGGAGCCTGGGAGCCAGCTGATGCCGCCGATGACTACTACTACCCCGACGGAGCTTACTACTACGTGGAGACACCTGACCAGGAGTAGTTAGGAGGCTCCCAGGCAGGAGGTGTGCGCCTTTTCAATCTAGATGCTAATTGTTTGCTCAGCGCTCTTAAGGCAAACTTGTTTTCTTATGTCTGTACTCAGATGTTGTTGCTTCCGCTGACTCTTGTGTATTCGAGCCCTCGAGATCCCTAGCCTGTAATATAAAGCTTGTATTCTTTTATTTGTGTCTAGAGTTGTGTTGTCATATCTTCCTGTGAGTCTCTGTTCTTGATCATGCGCATTTGCGTCTATGATTAGTGCACGATTAAGTCGGGGGCATCACAAGTTGGTATTAGAGTCGACTGCCTATACGAAGCCCCTTTCCAACTCCTTGGCCGAAGTTGAGTCTAGTCTTTGAAAAACTATTTTACTAACATTGTTGTGTGGCTTATGGGCCCACATCACAAAGGGGTGGTATTAGGATCTTTTATTGCTCATCTTTACTCTGGGATTCTGATGTCTCTTCTATCTGGGTTAAAGAATTTACTAACTCTAACTCTAGGTTCTCGAAACTACTTCCTCCCAGAGAGCCCCTTCATTCTAGATGATCGCCTGCTTCATCAGAAGATTCCGAAGATACTCTTCGATGTTTTCCCGACTAAAAGTATAAATGGATTACAATGGTGAGTGTTGTATATTATTGATATATAACAAATGAGTGACAAAACTATTTTGAGTAGGATTTCAAATAGGATGTATATCAAATACAACCAAAAGGTTTTGTTAGGAACAACGAAATGATATAAATATTTCAAGCCATGAGTATGATTTGAAATAAAGTATCAAGTAGCTGGAATTTGATAAAATAAATGGATAATTTAAACTTTATCAAGAAGTTTTTGGATACAAGAAGTTCAGTGGGAGCTCTATGGCTTTTTTATCTTACATATGTATGACATATTACTGGATCAAAAAAATATAAAGTATATTAGCACAAAAGATTAAAATCATGTTTTTAAATGGACTTAGAATTATTAGATGAAAATCTATATAGATAGATTGAAACATCTGATTATGCTAAGACATGTATTGTGACAAAGTTTTAAAGAAGTTTAAAAGGAGAATTTTTTTTTCTCAAAATGTCAACACTATGCAGAAATCAATAGTTGATGAGCATGTGTGAGTTAATAGAGTTCAATTTGATTCAGAGATTGAATTCATCATCTGTGCTATCAAATGTACAAAGCCATATGTCTCGTATGAACTAATTGTTAGTAGCAAGTACCATAGTGATCCTAGAGAGGTTCACAAGGGTAATCGCTTAAAGATTAAGTACCTCAGTTGGACGAAAAATTTCGTTTTTGTCCATGGAGGGGATGAAGAGATTGTACGAAAGAGTTACACAAACTATTTGCTGTAAAGGTTACACAAGACAACTTCATGACTATTATAAACTATCGGGCTATAATTTTGAAATAGTTTCAGGAAACGAACATAAATTGCTTAAAGATTAAGTCCTCAATAGAACATAATATGGATCAATAAAAGTTTATTAATAAATTATGGTGTAGTTCCAAATGATACTAACTTTATGGAGATATAGTAAACACACTATATTGAGATATAGTGTTACTATGAAAATGGACTATATGGAGATATAGTGTTACCATTAAATGTAACATATGAATTACACAGAAAAACCAGATATTACTGACACAAATTACATTAGGATTTGAAGAGCATTGAGTCCGGTGATGAAGGCTCTACCACTAGCAAAGCATGAGCAACACCAGATAGCCATGTGTGTTAGAAATACATGCAACTAGATTATTGACTCTAGTGCAAGTGGGAGACTGTTGGAGATATGCCCTGAAGGCAATAATATTTGTATTATTATATTCATGTATTCATAATTAAAGAGTTTATATTTCTATGCTATAACTGCTATGATCCTGGAATATGCGATTTAGTGGAAAACTCGTATGCACATGTGGAATGATAAATGGTTAAATAAAAGGTTCCTAGTCTAGCCTCCAGGACTAGCTCAAGTGTTGTTTGTGATCACGTTTTCCGGATCTTAGGATATCGTTAAGTCCTAGAACAACATTGATATTATGACATTGGAAAAATGGTCATATTGAACCGACCCGAACTTGTCTGTTATGAATTGAGTTAGTATCGTTTGTAATCAATTGTAATAACACGGAGTGTTACCATGTGATTTTGATCCTTAGACCATGAGAGTATCATAGTCACTTCTTACCGTACAGTGGACTTTGGGGTTGCTCAAACATCACCTATAACATGGTGATCATAATGACAACTTACAGGCTCATCGAACAGTTTGACAAGGGACTAGATAGCTCGAGAGTGGGATTTGCTCCTCTGACGATGGATAAATATTCTTAGAGCCATCTTGTTGGAAATATGACCTAGAGGCAATAATAAAGATGTTATTATTGATGACCTGCAAGTGCACAGGATTTAGTTGTAGCCTTTTTGAAGTAAGAGTATCGATCCCACTGGGAGCACATGAATCAGACTTTTGCCTCTTGTAGAGAATTATGTATTTTTGTTCATGCAGATAATTGTAGACTCAAAGTAGAGTGAGGGCGGATATAAATGATTTTTGAGTAGTGTTGTGACTGGTAACTAAATAATATAAAAGTAAATGAAGTGCAAGGATTGTGATGACTAGTGAAACAAACAGAATAAAAAGGTGTTCTCACGGAGTCTGGAATCCCATTGGTATGTTTCTAGAGCACATATGCATAAGCATAGTATAGACCGGATACTTGAGCCACTGTTGACGATTATGCTGGGCGGAGTCGGGTACAGAAGATGTTCTACTCGTAGTAGACTTCGTGCCACGCACACCACCATCATAGTCTCCCCCAGAGGGTTACAACTCATGATAATTAAGGGTTTCCCTGTGGATGCGACCTCTCTAAGGGTTCTCCCTAATTCCCTGGTCAATTGCAAAGGCTAGGAGTAGTAGGTTTTACTGTCACCTGAATTACCCCCGCGTCCTAAACCTTTACGACGACGGTGATATACTTCGTGGCCATAAGGCTCAAATGTCGATTGGGGCCCCTTCACAACATTCACGGAGTTATTAAACTAAGCATTCAACAGCGGATCTCATATCCACAATAACGTTTCATATCCTACACATACAAAGGTTCATCCATATACCTGAGAACTAGGGGTCTACTCACACATGAGGACAACAAACAACCTAGCAACCCTAATGGAATTCATGGATGAGTGATTCAAATGATACAGCGAAGGATCCACTTGGGTTCTTGATGTTGCAGATGATAAGGATGTGGATGATGATGAAGTACATGATGATGATAGTGGTGATGATGTTATCCCCCTCCTTGTAGTGGGAAGGATCTCCTCCTCCTTGTCAATCCCTCCTCCCGATGAACTTTCAAGGCTAGGGTTCTACCTTTTGGATGAGTTTCTAGTGTCTCTGGGCGTCTGATCCATGATCCGATTCAAAGGGGTGGAAATAGTCGATTTGGCGGTGGCGGTGGCGGCAGCATGCCATACGACCGCTCATACGGGCGCTCGCGGTCGTACGGAATGTTGTCTTTCGCTCTGGAAGCACGAGGACACACGTTCCTTTGGCCTTCTAGCTTGATTGTTTTATGGAAAGTGATTATCACTTTAAATATGTGATTTCACTACCATTTTTGAGGATTTTCTCCATTAAATGATAATTTATCCAAAAGGCATCACCAGCGGGATTATCAACAAATAGAAGTGCGTGAACACGGTAAAATTCCATGAAGCCTACCATGTAGGCACAAAATACATAGCAAAACTATCGCATAAATTGGACTCGTCAACTCCCCCAAGCTTAAGTCTTGCTCGTCCCCGAGCAAGTGTCGCGGCTTGTAAAGAACAAGGTCAACCTTGTGTTTATGAGATACAACTATGAAAAAGGCATGAGTTCATCACTTTTCAGGGGAACGGTTTGGGATAAAAGGTATGTGACAAATGATAGCTCATATTCACTATGATAATGATCATGCAGGCTCCCACACTTTGTCACTTAATTTTGTTGTGGACATGTAACAACTTCATATCCTAGTTCATCGTTGTTTCAACTGGGCAAGCAGTTGTTCTTTCCTGTTCTTTTCGAGATCCTTTGTTCTTTATATATGATTTAGTCTCTTGTCACTAAGACATGTTGAAAGGATCGATACGGTCGACTAGAGGGGGTGAATAGGAGACTACAAATTTTAATCTTTCTTATCAATTTTATTAGAAGGCTTTTATATTTAATTAAATATCAATGGGTCTTAAAAGGCAAAAGCGGAGAAGGTAACTTGGGCCACAAGGGCCCAACTGGAGGTGGCGCCCCCACCCCCTTATGGAAGGGGCAGGCTGAATTAGACAAGGGGGGGATTCCTCCTCCCCCACTTGGCCGGCACACAAAGGACGGGGTTTCCCTCCTTGGTAGCAGCTCTCCCTCTCCCCTCTAACCTATATATACATGAGGTGTTGACCCTTTTTCTACACACAAGTTTTGGAGCCTTGATAGAGGCAAAGGTGTCCCGTCTTTCGATGAGATGATGGATATCGCTTTGGTGGCAGTCGACTTTGACGATCCGACTACGAACGTGCGAGGACGCCGCGCCTTAACAATCGCTAAACCAACTCCGAGAGGTTATTGACCACGCCGGAGCACGATCAACCTGACCACGAGGGTCTGTTTCCTGCGAGCAAACGAAGAACAAGCAAGAAACCGAGATTGCAATCTGGATATTGCGAATATAAGATGAAAGCTTTATTGATCAAGGTGGGGTTCTGTGACGCCTTTGTCTGGTCATTGAACACAAACGAAGTACGCGAAGTTGCAGCTATGGCGAACTTTTAATCTAAACAAAAGCCAAAGTCTAAACGATGCCCTAAGGGCTGTATATATGGAGGATGAGGGGGGGGGGGATTTCGTGGCCCTTGGTGGAGGGGTCCGAAATCAACCCTATCTCTTGTTTCCCCACACATACGGACTCTAAAAATAGCCTATACTTATGTATTTCGAAATTACATGGGCCTGGCCCAATAATAAGGTGACGCAGCACCTAAAATAGCCTCGGGACGAAATTTATGAAGTGGCATCTTGTATATTTCGTCCAAGGCTTCATGCACCCATTATGGTGGCTTCAAAGTCCTGAAATCATCACTTGTAACTCCGTTCTTGTTCCCCTTATGCATGCCATCATCTCCATGCTTGTTCTTGCTCCAAGGTTCATCTTTCTTGTCCAAGCTAGGCCCTTCATTTGTAAGCAAAACAAATGTATCCAATTTAGGCAGCACATATTCTCATGAACATTAGAATCATTACCAAGAAACGAAAGTACCTGGTAATTTAGTTGGCGTGCACGAGCTCTAGTAATTGGTCCAGTATGTATAGCAGCAGGGGCTGTGGGTGTAACAATTGTATTGATGTCCTCATCATCCTCCCCTTCTTGAAATGAAGTCGTCCTCGACGGAAGTTCATCTTCCTCACCCAAATAAGGCTTCAGATCTGCAATGTTAAAAGTGGGACTAACCCCAAAATCTGCAAGGCAGCTCCAGTTTATATGCATTATCATTTATTTTCTCTAACACCTTAAAGGGACCATCAGCACGTGGCATTAACTTTGATTTGCGCAAATCAGGAAATCTATCCTTACGCAAATGTAACCAAACAAGCTCTCCAGGTGCAAACACAACATGTTTTCTACCCTTATCTCTAGCAAGTTTATATTTAGCATTCATACGCTCAATGTTTTCCTTAGTTAACTCATGCATTTTTAAAATCAATTCAGCACGTTGTTTAGCATCAAAATTAACCTTCTCCGAAGATGGAAGAGGCAACAAATCAATAGGTGCACGAGGTAGGAAACCATACACAACTTCAAAAGGGCACATCTTAGTAGTAGAATGCAATGAACGATTATAAGCAAATTCAATATGAGGCAAGCATTCCTCCCACATTTTCTTATTATTCTTCAAAACAGCCCTAAGCATAGTAGACAACGTTCTATTGACTACTTCAGTTTGTCCATCAGTTTGGGGGTGACAAGTAGTACTAAAAAGTAGTTTAGTCCCCAACTTAGCCCATAAACATCTCCAAAAGTGGCTAAGAAATTTAGTATCACGATCTGAAACAATAGTATTTGGCACACCATGCAAGCGAATAATTTCATGAAAGAACAAATCAGCAACATTAACAGCATCATCGCTTTTATGACATGGTATAAAGTGTGCCATTTTCGAGAATCTATCCACGACAACAAATATGCTATCCCTCCCCTTCTTTGTTCGAGGTAAACCTAAAACAAAGTCCATAGATATATCCTCCCAAGGAACACTAGGTACAGGCAAAGGCATATATAAACAATGAGGATTGAGTCGTGACTTAGCTTTTTGACATGTAGTGCAGCGAGCAATAAAACGCTCAACATCCCGTCTCATCTTTGGCCAAAATAAATGTGTAGCAAGTACGTCCTCCGTCTTCTTCACGCCAAAGTGTCCCATTAATCCTCCTCCATGCGCCTCCTGCAACAACAAAAGACGAACGGAGCTAGCTGGAATGCATAGCTTGTTAGCACGAAACACAAATCCATCGTTAACGACTGATGAGGACATGACTACCTTGGATATGACCAAAAATATTGCATATATGCATATTTGTCAGGTGATTTCTAGTGCAAACTATTCAATAATCTATTTATGTTATCCAGAACAAAAATACTTCACACACTTTTGTGTTTTGTCTAATTGCAGGTGTATGGGACATTTGTACAATCCACATATGAAGATAAGGAAGAAAGAGATGTTTATTTGCTGTCCAAAAAGTTCTCTCACGTCACTTTTGGCCCAAGAGAAGATAGAGTCCAAGTCTCTCACGTTCTGGATTCAGATTCGGACTGCACAGACACACCTGACTCAAAACGCACACAAGTTTTTCATGCGGACTCCGAATTGGGTGATTCTTTTTTTGTTGGAAACTAGATTTCGTGCACTTTCCAACTCAATTGGAATCACCTTCAAATTCGTCCGGAGCGTTGAGTTGTGGACGAAACAATCTGATGCTGCAGCAGAATCCGAGTCAAACTACAAGTCCAAAGGTGTTACATCACCTCCACTTGGGCCCATTGCCTTGTACGACCTAGGTTTAGTTTTAGGCTGCCTTGGGACGTCCTCCCACCTCCTTGGCCGCCACCCCTTGCTCCTATATAAGTAGATCCATCTAGTAGCTTTTCCTTGGGTTTTGTTTAGATTAAAAGTTCGCCATAGCTGCAACTTCGCGTACTTCGTTTGTGTTCAACGACCAGACAAAGGCGTCACAGAACCCCACCTTGATCAATAAAGCTTTCATCTTATATTCGCAATATCCAGATTGCAATCTTAGTTTCTTGCTTGTTCTTCGTTTGCTCGCAGGAAACAGACCCTCGTGGTCAGGTTGATCGTGCTCCGGCGTGGTCAATAACCTCTCGGAGTTGGTTTAGCGATTGCTAAGGCGCGACGTCCTCGCACGTTCGTAGTCGGATCGTCAAAGTCGACTCCCACCAAAGCGAAATCCACCATCTCATCGAAAGACGGGACACCTTTGCCTCTATCACTATCTCTTGTTTCCCCACACATACGGACTCTAAAAATAGCCTATACTTATGTATTTCAAAATTACATGGGCCTGGCCCAATAATAAGGTGACGCAGCACCTAAAATAGCCTCGGGACGAAATTTATGAAGTGGCATCTTGTATATTTCGTCCAAGGCTTCATGCACCCATTATGGTGGCTTCAAAGTCCTGAAATCATCACTTGTAACTCCGTTCTTGTTCCCCTTATGCATGCCATCATCTCCATGCTTGTTCTTGCTTCAAGGTTCATCTTTCTTGTCCAAGCTAGGCCCTTCATTTGTAAGCAAAACAAATGTATCCAATTTAGGCAGCACATATTCTCATGAACATTAGAATCATTACCAAGAAACGAAAGTACCTGGTAATTTAGTTGGCGTGCACGAGCTCTAGTAATTGGTCCAGTATGTATAGCAGCAGGGGCTGTGGGTGTAACAATTGTATTGATGTCCTCATCATCCTCCCCTTCTTGAAATGAAGTCGTCCTCGACGGAAGTTCATCTTCCTCACCCAAATAAGGCTTCAGATCTGCAATGTTAAAAGTGGGACTAACCCCAAAATCTGCAAGGCAGCTCCAGTTTATATGCATTATCATTTATTTTCTCTAACACCTTAAAGGGACCATCAGCACGTGGCATTAACTTTGATTTGCGCAAATCAGGAAATCTATCCTTACGCAAATGTAACCAAACAAGCTCTCCAGGTGCAAACACAACATGTTTTCTACCCTTATCTCTAGCAAGTTTATATTTAGCATTCATACGCTCAATGTTTTCCTTAGTTAACTCATGCATTTTTAAAATCAATTCAGCATGTTGTTTAGCATCAAAATTAACCTTCTCCGAAGATGGAAGAGGCAACAAATCAATAGGTGCACGAGGTAGGAAACCATACACAACTTCAAAAGGGCACATCTTAGTAGTAGAATGCAATGAACGATTATAAGCAAATTCAATATGAGGCAAGCATTCCTCCCACATTTTCTTATTATTCTTCAAAACAGCCCTAAGCATAGTAGACAACGTTCTATTGACTACTTCAGTTTGTCCATCAGTTTGGGGGTGACAAGTAATACTAAAAAGCAGTTTAGTCCCCAACTTAGCCCATAAACATCTCCAAAAGTGGCTAAGAAATTTAGTATCACGATCTGAAACAAATAGTATTTGGCACACCATGCAAGCGAATAATTTCACGAAAGAACAAATCAGCAACATTAACAGCATCATCGCTTTTATGACATGGTATAAAGTGTGCCATTTTCGAGAATCTATCCACGACAACAAATATGCTATCCCTCCCCTTCTTTGTTCGAGGTAAACCTAAAACAAAGTCCATAGATATATCCTCCCAAGGAACACTAGGTACAGGCAAAGGCATATATAAACCATGAGGATTGAGTCGTGACTTAGCTTTTTGACATGTAGTGCAGCGAGCAATAAAACGCTCAACATCCCGTCTCATCTTTGGCCAAAAGAAATATGTAGCAAGTACGTCCTCCGTCTTCTTCACGCCAAAGTGTCCCATTAATCCTCCTCCATGCGCCTCCTGCAACAACAAAAGACGAACGGAGCTAGCTGGAATGCATAGCTTGTTAGCACGAAACACAAATCCATCGTTAACGACAAACTTGTTGATGAGGACATGACTACCTTGGATATGACCAAAAATATTGCATATATGCATATTTGTCAGGTGATTTCTAGTGCAAACTATTCAATAATCTATTTATGTTATCCAGAACAAAAATACTTCACACACTTTTGTGTTTTGTCTAATTGCAGGTGTATGGGACATTTGTACAATCCACATATGAAGATAAGGAAGAAAGAGATGTTTATTTGCTGTCCAAAAAGTTCTCTCATGTCACTTTTGGCCCAAGAGAAGATAGAGTCCAAGTCTCTCACGTTCTGGATTCAGATTCGGACTGCACAGACACACCTGACTCAAAACGCACACAAGTTTTTCATACGGACTCCGAATTGGGTGATTCTTTTTTTGTTGGAAACTAGATTTCGTGCACTTTCCAACCCAATTGGAATCACCTTCAAATTCGTCCGGAGCGTTGAGTTGTGGACGAAACAATCTGATGCTACAGCAGAATCCGAGTCAAACTACAAGTCCAAAGGTGTTACATCACCTCCACTTGGGCCCATTGGCCTTGTACGACCTAGATTTAGTTTTAGGCTGCCTTGGGACGTCCTCCCACCTCCTTGGCCGCCACCCCTTGCTCCTATATAAGTAGATCCATCTAGTAGCTTTTCCTTGGGTTTTGTTTAGATTAAAAGTTCGCCATAGCTGCAACTTCGCGTACTTCGTTTGTGTTCAACGACCAGACAAAGGCGTCACAGAACCCCACCTTGATCAATAAAGCTTTCATCTTATATTCGCAATATCCAGATTGCAATCTTAGTTTCTTGCTTGTTCTTCGTTTGCTCGCAGGAAACAGACCCTCGTGGTCAGGTTGATCGTGCTCCGGCGTGGTCAATAACCTCTCGGAGTTGGTTTAGCGATTGCTAAGGCGCGACGTCCTCGCACGTTCGTAGTCGGATCGTCAAAGTCGACTCCCACCAAAGCGAAATCCACCATCTCATCGAAAGACGGGACACCTTTGCCTCTATCACTATCTCTTGTTTCCCCACACATACGGACTCTAAAAATAGCCTATACTTATGTATTTCAAAATTACATGGGCCTGGCCCAATAATAAGGTGACGCAGCACCTAAAATAGCCTCGGGACGAAATTTATGAAGTGGCATCTTGTATATTTCGTCCAAGGCTTCATGCACCCATTATGGTGGCTTCAAAGTCCTGAAATCATCACTTGTAACTCCGTTCTTGTTCCCCTTATGCATGCCATCATCTCCATGCTTGTTCTTGCTTCAAGGTTCATCTTTCTTGTCCAAGCTAGGCCCTTCATTTGTAAGCAAAACAAATGTATCCAATTTAGGCAGCACATATTCTCATGAACATTAGAATCATTACCAAGAAACGAAAGTACCTGGTAATTTAGTTGGCGTGCACGAGCTCTAGTAATTGGTCCAGTATGTATAGCAGCAGGGGCTGTGGGTGTAACAATTGTATTGATGTCCTCATCATCCTCCCCTTCTTGAAATGAAGTCGTCCTCGACGGAAGTTCATCTTCCTCACCCAAATAAGGCTTCAGATCTGCAATGTTAAAAGTGGGACTAACCCCAAAATCTGCAAGGCAGCTCCAGTTTATATGCATTATCATTTATTTTCTCTAACACCTTAAAGGGACCATCAGCACGTGGCATTAACTTTGATTTGCGCAAATCAGGAAATCTATCCTTACGCAAATGTAACCAAACAAGCTCTCCAGGTGCAAACACAACATGTTTTCTACCCTTATCTCTAGCAAGTTTATATTTAGCATTCATACGCTCAATGTTTTCCTTAGTTAACTCATGCATTTTTAAAATCAATTCAGCACGTTGTTTAGCATCAAAATTAACCTTCTCCGAAGATGGAAGAGGCAACAAATCAATAGGTGCACGAGGTAGGAAACCATACACAACTTCAAAAGGGCACATCTTAGTAGTAGAATGCAATGAACGATTATAAGCAAATTCAATATGAGGCAAGCATTCCTCCCACATTTTCTTATTATTCTTCAAAACAGCCCTAAGCATAGTAGACAACGTTCTATTGACTACTTCAGTTTGTCCATCAGTTTGGGGGTGACAAGTAGTACTAAAAAGCAGTTTAGTCCCCAACTTAGCCCATAAACATCTCCAAAAGTGGCTAAGAAATTTAGTATCACGATCTGAAACAATAGTATTTGGCACACCATGCAAGCGAATAATTTCACGAAAGAACAAATCAGCAACATTAACAGCATCATCGCTTTTATTACATGGTATAAAGTGTGCCATTTTCGAGAATCTATCCACGACAACAAATATGCTATCCCTCCCCTTCTTTGTTCGAGGTAAACCTAAAACAAAGTCCATAGATATATCCTCCCAAGGAACACTAGGTACAGGCAAAGGCATATATAAACCATGAGGATTGAGTCGTGACTTAGCTTTTTGACATGTAGTGCATCGAGCAATAAAACGCTCAACATCCCGTCTCATCTTTGGCCAAAAGAAATGTGTAGCAAGTACGTCCTCCGTCTTCTTCACGCCAAAGTGTCCCATTAATCCTCCTCCATGCGCCTCCTGCAACAACAAAAGACGAACGGAGCTAGCTAGAATGCATAGCTTGTTAGCACGAAACACAAATCCATCGTTAACGACGAACTTGTTCCACATTCTTCCTTCTTTACAATTCTGCATTACATCTTTAAAATCAGCATCATGCACATATTGATCTTTGATGGTCTCCAAACCAAATATTTTGAAGTCAAGTTGTGAAAGCATAGTATAGCGGCGAGACAATGCATCAGCAATAACATTTTCTTTTCCCTTCTTGTATTTAATGACATAAGGAAAAGTCTCAATGAATTCAACCCATTTAGCATGTCTACGATTCAGTTTAGCTTGACTTTTAATATGTTTCAAAGATTCATGATCAGAATGTATAACAAATTCTTGGGGCCATAAATAATGTTGCCATGTTTCTAAAGTCCGAACAAGAGCATATAATTCTTTATCATAAGTAGAATAATTCAGACTAGGCCCACTCAATTTTTCAGAAAAGTATGCAACAGGTTTGCCATCTTGTAATAACACACCGCCTAATCCAATTCCACTAGCATCACATTCAAGCTCAAAAGTCTTATTGAAATTAGGAAGTTGGAGTAAAGGAGCATGATAGAGGCAAAGGTGTCCCGTCTTTCGATGAGATGATGGATATCGCTTTGGTGGAAGTCGACTTTGACGATACGACTACGAACGTGCGAGGACATCGCGCCTTAGCAATCGCTAAACCAACTCCGAGAGGTTATTGACCACGCCGGAGCACGACCAACCTGACCACGAGGGTCTGCTTCCTGCGAGTAAACGAAGAACAAGCAAGAAACTAAGATTGCAATCTGGATATTGCGAATTTAAGATGAAAGCTTTATTGATGAAGGTGGGGTTCTGTGACGCCTTTGTCTGGTCGTTGAACACAAACGAAGTACGCGAAGTTGCAGCTATGGCGAACTTTTAATCTAAACAAAAGCCAAAGTCTAAACGATGCCCTAAGGGCTGTATATATGGAGGAAGAGGGGGGGGGGATTTCGTGGCCCTTGGTGGAGGGGTCCGAAATCAACCCTATCTGATGAGGACATGACTACCTTGGATATGACCAAAAATATTGCATATATGCATATTTGTCAGGTGATTTCTAGTGCAAACTATTCAATAATCTATTTATGTTATCCAGAACAAAAATACTTCACACACTTTTGTGTTTTGTCTAATTGCAGGTGTATGGGACATTTGTACAATCCACATATGAAGATAAGGAAGAAAGAGATGTTTATTTGCTGTCCAAAAAGTTCTCTCACGTCACTTTTGGCCCAAGAGAAGATAGAGTCCAAGTCTCTCACGTTCTGGATTCAGATTCGGACTGCACAGACACACCTGACTCAAAACGCACACAAGTTTTTCATGCGGACTCCGAATTGGGTGATTCTTTTTTTGTTGGAAACTAGATTTCGTGCACTTTCCAACTCAATTGGAATCACCTTCAAATTCGTCCGGAGCGTTGAGTTGTGGACGAAACAATCTGATGCTGCAGCAGAATCCGAGTCAAACTACAAGTCCAAAGGTGTTACATCACCTCCACTTGGGCCCATTGCCTTGTACGACCTAGATTTAGTTTTAGGCTGCCTTGGGACGTCCTCCCACCTCCTTGGCCGCCACCCCTTGCTCCTATATAAGTAGATCCATCTAGTAGCTTTTCCTTGGGTTTTGTTTAGATTAAAAGTTCGCCATAGCTGCAACTTCGCGTACTTCGTTTGTGTTCAACGACCAGACAAAGGCGTCACAGAACCCCACCTTGATCAATAAAGCTTTCATCTTATATTCGCAATATCCAGATTGCAATCTTAGTTTCTTGCTTGTTCTTTGTTTGCTCGCAGGAAACAGACCCTCGTGGTCAGGTTGATCGTGCTCCGGCGTGGTCAATAACCTCTCGGAGTTGGTTTAGCGATTGCTAAGGCGCGACGTCCTCGCACGTTCGTAGTCGGATCGTCAAAGTCGACTCCCACCAAAGCGAAATCCACCATCTCATCGAAAGACGGGACACCTTTGCCTCTATCAAGTGGTATCAGTTTTCAGGTTGCTCGGTGAGATTTTACAGTTTTTCATAGTTTAGATCGCATCTGTCATTCATACCTACAGTCCATGAAAAAGCCATAAAAAAGTTAGATCTGTTAATCCTTTATCCAAGCCAGTCTGAGCCTTTGCAATTTTCTATTCATTGCTTGCATAGTTGAATTATCGGTTGCATCGTCGTGTTAGTTGCTGGTCTTAGTGTCTAGTTCCTTTAGAGTTTCGAGTTCTGTTCACATTAGTCACGCCGCCGCTGCATCATTATCCCTTCCGCTGTCCACCATATCAACCACGTGCTACGCACTGTTCATTGTCATAATCATAGTTGAGGTCATTCACATCTTCGCCTGATCCAATCTGCATCTTATCTAGTTTGTCTTGGAAAGAGGGAGAAAAAAAAGATAGAGGAAAAAAAGAGAGGAAAAAAAAAAGAAAAAGAGAGAAGAAAAAGAAAAAAAAAGCGTGAGAAAAAAAAAGAGAGAAGAAAAAAAATCGGATCTATCTAGAATCAATCTCGTACCTGAATTCGGATTGGAATCTGTTTTGCGCACTGTTCAGTAAAACAGGTGTATCTTTCTCATACGAAGTCCGTTTTGGCTCCGTGAGTACTCAAATTGAAGCTAGCGACGAGCCGCATCTAAATAGTTGCAGAAGCATGTTCAATATTTGACACCTCAAAATCGGCTTCTAAATAGGTCTTTTTGCCCTCTGAAGTTCGTGAACACAGCTTGTTCCAATTTTTTAGGCCAGTTTTAGAATTCTTTGACTCCTCATATCAACTCGGAATTGAGTGATTCTTTTTGCATTGGAAAGCTTGAGCTAGTAGCATTCTTTGAAAGAATTTATCAGAAAATTGTCTCAAACTTTTCAAGAGGAAAGTTGGAGGGAGAGTTGTTGTATATCCTGCTTGGCAGTTGTTTTTCATCATTATCTTCACTGCCGTTGTGATCTTCACTTATACCTTGCTGTCAAGAGCTACTTAGTATCCTTCATTGATGCTAGTTGTGCTACGCCGTGACCTCATTAGTGTCCTAGGCTCGCGTCTCTAGTCCGGTCTAGCCTAGGACCAGCACAGTACCGTCGTTGAGCGTTTATTCAACATTGCATCTTTGAATTGATTATTGCTAATCTTTTGCTACCATATATAGCCAACCCAGCTCCACATATTTCTACACCGTGTATACGTACGCTCCCCTGGCAATCGCTTTACTCAATATTCGGAGTTACTTGACACCGCTGGTTGCCGATCACCGCCTGCTGCATGGTAAGAACTTGTAAGACATTGATATTTGCTTTACTGTGAGCGTTTTACCACCACATCCTAGTAGTTATAGGAACATTATTTTTGGGTTTTGTTTCTTGTTCTACTAATCATGACAGGATCCAGAGTCAATTCATGGGTTTTGTCGATCGCGGGAGACGTGCCACCACCTTTGCAAATACCACAACCGTCACGAGAGGTGCACAAACATCCAAATGCACATGATCAGGTTAATGTATCTATACCACCATTTAATGGCCGTTTTAAACCTGCTTTATATATTGAATGGGAGTTTGACATAAAAAAGCAGTTTAGTCCCCAACTTAGCCCATAAACATCTCCAAAAGTGGCTAAGAAATTTAGTATCACGATCTGAAACAATAGTATTTGGCACACCATGCAAGTGAATAATTTCACGAAAGAACAAATCAGCAACATTAACAGCATCATCGCTTTTATGACATGGTATAAAGTGTGCCATTTTCGAGAATCTATCCACGACAACAAATATGCTATCCCTCCCCTTCTTTGTTCGAGGTAAACCTAAAACAAAGTCCATAGATATATCCTCCCAAGGAACACTAGGTACAGGCAAAGGCATATATAAACCATGAGGATTGAGTCGTGACTTAGCTTTTTGACATGTAGTGCATCGAGCAATAAAACGCTCAACATCCCGTCTCATCTTTGGCCAAAAGAAATGTGTAGCAAGTACGTCCTCCGTCTTCTTCACGCCAAAGTGTCCCATTAATCCTCCTCCATGCGCCTCCTGCAACAACAAAAGACGAACGGAGCTAGCTGGAATGCATAGCTTGTTAGCACGAAACACAAATCCATCGTTAACGACGAACTTGTTCCACATTCTTCCGTCTTTACAATTCTGCATTACATCTTTAAAATCAGCATCATGCACATATTAATCTTTGATGGTCTCCAAACCAAATATTTTGAAGTCAAGTTGTGAAAGCATAGTATAGCGGCGAGACAATGCATCAGCAATAACATTTTCTTTTCCCTTCTTGTGTTTAATGACATAAGGAAAAGTCTCAATGAATTCAACCCATTTAGCATGTCTACGATTCAGTTTAGCTTGACTTTTAATATGTTTCAAAGATTCATGATCAGAATGTATAACAAATTCTTTGGGCCATAAATAATGTTGCCATGTTTCTAAAGTCCGAACAAGAGCATATAATTCTTTATCATAAGTAGAATAATTCAGACTAGGCCCACTCAATTTTTCAGAAAAGTATGCAACAGGTTTGCCATCTTGTAATAACACACCGCCTAATCCAATTCCACTAGCATCACATTCAAGCTCAAAAGTCTTATTGAAATTAGGAAGTTGGAGTAAAGGAGCATGATAGAGGCAAAGGTGTCCCGTCTTTCGATGAGATGATGGATATCGCTTTGGTGGAAGTCGACTTTGACGGTCCGACTACGAACGTGCGAGGACGTCGCGCCTTAGCAATCGCTAAACCAACTCCGAGAGGTTATTGACCACGCCGGAGCACGACCAACCTGACCACGAGGGTCTGTTTCCTGCGAGTAAACGAAGAACAAGCAAGAAACTAAGATTGCAATCTGGATATTGCGAATTTAAGATGAAAGCTTTATTGATCAAGGTGTGGTTCTGTGATGCCTTTGTCTGGTCGTTGAACACAAACGAAGTACGCGAAGTTGCAGCTATGGCGAACTTTTAATCTAAACAAAACCCAAAGTCTAAACGATGCCCTAAGGGCTGTATATATGGAGGAAGAGAGGGGAAATTTCGTGGCCCTTGGTGGAGGGGTCCGAAATCAACCCTATCTCTTGTTTCCCCACACATACGGACTCTAAAAATAGCCTATACTTATGTATTTCGAAATTACATGGGCCTGGCCCAATAATAAGGTGACGCAGCACCTAAAATAGCCGCGGGACGAAATTTATGAAGTGGCATCTTGTATATTTCGTCCAAGGCTTCATGCACCCATTATGGTGGCTTCAAATTCCTGAAATCATCACTTGTAACTCCGTTCTTGTTCCCCTTGTGCATGCCATCATCTCCATGCTTGTTCTTGCTCCAATGTTCATCCTTCTCCAAGCTAGGCCCTTCATTTGTAAGCAAAACAAATGTATCCAATTTAGGCAGCATCATATTCTCATGAACATTAGAATCATTACCAAGAAACGAAAGTACCTGGTAATTTAGTTGGCGTGCACAAGCTCTAGTAATTGGTCCAGTATGTATAGCAGCAGGGGCTGTGGGTGTAACAATTGTATTGATGTCCTCATCATCCTCCCCTTCTTGAAAGGATGTCGTCCTCGACGGAAGTTCATCTTCCTCACCCAAATAAGGCTTCAAATCTGCAATGTTAAAAGTGGGACTAACCCCAAAATCTGCAGGCAGCTCAAGTTTATATGCATTATCATTTATTTTCTCTAACACCTTAAAGGGACCATCAGCACGTGGCATTAACTTTGATTTGCGCAAATCAGGAAATCTATCCTTACGCAAATGTAACCAAACAAGATCTCCAGGTGCAAACACAACATGTTTTCTACCCTTATCTCCAGCAAGTTTATATTTAGCATTCATGCGCTCAATGTTTTCCTTAGTTAACTCATGCATTTTTAAAATCAATTCAGCATGTTGTTTAGCATCAAAATTAACCTTCTCCGAAGATGGAAGAGGCAACAAATCAATAGGTGCACGAGGTAGGAAACCATACACAACTTCAAAAGGGCACATCTTAGTAGTAGAATGCAATGAACGATTATAAGAAAATTCAATATGAGGCAAGCATTCCTCCCACATTTTCTTATTATTCTTCAAAACAGCCCTAAGCATAGTAGACAACGTTCTATTGACTACTTCAGTTTGTCCATTAGTTTGGGGGTGACAAGTAGTACTAAAAAGCAGTTTAGTCCCCAACTTAGCCCATAAACATCTCCAAAAGTGGCTAAGAAATTTAGTATCACGATCTGAAACAATAGTATTTGGCACACCATGCAAGCAAGTAATTTCACGAAAGAACAAATCAGCAACATTAACAGCATCATCGCTTTTATGACATGGTATAAAGTGTGCCATTTTCGAGAATCTATCCACGACAACAAATATGCTATCCCTCCCCTTCTTTGTTTGAGGTAAACCTAAAACAAAGTCCATAGATATATCCTCCCAAGGAACACTAGGTACAGGCAAAGGCATATATAAACCATGAGGATTGAGTCGTGACTTAGCTTTTTGACATGTAGTGCATCGAGCAATAAAATGCTCAACATCCCGTCTCATCTTTGGCCAAAAGAAATGTGTAGCAAGTACGTCCTCCGTCTTCTTCACGCCAAAGTGTCCCATTAATCCTCCTCCATGCGCCTCCTGCAACAACAAAAGACGAACGGAGCTAGCTGGTGATAGAGGCAAAGGTGTCCCGTCTTTCGATGAGATGTTGGATTTCGCTTTGGTGGAAGTCGACTTTGACGATCCGACTACGAACGTGCGAGGACGTCGCGCCTTAGCAATCGCTAAACCAACTCCGAGAGGTTATTGACCACGCCGGAGCACGATCAACCTGACCACGAGGGTCTGTTTCCTGCGAGCAAACGAAGAACAAGCAAGAAACTGAGATTGCAATCTGGATATTGCGAATATAAGATGAAAGCTTTATTGATCAAGGTGGGGTTCTGTGACGCCTTTGTCTGGTCGTTGAACACAAACGAAGTACGCGAAGTTGCAGCTATGGCGAACTTTTAATCTAAACAAAACCCAAAGTCTAAACGATGCCCTAAGGGCTGTATATATGGAGGAAGAGGGGGGAATTTCGTGGCCCTTGGTGGAGGGGTCCGAAATCAACCCTATCTCTTGTTTCCCCACACATACGGACTCTAAAAATAGCCTATACTTATGTATTTCGAAATTACATGGACCTGGCCCAATAATAAGGTGACGCAGCACCTAAAATAGCCTCGGGACGAAATTTATGAAGTGGCATCTTGTATATTTCGTCCAAGGCTTCATGCACCCATTATGGTGGCTTCAAAGTCCTGAAATCATCATTTGTAACTCCGTTCTTGTTCTTGCTCCAATGTTCATCCTTCTCCAAGCTAGGCCCTTCATTTGTAAGCAAAACAAATGTATCCAATTTAGGCAGCATCATATTCTCATGAACATTAGAATCATTACCAAGAAACGAAAGTACCTGGTAATTTAGTTGGCGTGCACGAGCTCTAGTAATTGGTCCAGTATGTATAGCAGCAGGGGCTGTGGGTGTAACAATTGTATTGATGTCCTCATCATCCTCCCCTTCTTGAAATGAAGTCGCCCTCGACGGAAGTTCATCTTCCTCACCCAAATAAGGCTTCAAATCTGCAATGTTAAAAGTGGGACTAACCCCAAAATCTGCAGGCAGCTCAAGTTTATATGCATTATCATTTATTTTCTCTAACACCTTAAAGGGACCATCAGCACGTGGCATTAACTTTGAATTGCGCAAATCAGGAAATCTATCCTTACGCAAATGTAACCAAACAAGATCTCCAGGTGCAAACACAACATGTTTTCTACCCTTATCTCCAGCAAGTTTATATTTAGCATTCATGCGCTCAATGTTTTCCTTAGTTAACTCATGCATTTTTAAAATCAATTCAGCACGTTGTTTAGCATCAAAATTAACCTTCTCCGAAGATGGAAGAGGCAACAAATCAATAGGTGCACGAGGTAGGAAACCATACACAACTTCAAAAGGGCACATCTTAGTAGTAGAATGCAATGAACGATTATAAGCAAATTCAATATGAGGCAAGCATTCCTCCCACATTTTCTTATTATTCTTCAAAACAGCCCTAAGCATAGTAGACAACGTTCTATTGACTACTTCAGTTTGTCCATCAGTTTGGGGGTGACAAGTAGTACTAAAAAGCAGTTTAGTCCCCAACTTAGCCCATAAACATCTCCAAAAGTGGCTAAGAAATTTAGTATCACGATCTGAAACAATAGTATTTGGCACACCATGCAAGCGAATAATTTCACAAAAGAACAAATCAGCAACATTAACATCATCATCGCTTTTATGACATGGTATAAAGTGTGCCATTTTCGAGAATCTATCCACGACAACAAATATGCTATCCCTCCCCTTCTTTGTTCGAGGTAAACCTAAAACAAAGTCCATAGAAATATCCTCCCAAGGAACACTAGGTACAGGCAAAGGCATATATAAACCATGAGGATTGAGTCGTGACTTAGCTTTTTGACATGTAGTGCAGCGAGCAATAAAACGCTCAACATCTCGTCTCATCTTTGGCCAAAAGAAATGTGTAGCAAGTACGTCCTCCGTCTTCTTCACGCCAAAGTGTCCCATTAATCCTCCTCCATGCGCCTCCGTGAAGGCTTCTTCCTGTGCGGTACCCCAAAGAAAAGGCACATCTTTCTTTGTAAGCTCATTGAGAGGTGCAGCAATGGTGCTGAAATCTCTCACAAAACGCCTATAGAATCCAGCGAGGCCAAGAAAACTCCTCACTTGTGTGACCGTTTTGGGCTGCGGCCAACTCTCAATAGCTTCAATCTTGGCTTTATCAACTTCAATTCCCTGTGGAGTAACAACATAGCCAAGAAAAGATACTCGGTCGGTGCAAAAGGTGCACTTCCCAAGGTTACCAAACAAACGTGCATCACGTAGAGCAATAAAAACAGCACGTAAATGTTCCAAATGTTCTTCCAAAGATCTGCTATAAATCAATATGTCATCAAAGTAAACTACCACAAATCGTCCAATGAAAGCACGTAAAACTTCGTTCATTAATCTCATGAAAGTACTAGGTGCATTAGTTAACCCAAAAGGCATGACTAACCACTCATATAATCCAAACTTAGTTTTGAATGCTGTTTTCCATTCATCTTCCAATTTCATACGAATTTGATGGTAGCCACTACGCAAATCAACTTTGGAGAATATTGTAGAGCCACTCAATTCATCAAGCATATCATCTAGCCTAGGAATAGGATGACGATAACGAATAGTAATATTATTAATGCCTCTACAATCAACACACATACGTGATGTACCATCCTTTTTCGGCACTAGAATAATAGGAACAGCACAAGGACTAAGGGATTCGCGTATATAACCTTTGTCGAGAAGCTCTTGTACTTGACGCATAATCTCCTTCGTCTCCTCTGGATTGGTACGGTATGGTGCACAGTTTGGCAGTGAAGCACCGGGAATTAAGTCAATCTGATGCTCAATCCCTCGAATAGGCGGTAATCCCGGTGGCACGTCTTGTGGAAAAACGTCAGCGAACTCCTGCAAAATGTTAGTGACAGCAGGAGGCAAAGAGGATGATGAGGACATGACTACCTTGGATATGACCAAAAATATTGCATATATGCATATTTGTCAGGTGATTTCTAGTGCAAACTATTCAATAATCTATTTATGTTATCCAGAACAAAAATACTTCACACACTTTTGTGTTTTGTCTAATTGCAGGTGTATGGGACATTTGTACAATCCACATATGAAGATAAGAAAGAAAGAGCTGTTTATTTGCTGTCCAAAAAGTTCTCTCACGTCACTTCTGGCCCAAGAGAAGATAGAGTCCAAGTCTCTCACGTTCTGGATTCAGATTCGGACTGGACAGACATACCTGACTCAAAACGCACACAAGTTTTTCATACGGACTCCGAATTGTGTGATTCTTTTTTTGTTGGAAACTAGATTTCGTGCACTTTCCAACCCAATTGGAATCACCTTCAAATTCGTCCGGAGCGTTGAGTTGTGGACGAAACAATCTGATGCTGTAGCAGAATCCGAGTCAAACTACAAGTCCAAAGGTGTTACATCACCTCCACTTGGGCCCATTGGCCTTGTACGACCTAGATTTAGTTTTAGGCTGCCTTGGGACGTCCTCCCACCTCCTTGGCTGCCACCCCTTGCTCCTATATAAGTAGATCCATCTAGTAGCTTTTTCCTTGGGATTTGTTTAGTTAAAAGTTAGCCATTGCAACTTCGTGTACTTCGTTTGTGTCCAACGACCAGACCAAGACCGCTTACGGATCCCCACCTTTATCAATACTTCATATATATTCACAATATTCAGATTGCTTTTATCATATTCTTGCTCGTTCTTCGATTGCTTGCAGGAATAGACCTTCGTGGTCAGGATGATCGTGCTCCGGCGTGGTCACTAACCTCAGGAGATTGGTTTAGCGATTGCTAAGGCGCAACGTCGTGCACGTTTGTAGTCGGATCGTCAAAGTCCTCTCCACCAAATCGGTAGTATCATCTCATCGAAAGATCGGGACACCCCCACCTCTGCCAAGTGGTATCAGATTTCTAGGTTGCTCGGTGAGATTTTACAGTTTTTCGTAGTTTAGATCGAGTCTGTTCTTCATACCTATAGTCCACGAAAAAGCCACAAAAAAAATTAGGGTTAGTTCATCATATCCGAACCAATCTGAGCCTTTGCATAATCTTTTTAGGGTTTTTGCTTTGTTGAATTTGCGGTTGCATCGTCGTGTCTAGTTGCTGGTCTTAGAGTCTAGTCTTTTAGAGTTTCGAGTTCTGGTCATAAGTTGTCATGCCGCCGCCGCACCATCATCATTGCCCCTGCCATCTACCACCACCGCTCCGAATCCGTATCCATATACCACCACCAATCCGTGTCCATATACCACCACCGATCCATATCCATATACTACCACCGCTACCACCACCGCTGCCATATACCACCACCATATATCCACCACCAATCCGAGTTCCTTGCTTATTAGGGTTGTTTTCGAGATCCATCTAGATTCCGATTCGTGTTTCCTTGCCGGAGTAGGTTTCGGAAAAAAAAAAGAGAAAAAAGGAAAGAAAAAAAAAGAAACAGAGAGAGAAGAAAAAGAAAAAAAGCGTGAGAAAAAAAAAGAGAGAAGAAAAAAAATTGGATCTATCTAGAATCAATCTCGTACCTGAATTCGGATTGGAATCTGTTTTGCGCACTGTTCAGTAAAACAGGTGTATCTTCCTCATACGAAGTCCGTTTTGGCTCCGTGAGTACTCAAATTGAAGATAGCGACAAGCCGCATCTAAATAGTTGCAGAAGCTAGTTCAATATTTGACACCTCAAAATCGGCTTCTAAATAGGTCTTTTTGCCCTCCGAAGTTCGTGAACACAGCTTGTTCCAATTTTTCAGGCCAGTTTTAGAATTCTTTGACTCCTCATATCAACTCGGAATCGAGTGATTCTTTTTTCATTGGAAAGCTTGAGTTAGTAGCATTCTTTGAAAGAATTTATCAGAAAATTGTCTCAAACTTTTCAAGAGGAAAGTTGGAGAGAGAGTTGTTGTATATCCTGCTTGGCAGTTGTTTTTCATCATTATCTTCACTGCCGTTGTGATCTTCATTTATATCTTGCTGTCAAGAGCTACTTAGTATCCTTCATTGATGCTAGTTGTGCTACGCCGTGACCTTATTAGTGTTCTAGGCTCGCGTCTCTAGTCCGGTCTAGCCTAGGACCAGCACAGTACCGTCGTTGAGCGTTTATTCAACATTGCATCTTTGAATTGATTATTGCTAATCTTTTCCTACCATATATAGCCAACCCAGCTCCACATATTTCTACACCGTGTATACGTACGCTCCCCTGGCAATCGCTTTACTCAATATTCGGAGTTACTTGACACCGATGGTTGCCGATCACCGCCTGCTGCATGGTAAGAACTTGTAAGACATTGATATTTGCTTTACTGTGAGCGTTTTACCACCACATCCTAGTAGTTATAGGAACATTATTTTTGGGTTTTGTTTCTTGTTCTACTAATCATGACAGGATCCAGAGTCAATTCATGGGCTTTGTCGATCGCGGGAGACGTGCCACCACCTTTGCAAATACCACAACCGTCACGAGAGGTGCACAAACATCCAAATGCACATGATCAGGCTAATGTATCTATACCACCATTTAATGGCCGTTTTAAACCTGCTTTATATATTGAATGGGAGTTCGACATAAAAAATATATTTGCTTCCCATAATTTCGATGAACATAAAAAGGTTAAGGTTGCGGTTGGTTCTTTCACTGGTTATGCTTTGGTTTGGTGGAGTGAATATTGTCGGTTACACCCTGATTATATACCTACTACTTGGGATGATTTGAAACTTGCCATGCGACATACTTTTGTCCCTGCTTATTATACTCGTGACATGATTAAGAAGTTGCAACACTTAAAACAAGGTAGTGAAACTGTAACAAAATATTATGATGATTTACAAACTACCTTGTTGCATTCCTCTTTAGAAGAAAGTGAAGATGATTTTATGGATAGATTTTGGGGAGGATTAAACCGTGATATTCAAGAGATACTAATTCATGAAGAGTGTTATCCTATGGACCATTTGTTTCATCTTGCTTGCAAAGCTGAACAGGAAATAAAACGACATATTAGCCACGAGGAGAATAAGCGCACGGTGCACATTCCAAGAGTTGATATGATTGTTCCTTCAACTACTAGGCATACTATGACAACCACATCCGTTGTTGTCAGGACTACATCACCTCCACCATGTGACACATCGCCCCCGAGAGTGGCTACATCATCTGAGTTGATCATAAGAGGTAATGACAAAGGTACTGATCTTCCATCTCTACATGAGAATGATGAATGCCTTGCCAATTTGAATGCACCATCTGATGAGCTACCCACTACTTTGATCACACCACCTATTTTAGAGGACTACGTTGATAATTTAACTTTGCCATGTGATCAAACAACTGAAATACCAACAATTATGAGTGCACCCATTGAATTAACTATTGATGCAAAAGAACCAATGTTTAATCATTTTGATATGACCTCTAATCTTGGTGATGATTCTGTGTTGAATGACTTATTGCATGTTTGCTTATTTAAGCATGTTGTAGCATGTAAATTTGATGCAAGTAAGGTTTATTCACCAATGTTGGGATGGTTTAGTGATGAACATTGTCAATCTTTTGAAATGAATAAGAGCTTCACTTATATGTGCAAACTGAGTTGCAATATTTTCATGCCTTCTACTTCTTGTGCTAATTTTTTGGCTTTAGATTTTATGAACTATGCAAGTTACTCATCTATTCATGTGTCATATATGCAAAAATCAAGGGAAGTAAAAATGGATGACAAATACATATACAACATGTACACCTTGTCTCTTTTGTTAGCCACATTTCAGATTAAGCAACGCCAAGGACGGCTTTATTTTCAAGAAGGGGAGGATGATGAGGACATGACTACCTTGGATATGACCAAAAATATTGCATATATGCATATTTGTCAGGTGATTTCTAGTGCAAACTATTCAATAATCTATTTATGTTATCCAGAACAAAAATACTTCACACACTTTTGTGTTTTGTCTAATTGCAGGTGTATGGGACATTTATACAATCCACATATGAAGATAAGGAAGAAAGAGCTGTTTATTTGCTGTCCAAAAAGTTCTCTCACGTCACTTCTGGCCCAAGAGAAGATAGAGTCCAAGTCTCTCACGTTCTGGATTCAGATTCGGACTGCACAGACATACCTGACTCAAAACGCACACAAGTTTTTCATACAGACTCCGAATTGGGTGATTCTTTTTTTGTTGGAAACTAGATTTCGTGCACTTTCCAACCCAATTGGAATCACCTTCAAATTCGTCCGGAGCGTTGAGTTGTGGACGAAACAATCTGATGCTGTAGCAGAATCCGAGTCAAACTACAAGTCCAAAGGTGTTACATCACCTCCACTTGGGCCCATTGGCCTTGTACGACCTAGATTTAGTTTTAGGCTGCCTTGGGACGTCCTCCCACCTCCTTGGCCGCCACCCCTTGCTCCTATATAAGTAGATCCATCTAGTAGCTTTTTCCTTGGGATTTGTTTAGTTAAAAGTTAGCCATTGCAACTTCGTGTACTTCGTTTGTGTCCAACGACCAGACCAAGACCGCTTACGGATCCCCACCTTTATCAATACTTCATATATATTCGCAATATTCAGATTGCTTTTATCATATTCTTGCTCGTTCTTCGATTGCTTGCAGGAATAGACCTTCGTGGTCAGGTTGATCGTGCTCCGGCGTGGTCAATAACCTCAGGAGATTGGTTTAGCGATTGCTAAGGCGCAACGTCGTGCACGTTTGTAGTCGGATCGTCAAAGTCCTCTCCACCAAATCGGTAGTATCATCTCATCGAAAGATCGGGACACCCCCACCTCTGCCAGAGGAAGGCACGTCCTCGAATGAAAATAATGCCTCTTTGCACACAAAAGCATAGCAAACAGATTTGCTGAAATCTAGCTCATCAATATCAGATTTGGTGGCAAATAAACATGCACTTTTCAATTTAATTTCAGAAGCAACACTAGATGGTTTATTATTAGGCTTCATTTGTTGCTCAAATTCTTTTGCCACAATCTGATTTTCACTCTTATTCTTCTCCTGTTGTGCTTTATTAGCTCTATTAATATCATCTTTCAAAATGGAATCAGGAGTCATAGGAAGCAAAGTAATATTTTTATCCTTATGAACAAGAGTATAGTGATTGTTTCTACCATGGTGTACAGAATTTTTATCAAATTGCCATGGTCTACCAAGTAATAAGGAACATGCTTGCATAGGTACCACATCACAATCAACATAATCAGCATATGTAGAGATACTAAAATGCACACGAACGGTACGTGTTACCTTAACCTTGCCGCTGTTGTTGAACCATTGCATGTAGTAAGGATGTGGATGTGGTCTTGTGGTGAGAGAAAGCTTCTCCACCATCTCCATGCTAGCCAAGTTGTTGCAGCTCCCTCCGTCTATTATGACGCGCACAGAACGTTCCTTCACAACTCCCTTGGTATGGAACAAATTGTGCCTCTGATTTTGCTCAGCTTGTGTGACCTGCACACTCAAAACACGTTGAGCAACTAAACATTCATACCTGTCAGCGTCTTCAGGAGCCATGTATTGCGTCTCATGATCAGAATCATCTCCACCATGTTCTTCACGTGTAATAAGAGCCAATGTCTCCTCATCATAGTCACTAGCGGACTCATATCCACCATCCGCGGTAGCAATCATCACACGCGGAGATTTGCATTCCCTCGCATAATGACCTCCTCCCTTACAACGACGACAAATAATTTCACTTGTGTGCCCTGTTGATGCCATGGAAGAAGAAGAACGCTGTGCAGGCCCCGCAGGTGCGCTCTTGGCAGATAATGGTGGTTGTGCCTGTTTTCTTGTATCACGGCTGGAGGTGGCACCGGATGGAGGTGCTGGTGCAGTTGAAGTAGAAGATGCACGTGGTGTCCATGATGAAGGTCGGCCTGCAGAAAAGTTAGTTCGCCCCAATGCTTGTCGATCCTGCACTTCACGTTCAGCTTTACAAGCAAGATGGAATAAACGAGTGATATTAGTATACTCCTTATAGTCTAGAATGGTCTGAATCTCTCTATTTAATCCACCCAGAAAACGTGCAACCATAGCTTCATTCTCCTCAACAATACCACATCTAATCATGCCAGTTTGTAATTCCTGATAATATTCTTCTACAGAATTTTTCCCTTGTCTTAAACGCTGCAATTTTTGAAGCAATTCACGTTGATAATATGGTGGAACCCAATGCGTACGCATAGCAGTTTTCAAAGCAGCCCAAGTAGTTGGAATAGGATATAATCTACAATGTTCAGACCACCATACACATGCAAAATTAGTGAAAGCACAAACAGCAGCAGCAACTCGTCTCTCCTCAGGATATTGTAAACATGTAAATCGTTGTTCAGTTTCTAACTCCCAAGTAAGATATATATCAGGAACATATCTACCCTCAAATGGTGGAATATTCAATTTCAGTTTAGGAATATGGACATCATCTCGTACCTGAGGTGGTGGTGCAGGCCTACCATTACGAATATATACCTGAGGTCGACCTGCTGGTGGTGGTGCTGGTGGCTGCTCGTAGATCTGATTTTGATCAACCTCATCCTCATAATCGCCCGCATACTCATCATCCTCCTGGGTACCAGCAGGAGCAGTAGCAGGAGCCAAAGAAGCACCAACAGCAGTAGCAGCGGCACCAGAATTTTGTCCTGGCTCAATAGGAACACGCTGTGCTCGTCCATACTGATTCGGAAGGGGGCGTTGTTGTTGTTGTTGCAGAGGTGCGACAGGTGCAGCCGGTGGTGGAAGACGCGCAAGCAGTTCATTAAATCTGTTATCGAGCTTTGTTTCGAACGTCTTCTCAAGGCCAGTGATCTTCTCCATGGCCTCTTCAAAATTGTTCAGCACATCTTGTACCTGTTCAGTCATCATTTGCTGAAACTTATCATGAAGCTCCTTGTTCGATAAGTTCTCCCAGTCAATCTCGTCGGCTTGTGATCCTGGCATGGTTAGTAGCAATAGAAACACACAAGAATATGATCCTACAGACTACTAAGAAGTGGTGGTGGTGTATCACAAATCCGTCAAGCAAATCTCAAATTCTTACCAGTTCTTACCCAGCAGCAGGCGGTGATCGGCAACCGTTGTAGTCAAAAACTCTCAAAGCTTGGATAGAGCGATTACCAGGGAGAGTCAAACACACGACGTAGATGTATGTGGAGCTGGGAAGGCTTATAGTATGGTAGCAAAAAGGGTCAGCAATAATCAATTCAGAGATGCAAAGTTGAATAAACGCTCAACGACGGTACTGTGCTGGTCCTAGGCTAGACTGTGCTAGAGACGCGACCCTAGAACACCAACAAAATCACGGCGCGGCACGTAAACAAGGGAAAAGCACACTCTAAAAAAAATTCGCTTTTTTTTTGCGCTCTTTTTTTTGCGCTGCTTTTTTTTTGCGAAAAATCACTATAATGGCGAGTGCCTCAAAACTCTTCCTAGGTCAAACTGACAGGATGGGCACGAAATTTTTTTTTCGACCAAATTTTTTTTTTCGACTGCCCGGACCCAAAAACTGGAAACGGGTCAAAAAAAACTTCCTATAATGGCACCTGTCTCAAAACACTCAGAAACACCTAAAAATAGGATAGCCAGAATTTTTTTCGAAAAATGCGTTTTCGAAAAATTTTGGGCCTAAACGGAGCGTGGTTTCCGGACTCTTTTTTTTTCGAAACCTACTCCGGCAAGGAAACACGAATCGGAATCTAGATGGATCTCGGAAACAAACCTAATAAGCAAGGAACTCGGATTGGTGGTAGATATATGGTGGTGGTATATGGCAGCGGTGGTGGTAGCGGTGGTAGTATATGGATATGGATCGGTGGTGGTATATGGACACGGATTGGTGGTGGTATATGGATACGGATTCGGAGCGGTGGTGGTAGATGGCAGGGGCGATGATGATGGTGCGGCGGCGGCGTGACAACTTATGACCAGAACTCGAAACTCTAAAAGACTAGACTCTAAGACCAGCAACTAGACCGACGATGCAACCGCAAATTCAACAAAGCAAAACCCTAAAAAGATTATGCAAAGGCTCAGATTGGTTCGGATATGATGAACTAACCCTAAATTTTTTTTGTGGCTTTTTCGTGGACTGTAGGTATGAAGAACAGACTCGATCTAAACTACGAAAAACTGTAAAATCTCACCGAGCAACCTGGAAATCTGATACCACTTGATAGAGGCAAAGGTGTCCCGTCTTTCGATGAGATGATGGATATCGCTTTGGTGGAAGTCAACTTTGACGATCCGACTACGAACGTGCGAGGACGTCGCGCCTTAGCAATCGCTAAAGCAACTCCGAGAGGTTATTGACCACGCCGGAGCACGACCAACCTGACCACGAGGGTCTATTTCCTGCGAGCAAACGAAGAACAAGCAAGAAACTAAGATTGCAATCTGGATATTGCGAATTTAAGATGAAAGCTTTATTGATCAAGGTGGGGTTCTGTGACGCCTTTGTCTGGTCGTTGAACACAAACGAAGTACACGAAGTTGCAGCTATGGCGAACTTTTAATCTAAACAAAACCCAAAGTCTAAACGATGCCCTAAGGGCTATATATATGGAGGAAGAGGGGGAAATTTCGTGGCCCTTGGTGGAGGAGTCCGAAATCAACCCTATCTCTTGTTTCCCCACACATACGGACTCTAAAAATAGCCTATACTTATGTATTTCGAAATTACATGGGCCTGGCCCAATAATAAGGTGACGCAGCACCTAAAATAGCCTCGGGACGAAATTTATGAGGTGGCATCTTGTATATTTCGTCCAAGGCTTCATGTACCCATTATGGTGGCTTCAAATTCCTGAAATCATCACTTGTAACTCCGTTCTTGTTCCCCTTGCGCATGCCATCATCTCCATGCTTGTTCTTGCTCCAATATTCATCCTTCTCCAAGCTAGGCCCTTCATTTGTAAGCAAAACAAATGTATCCAATTTAGGCAGCATCATATTCTCATGAACATTAGAATCATTACCAAGAAACGGAAGTACCTGGTAATTTAGTTGGCGTGCACAAGCTCTAGTAATTGGTCCAGTATGTATAGCAGCAGAGGCTGTGGGTGTAACAATTGTATTGATGTCCTCATCAGAGCATGTGTCAACTTATCTTTCAATACCGTGAAGGCTTCTTCCTGTGCGGTACCCCAAAGAAAAGGCACATCTTTCTTTGTAAGCTCATTGAGAGGTGCAGCAATGGTGCTGAAATCTCTCACAAAACGCCTATAGAATCCAGCGAGGCCAAGAAAACTCCTCACTTGTGTGACCGTTTTGGGCTGCGGCCAACTCTCAATAGCTTCAATCTTGGCTTTATCAACTTCAATTCCCTGTGGAGTAACAACATAGCCAAGAAAAGATACTCGGTCGGTGCAAAAGGTGCACTTCCCAAGGTTACCAGACAAACGTGCATCACGCAGAGCAATAAAAACAGCACGTAAATGTTCCAAATGTTCTTCCAAAGATCTGCTATAAATCAATATGTCATCAAAGTAAACTACCACAAATCGTGCAATGAAAGCATGTAAAACTTCGTTCATTAATCTCATGAAAGTACTAGGTGCATTAATTAACCCAAAAGGCATGACTAACCACTCATATAATCCAAACTTAGTTTTGAATGCTGTTTTCCATTCATCTCCCAATTTCATACGAATTTGATGGTAGCCACTACGCAAATCAACTTTGGAGAATATTGTAGAGCCACTCAATTCATCAAGCATATCATCTAGCCTAGGAATAGGATGACGATAACAAATAGTAATATTATTAATGCCTCTACAATCAACACACGTACGTGATGTACCATCCTTTTTCGGCACTAGAATAATAGGAACAGCACAAGGACTAAGGGATTCGCGTATATAACCTTTGTCGAGAAGCTCTTGTACTTGACGCATAATCTCCTTCGTCTCCTCTAGATTGGTACGGTATGGTGCACGGTTTGGCAGTGAAGCACCGGGAATTAAGTCAATCTGATGCTCAATCCCTCGAATAGGCGGTAATCCCGGTGGCACGTCTTGTGGAAAAACGTCAGCGAACTCCTGCAAAATGTTAGTGACAGCAGGAGGCAAAGAGGAAGGCACGTCCTCGAATGAAAATAATGCCTCTTTGCACACAAAAGCATAGCAAACAGATTTGCTGAAATCTAGCTCATCAATATCAGATTTGGTGGCAAATAAACATGCACTTTTCAATTTAATTTCAGAAGCAACACTAGATGGTTTATTATTAGGCTTCATTTGTTGCTCAAATTCTTTTGCCACAATCTGATTTTCACTCTTATTCTTCTCCTGTTGTGCTTTATTAGCTCTATTAATATCATCTTTCAAAATGGAATCAGGAGTCATAGGAAGCAAAGTAATATTTTTATCCTTATGAACAAGAGTATAGTGATTGTTTCTACCATGGTTGATGAGGACATCAATACAATTGTTACACCCACAGCCCCTGCTGCTATACATACTGGACCAATTACTAGAGCTCGTGCACGCCAACTAAATTACCAGGTACTTTCGTTTCTTGGTAATGATTCTAATGTTCATGAGAATATGATGCTGCCTAAATTGGATACATTTGTTTTGCTTACAAATGAAGGGCCTAGCTTGGAGAAGGATGAACATTGGAGCAAGAACAAGCATGGAGATGATGGCATGCGCAAGGGGAACAAGAACGGAGTTACAAGTGATGATTTCAGGACTTTGAAGCCACCATAATGGGTGCATGAAGCCTTGGACGAAATATACAAGATGCCACTTCATAAATTTCGTCCCGAGGCTATTTTAGGTGCTGCGTCACCTTATTATTGGGCCAGGCCCATGTAATTTCGAAATACATAAGTATAGGCTATTTTTATAGTCCGTATGTGTGGGGAAACAAGAGATAGGGTTGATTTCGGACTCCTCCACCAAGGGCCACGAAATCCCCCCCTCTTCCTCCATATATACAGCCCTTAGGGCATCGTTTAGACTTTGGGTTTTGTTTAGATTAAAAGTTCGCCATAGCTGCAACTTCGCGTACTTCGTTTGTGTTCAACGACCAGACAAAGGCGTCACAGAACCCCACCTTGATCAATAAAGCTTTCATCTTATATTCGCAATATCCAGATTGCAATCTTAGTTTCTTGCTTGTTCTTCGTTTGCTCGCAGGAAACAGACCCTCGTGGTCAGGTTGATCGTGCTCCGGCGTGGTCAATAACCTCTCGGAGTTGGTTTAGCGATTGCTAAGGCGCGACGTCCTCGCACGTTCGTAGTCGGATCGTCAAAGTCGACTTCCACCAAAGCGAAATCCACCATCTCATCGAAAGACGGGACACCTTTCCCTCTATCACACCGGGAATTAAGTCAATCTGATGCTCAATCCCTCGAATAGGCGGTAATCCCGGTGGCACGTCTTGTGGAAAAACGTCAGCGAACTCCTGCAAAATGTTAGTGACAGCAGGAGGCAAAGAGGAAGGCACGTCCTCGAATGAAAATAATGCCTCTTTGCACACAAAAGCATAGCAAACAGATTTGCTGAAATCTAGCTCATCAATATCAGATTTGGTGGCAAATAAACATGCACTTTTCAATTTAATTTCAGAAGCAACACTAGATGGTTTATTATTAGGCTTCATTTGTTGCTCAAATTCTTTTGCCACAATCTGATTTTCACTCTTATTCTTCTCCTGTTGTGCTTTATTAGCTCTATTAATATCATCTTTCAAAATGGAATCAGGAGTCATAGGAAGCAAAGTAATATTTTTATCCTTATGAACAAGAGTATAGTGATTGTTTCTACCATGGTGTACAGAATTTTTATCAAATTGCCATGGTCTACCAAGTAATAAGGAACATGCTTGCATAGGTACCACATCACAATCAACATAATCAGCATATGTAGAGATACTAAAATGAACACGAACGGTACGTGTTACCTTAACCTTGCCGCTGTTGTTGAACCATTGCATGTAGTAAGGATGTGGATGTGGTCTTGTGGTGAGACAAAGCTTCTCCACCATCTCCATGCTAGCCAAGTTGTTGCAGCTCCCTTCGTCTATTATGACGCGCACAGAACATTCCTTCACAACTCCCTTGGTATGGAACAAATTGTGCCTCTGATTTTGCTCAGCTTGTGTGACCTGCACACTCAAAACACGTTGAGCAACTAAACATTCATACCTGTCAGCGTCTTCAGGAGCCATGTATTGCGTCTCATGATCAGAATCATCTCCACCATGTTCTTCACGTGCAATAAGAGCCAATGTCTCCTCATCATAGTCACTAGCGGACTCATATCCACCACCCTCGATAGCAATCATCACACGCGGAGATTTGCATTCTCTCGCATAATGACCTCCTCCCTTACAACGACGACAAATAATATCACTTGTGTGCCTTGTTGATGCCCTGGAAGAAGAAGAACTCTGTGCAGGCCCGGCAGGTGCGCTCTTGGCAGATAATGGTGGTTGTTCCTGTTTTCTTGTATCACGGCTGTAGGAGGCACCTGATTGAGGTGCTGGTGCAGTTGAAGTAGAAGATGCACGCGGTGTCCACGATGAAGGTCGGCCTGCAGAAAAGTTAGTTCGCGCCAATGCTTGTCGATCCTGCACTTCACGTTCAGCTTTACAAGCAAGATGGAATAAACGAGTGATATTAGTATACTCCTTATAGTCTAGAATGGTCTGAATCTCTCTATTTAATCCACCCAGAAAACGTGCAAGCATAGCTTCATTCTCCTCAACAATACCACATCGAATCATGCCAGTTTGTAATTCCTGATAATATTCTTCTACAGAATTTTTTCCTTGTCTTAAACGCTGCAATTTTTGAAGCAATTCACGTTGATAATATGGTGGAACCCAACGCGTACGCATAGCAGTTTTCAAAGCAGCCCAAGTAGTTGGAATAGGATATAATCTACAATGTTCAGACCAGCAGACACATGCAAAACTAGTGAAAGCACAAACAGCAGCAGCAACCCGTCTCTCCTCGGGATATTGTAAACATGTAAAACGTTGTTCAGTTTCTAACTCCCAAGTAAGATATATATCAGGAACATATCTACCCTCAAATGGTGGAATATTCAATTTCAGTTTAGGAATATGGACATCATCTCGTACCTGAGGTGGTGGTGCAGGCCTACCATTACGAATATATACCTGAGGTCGACCTGCTGGTGGTGGTGCTGGTGGTTGCACGTAGTTCTGATTTTGAGCAACCTCATCCTCGTAATCTCCCACATAATCATCCTCCTCCGCATTAGCAGCAGGAGCCACAGAAGTATCAATAGCAGCACCAACAGTTTGGCCAAACGCAAGAGGAACATGGCTCGCTCGGCGGAGGTCTATTTCGCGACGTGGAGGTAGTCGTTGTTGTTGTTGTTGGAGAGGTGCGTTACGAGCAGCGGGTGGTGGTGGTGGAAGACGCGCGAGCAATTCATTAAACTTGTTATCGAGCTTTGTTTCGAACGTCTTCTCCATGCCATCTATCTTCTCCATGGCCTCTTCAAATCTGTTTAGCACGTCTTGCACCTGTCCACTCATCATTTGCTGAAATTTATCATGCAAATCCTTATTCGTCATGTTCTCCCAGTCAGTCTCGTCGGCTTGTGATCCTGGCATGGTTAGCAGCAATAGAAACACACAAGAATATGATCCTATAGACTACTAACAAGAGCTGGTGGTGGGTGTCACAAATCCGTCAAGCAAATCTCAAATTCTTACCAGTTCTTACCCAGCAGCAAGCGGTGATCGGCAACCCTTGTAGTCAAAAACTCTCAAAACTTGGATAGAGCGATTACCAGGGAGAGTCAAACGCACGACGTAGATGTATGTGGAGCTGGGATGGCTTATAATATGGTAGCAAAAAGGGTCAGCAATAATCAATTCAGAGATGCAAAGTTGAATAAACGCTCAACGACGATACTGTGCTGGTCCTAGGCTAGACTGTGCTAGAGACGCGAGCCTAGAACACCAACAAAATCACGGCGCGGCACGTAAACAAGGGAAAAGCACACTCTGGAAAAAAAATTCGCTCTTTTTTTTGCGCTCTTTTTTTTGCGCTACTTTTTTTTGCGAAAAATCACTATAATGGCGAGTGTCTCAAAACTCTTCCTAGCTCAAACTGACAGGATGGGCACGAAATTTTTTCGACCAAATTTTTTTTTTCGACTGCCCGGACCCAAAAACTGGAAACGGGTCAAAAAAAACTTCCTATAATGGCACCTGTCTCAAAACACTCAGAAACATCTAAAAATAGGATAGGCAGAAATTTTTTCGAAAAATGCGTTTTCGAAAATTTTTGGGCCTAAACGGAGCGTGGTTTCCGGACTCTTTTTTTTCCGAAACCTACTCTGGCAAGGAAACACGAATCGGAATCTAGATGGATCTCGAAAACAAACCTAATATGACAAGAACTCGGATTGGTGGTGGATATATGGTGGTAGATGGCAGCGGTGGTGGTATATGACAGCTGTGGTGGTATATAGATACGGATTCGAAGCGGTGGCGGATAAGCGGTGGTGGTAGATGGCAGGGGTGATGATGATGGTGCGGCGGCGGCGTGACAACTTATGACCAGAACTCGAAACTCTAAAAGACTAGACTCTAAGACCAGCAACTAGACACGACGATGCAACCGCAAATTCAACAAAGCAAAACCCTAAAAAGATTATGCAAAGGCTCAGATTGGTTCGGATATGATGAACTAACCCTAATTTTTTTTGTGGCTTTTTCGTGGACTATAGGTATGAAGAACAGACTCAATCTAAACTATGAAAAACTGTAAAATCTCACCGAGCAACCTAGAAATCTGATACCACTTGATAGAGGCAAAGGTGTCCCGTCTTTCGATGAGATGATGGATATCGCTTTGGTGGCAGTCGACTTTGACGATCCGACTACGAACGTGCGAGGACGTCGCGCCTTAACAATCGCTAAACCAACTCCGAGAGGTTATTGACCACGCCGGAGCACGATCAACCTGACCACGAGGGTCTGTTTCCTGCGAGCAAACGAAGAACAAGCAAGAAACTGAGATTGCAATCTGGATATATGCGAATATAAGATGAAAGCTTTATTGATCAAGGTGGGGTTCTGTGACGCCTTTGTCTGGTCGTTGAACACAAACGAAGTACGCGAAGTTGCAGCTATGGCGAACTTTTAATCTAAACAAAACCCAAAGTCTAAACGATGCCCTAAGGGCTGTATATATGGAGGAAGAGGGGGGGAATTTCGTGGCCCTTGGTGGAGGGGTCCGAAATCAACCCTATCTCTTGTTTCCCCACACATACGGACTCTAAAAATAGCCTATAATTATGTATTTCGAAATTACATGGGCCTGGCCCAATAATAAGGTGACGAAACACCTAAAATAGCCTCGGGACGAAATTTATGAAGTGGAATCTTGTATATTTCGTCCAAGGCTTCATGCACCCATTATGGTGGCTTCAAAGTCCTGAAATCATCACTTGTAACTCCGTTCTTGTTCCCCTTGCGCATGCCATCATCTCCATGCTAGTTCTTGCTCCAATGTTCATCCTTCTCCAAGCTAGGCCCTTCATTTGTAAGCAATACAAATGTATCCAATTTAGGCAGCATCATATTCTCATGAACATTAGAATCATTACCAAGAAACGAAAGTACCTGGTAATTTAGTTGGCGTGCACGAGCTCTAGTAATTGGTCCAGTATGTATAGCAGCAGGGGCTGTGGGTGTAACAATTGTATTGATGTCCTCATCAAGCCTCCTCTAGTTCATCTAGACCTAGTTATGTTTGGTCATAGTTAGACTAATTAGAGCTTGGTCTAGTTCCTCTAATCCTCATAATTAGAAGCCAGTGTGGTTCTAATGGCCTCCCTGTAATGCTCCAGCAATGATTAGCCCTGGACGGTGAAGCGCTGGCAGATCATGAAGGTTACACGCTTGCAACCAAGTAGAGAGGTTGATAGAGGCAAAGGTGTCTCGTCTTTCGATGAGATGATGGATATCGCTTTGGTGGAAGTCGACTTTGACGATCCGACTACGAACGTGCGAGGACGTCGCGCCTTAGCAATCGCTAAACCAACTCCGAGAGGTTATTGACCACGCCGGAGCACGATCAACCTGACCACGAGGGTCTGTTTCCTGCGAGCAAACGAAGAACAAGCAAGAAACTAAGATTGCAATCTGGATATTGCGAATATAAGATGAAAGCTTTATTGATCAAGGTGGGGTTCTGTGACGCCTTTGTCTGGTCGTTGAACACAAACGAAGTACGCGAAGTTGCAGCTATGGCGAACTTTTAATCTAAACAAAACCCAAAGTCTAAACGATGCCCTAAGGGCTGTATATATGGAGGAAGAGGGGGGAATTTCGTGGCCCTTGGTGGAGGGGTCCGAAATCAACCCTATCTCTTGTTTGCCCACACATACGGACTCTAAAAATAGCCTATACTTATGTATTTCGAAATTACATGGGCCTCGCCCAATAATAAGGTGACGCAGCACCTAAAATAGCCTCGGGACGAAATTTATTAAGTGGCATCTTGTATATTTCGTCCAAGGCTTCATGCACCCATTATGGTGGCTTCAAAGTCCTGAAATCATCACTTGTAACTCCGTTCTTGTTTCCCTTGCGCATGCCATCATCTCCATGCTTGTTCTTGCTCCAATGTTCATCCTTCTCCAAGCTAGGCCGTTCATTTGTAAGCAAAACAAATGTATCCAATTTAGGCAGCATCATATTCTCATGAACATTAGAATCATTACCAAGAAACGAAAGTACCTGGTAATTTAGTTGGCGTGCACGAGCTCTAGTAATTGGTCCAGTATGTATAGCAGCAGGGGCTGTGGGTGTAACAATTGTATTGATGTCCTCATCATCCTCCCCTTCTTGAAATGAAGTCGTCCTCGACGGAAGTTCATCTTCCTCACCCAAATAAGGCTTCAAATCTGCAATGTTAAAAGTGGGACTAACCCCAAAATCTGCAGGCAGCTCAAGTTTATATGCATTATCATTTATTTTCTCTAACACCTTGAAGGGACCATCAGCACGTGGCATTAACTTTGATTTGCGCAAATCAGGAAATCTATCCTTACGCAAATGTAACCAAACAAGATCTCCAGGTGCAAACACAACATGTTTTCTACCCTTATCTCCAGCAAGTTTATATTTAGCATTCATGCGCTCAATGTTTTCCTTAGTTAACTCATGCATTTTTAAAATCAATTCAGCACGTTGTTTAGCATCAAAATTAACCTTCTCCGAAGATGGAAGAGTGATGAGGACATGACTACCTTGGATATGACCAAAAATATTGCATATATGCATATTTGTCAGGTGATTTCTAGTGCAAACTATTCAATAATCTATTTATGTTATCCAGAACAAAAATACTTCACACACTTTTGTGTTTTGTCTAATTGCAGGTGTATGGGACATTTGTACAATCCACATATGAAGATAAGGAAGAAAGAGATGTTTATTTGCTGTCCAAAAAGTTCTCTCACGTCACTTTTGGCCCAAGAGAAGATAGAGTCCAAGTCTCTCACGTTCTGGATTCAGATTCGGACTGCACAGACATACCTGACTCAAAACGCACACAAGTTTTTCATACGGACTCCGAATTGGGTGATTCTTTTTTGGTTGGAAACTAGATTTCGTGCACTTTCCAACTCAATTGGAATCACCTTCAAATTCGTCCGGAGCGTTGAGTTGTGGACGAAACAATCTGATGCTGCAGCAGAATCCGAGTCAAACTACAAGTCCAAAGGTGTTACATCACCTCCACTTGGGCCCATTGGCCTTGTACGACCTAGATTTAGTTTTAGGCTGCCTTGGGACGTCCTCCCACCTCCTTGGCCGCCACCCCTTGCTCCTATATAAGTAGATCCATCTATTGCAACTTCGTGTACTTCGTTTGTGTCCAACGACCAGACCAAGACCGCTTCCGGATCCCCACCATTATCAATACTTCATATTTATTTGCAATATTCAGATTGCTTTATCATATTCTTGCTCGTTCTTCGATTGCTTGCAGGAATAGACCTTCGTGGTCAGGCTGACCGTGCTTCCAGCATCGTCAGTAACCTCAGGAGATTGGTTTAGTGATATAGGCAAAGGTGTCCCGTCTTTCGATGAGATGGTGGATTTCGCTTTGGTGGAAGTCGACTTTGACGATCCGACTACGAACGTGCGAGGACGTCGCGCCTTAGCAATCGCTAAACCAACTCCGAGAGGTTATTGACCACGCCGGGGCACGATCAACCTGACCACGAGGGTCTGTTTCCTGCGAGCAAACGAAGAACAAGCAAGAAACTAAGATTGCAATCTGGATATTGCGAATATAAGATGAAAGCTTTATTGATCAAGGTGGGGTTCTGTGACGCCTTTGTCTGGTCGTTGAACACAAACGAAGTACGCGAAGTTGCGGCTATGGCGAACTTTTAATCTAAACAAAACCCAAAGTCTAAACGATGCCCTAAGGGCTGTATATATGGAGGAAGAGGGGGGAATTTCGTGGCCCTTGGTGGAGGGGTCCGAAATCAACCCTATCTCTTGTTTCCCCACACATACGGACTCTAAAAATAGCCTATACTTATGTATTTCGAAATTACATGGGCCTGGCCCAATAATAAGGTGTCGCAGCACCTAAAATAGCCTCGGGACGAAATTTATGAAGTGGCATCTTGTATATTTCGTCCAAGGCTTCATGCACCCATTATGGTGGCTTCAAAGTCCTGAAATCATCACTTGTAACTCCGTTCTTGTTTCCCTTGCGCATGCCATCATCTCCATGCTTGTTCTTGCTCCAATGTTCATCCTTCTCCAAGCTAGGCCCTTCATTTGTAAGCAAAACAAATGTATCCAATTTAGGCAGCATCATATTATCATGAACATTAGAATCATTACCAAGAAACGAAAGTACCTGGTAATTTAGTTGGCGTGCACGAGCTCTAGTAATTGGTCCAGTATGTATAGCAGCAGGGGCTGTGGGTGTAACAATTGTATTGATGTCCTCATCATCCTCCCCTTCTTGAAATGAAGTCGTCCTCGACGGAAGTTCATCTTCCTCACCCAAATAAGGCTTCAAATCTGCAATGTTAAAAGTGGGACTAACCCCAAAATCTGCAGGCAGCTCAAGTTTATATGCATTATCATTTATTTTCTCTAACACCTTAAAGGGACCATCAGCACGTGGCATTAACTTTGATTTGCGCAAATCAGGAAATCTATCCTTACGCAAATGTAACGAAACAAGATCTCCAGGTGCAAACACAACATGTTTTCTACCCTTATCTCCAGCAAGTTTATATTTAGCATTCATGCGCTCAATGTTTTCCTTAGTTAACTCATGCATTTTTAAAATCAATTCAGCACGTTGTTTAGCATCAAAATTAACCTTCTCCGAAGATGGAAGAGGCAACAAATCAATAGGTGCACGAGGTAGGAAACCATACACAACTTCAAAAGGGCACATCTTAGTAGTAGAATGCAATGAACGATTATAAGCAAATTCAATATGAGGCAAGCATTCCTCCCACATTTTCTTATTATTCTTCAAAACAGCCCTAAGCATAGTAGACAACGTTCTATTGACTACTTCAGTTTGTCCATCAGTTTGGGGGTGACAAGTAGTACTAAAAAGCAGTTTAGTCCCCAACTTAGCCCATAAACATCTCCAAAAGTGGCTAAGAAATTTAGTATCACGATCTGAAACAATAGTATTTGGCACACCATGCAAGCGACTAATTTCACGAAAGAACAAATCAGCAACATTAACAGCATCATCGCTTTTATGACATGGTATAAAGTGTGCCATTTTCGAGAATCTATCCACGACAACAAATATGCTATCCCTCCCCTTCTTTGTTCGAGGTAAACCTAAAACAAAGTCCATAGATATATCCTCCCAAGGAACACTAGGTACAGGCAAAGGCATATATAAACCATGAGGATTGAGTCGTGACTTAGCTTTTTGACATGTAGTGCGGCGAGCAATAAAACGCTCAACATCCCGTCTCATCTTTGGCCAAAAGAAATGTGTAGCAAGTACGTCCTCCGTCTTCTTCACGCCAAAGTGTCCCATTAATCCTCCTCCATGCGCCTCCTGCAACAACAAAAGACGAATGGAGCTAGCTGGAATGCATAGCTTGTTAGCACGAAACACAAATCCATCGTTAACAACAAACTTGTTCCACATTCTTCCTTCTTTACAATTCTGCATTACATTTTTAAAATCAGCATCATGCACATATTGATCTTTGATGGTCTCCAAACCAAATATTTTGAAGTCAAGTTGTGAAAGCATAGTATAGCGACGAGACAATGCATCAGCAATAACATTTTATTTTCCCTTCTTGTGTTTAATGACATAAGGGAAAGTCTCAATGAATTCAACCCATTTAGCATGTCTACGATTCAGTTTAGCTTGACTTTTAATATGTTTCAAAGATTCATGATCAGAATGTATAACAAATTCTTTGGGCCATAAATAATGTTGCCATGTTTCTAAAGTCCGAACAAGAGCATATAATTCTTTATCATAAGTAGAATAATTCAGACTAGGCCCACTCAATTTTTCAGAAAAGTATGCAACAGGTTTGCCATCTTGTAATAACACACCTCCTAATCCAATTCCACTAGCATCACATTCAAGCTCAAAAGTCTTATTAAAATCAGGAAGTTGGAGTAAAGGAGCATGTGTCAACTTATCTTTCAATACCGTGAAGGCTTCTTCCTGTGCGGTACCCCAAAGAAAAGGCACATCTTTCTTTGTAAGCTCGTTGAGAGGTGCAGCAATGGTGCTAAAATCTCTCACAAAACGCCTATAGAATCCAGCGAGGCCAAGAAAACTCCTCACTTGTGTGACCGTTTTGGGCTGCGGCCAACTCTCAATAGCTTCAATCTTGGCTTTATCAACTTCAATTCCCTGTGGAGTAACAACATAGCCAAGAAAAGATACTCGGTCGGTGCAAAAGGTGCACTTCTCAAGGTTACCGATCAAACGTGCATCACGTAGAGCAATAAAAACAGCACGTAAATGTTCCAAATGTTCTTCCAAAGATCTGCTATAAATCAATATGTCATCAAAGTAAACTACCACAAATCGTCCAATGAAAGCACGTAAAACTTCGTTCATTAATCTCATGAAAGTACTAGGTGCATTAGTTAACCCAAAAGGCATGACTAACCACTCATATAATCCAAACTTAGTTTTAAATGCTGTTTTCCATTCATCTCCCAATTTCATACGAATTTGATGGTAGCCACTACGCAAATCAACTTTGGAGAATATTGTAGAGCCACTCAATTCATCAAGCATATCATCTAGCCTAGGAATAGGATGACGATAACGAATAGTAATATTATTAATGCCTCTACAATCAACACACATACGTGATGTACCATCCTTTTTCGGCACTAGAATAATAGGAACAGCACAAGGACTAAGGGATTCACGTATATAACCTTTGTCGAGAAGCTCTTGTACTTGACGCATAATCTCCTTCGTCTCCTCTGGATTTGATGAGGACATGACTACCTTGGATATGACCAAAAATATTGCATATATGCATATTTGTCAGGTGATTTCTAGTGCAAACTATTCAATAATCTATTTATGTTATCCAGAACAAAAATACTTCACACACTTTTGTGTTTTGTCTAATTGCAGGTGTATGGGACATTTGTACAATCCACATATGAAGATAAGGAAGAAAGAGATGTTTATTTGCTGTCCAAAAAGTTCTCTCACGTCACTTTTGGCCCAAGAGAAGATAGAGTCCAAGTCTCTCACGTTCTGGATTCAGATTCGGACTGCACAGACATACCTGACTCAAAACGCACACAAGTTTTTCATACGGACTCCGAATTGGGTGATTCTTTTTTTGTTGGAAACTAGATTTCGTGCACTTTCCAACCCAATAGGAATCACCTTCAAATTCGTCCGGAGCGTTGAGTTGTGGACGAAACAATCTGATGCTGCAGCAGAATCCGAGTCAAACTACAAGTCCAAAGGTGTTACATCACCTCCACTTGGGCCCATTGGCCTTGTACGACCTAGATTTAGTTTTAGGCTGCCTTGGGACGTCCTCCCACCTCCTTGGCCGCCACCCCTTGCTCCTATATAAGTAGATCCATCTAGTAGCTTTTCCTTGGGATTTGTTTAGTTAAAAGTTAGCCATTGCAACTTCGTGTACTTCGTTTGTGTCCAACGACCAGACCAAGACCGCTTCCGGATCCCCACCATTATCAATACCTCATATATATTTGCAATATTCAGATTGCTTTATCATATTCTTGCTCGTTCTTCGATTGCTTGCAGGAATAGACCTTCATGGTCAGGCTGACCGTGCTTTCGGCATCGTCAGTAACCTCAGGAGATTGGTTTAGCGATTGCTAAGGCGCAACGCCGTGCACGTTTGTAGTCGGATCGTCCAAGTCGTCTCCACCAAATCGATAGTTATCATCTCATCGAAAGATCGGGACACCCCCGCCTCTATCAATATGAGTGGTTAGTCATGCCTTTTGGGTTAACTAATGCACCTAGTACTTTCATGAGATTAATGAACGAAGTTTTACGTGCTTTCATTGGACGATTTGTGGTAGTTTACTTTGATGACATATTGATTTATAGCAGATCTTTGGAGGAACATTTGGAACATTTACGTGCTGTTTTTATTGCTCTACGTGATGCACGTTTGTTTGGTAACCTTGGGAAGTGCACCTTTTGCACCGACCGAGTATCTTTTCTTGGCTATGTTGTTACTCCACAGGGAATTGAAGTTGATAAAGCCAAGATTGAAGCTATTGAGAGTTGGCCGCAGCCCAAAACGGTCACACAAGTGAGGAGTTTTCTTGGCCTCGCTGGATTCTATAGGCGTTTTGTGAGAGATTTTAGCACCATTGCTGCACCTCTCAACGAGCTTACAAAGAAAGATGTGCCTTTTCTTTGGGGTACCGCACAGGAAGAAGCCTTCACGGTATTGAAAGATAAGTTGACACATGCTCCTTTACTCCAACTTCCTGATTTTAATAAGACTTTTGAGCTTGAATGTGATGCTAGTGGAATTGGATTAGGAGGTGTGTTATTACAAGATGGCAAACCTGTTGCATACTTTTCTGAAAAATTGAGTGGGCCTAGTCTGAATTATTCTACTTATGATAAAGAATTATATGCTCTTGTTCGGACTTTAGAAACATGGCAACATTATTTATGGCCCAAAGAATTTGTTATACATTCTGATCATGAATCTTTGAAACATATTAAAAGTCAAGCTAAACTGAATCGTAGACATGCTAAATGGGTTGAATTCATTGAGACTTTCCCTTATGTCATTAGACACAAGAAGGGAAAAGAAAATGTTATTGCTGATGCATTGTCTCGTCGCTATACTATGCTTTCACAACTTGACTTCAAAATATTTGGTTTGGAGACCATCAAAGATCAATATGTGCATGATGCTGATTTTAAAGATGTAATGCAGAATTGTAAAGAAGGAAGAATGTGGAACAAGTTTGTTGTTAACGATGGATTTGTGTTTCGTGCTAACAAGCTATGCATTCCAGCTAGCTCCGTTCGTCTTTTGTTGTTGCAGGAAGCGCATGGAGGAGGATTAATGGGACACTTTGGCGTGAAGAAGACGGAGGACGTACTTGCTACACATTTCTTTTGGCCAAAGATGAGACGGGATGTTGAGCGTTTTATTGCTCGATGCACTACATGTCAAAAAGCTAAGTCACGACTCAATCCTCATGGTTTATATATGCCTTTGCCTGTACTTAGTGTTCCTTGGGAGGATATATCTATGGACTTTGTTTTAGGTTTACCTCGAACAAAGAAGGGGAGGGATAGCATATTTGTTGTCGTGGATAGATTCTCGAAAATGGCACACTTTATACCATGTCATAAAAGCGATGATGCTGTTAATGTTGTTGATTTGTTCTTTCGTGAAATTATTCGCTTGCATGGTGTGCCAAATACTATTGTTTCAGATCGTGATACTAAATTTCTTAGCCACTTTTGGAGATGTTTATGGGCTAAGTTGGGGACTAAACTGCTTTTTAGTACTACTTGTCACCCCCAAACTGATGGACAAACTGAAGTAGTCAATAGAACGTTGTCTACTATGGTTAGGGCTGTTTTGAAGAATAATAAGAAAATGTGGGAGCAATGCTTGCCTCATATTGAATTTTCTTATAATCGTTCATTGCATTCTACTACTAAGATGTGCCCTTTTGAAGTTGTGTATGGTTTCCTACCTCGTGCACCTATTGATTTGTTGCCTCTTCCATCTTCGGAGAAGGTTAATTTTGATGCTAAACAACGTGCTGAATTGATTTTAAAAATGCATGAGTTAACTAAGGAAAACATTGAGCGTATGAATGCTAAATATAAACTTGCTGGAGATAAGGGTAGAAAACATGTTGTGTTTGCACCTGGAGATCTTGTTTGGTTACATTTGCGTAAGGATAGATTTCCTGATTTGCGCAAATCAAAGCTAATGCCACGTGCTGATGGTCCCTTTAAGGTGTTAGAGAAAATAAATGATAATGCATATAAACTTGAGCTGCCTGCAGATTTTGGGGTTAGTCCCACTTTTAACATTGCAGATTTGAAGCCTTATTTGGGTGAGGAAGATGGATTTCCGTCGAGGACGACTTCATTTCAAGAAGGGGAGGATGATGAGGACATCAATACAATTGTTACACCCACAGCCCCTGCTGCTATACATACTGGACCAATTACTAGAGCTCGTGCACGCCAACTAAATTACCAGGTACTTTCGTTTCTTGGTAATGATTCTAATGTTCATGAGAATATGATGCTGCCTAAATTGCATACATTTGTTTTGCTTACAAATGAAGGGCCTAGCTTGGAGAAGGATGAACATTGGAGCAAGAACAAGCATGGAGATGATGGCATGCGCAAGGGGAACAAGAACGGAGTTACAAGTGATGATTTCAGGACTTTGAAGCCACCATAATGGGTGCATGAAGCCTTGGACGAAATATACAAGATGCCACTTCATAAATTTCGTCCCGAGGCTATTTTAGGTGCTGCGTCACCTTATTATTGGGCCAGGCCCATGTAATTTCGAAATACATAAGTATAGGCTATTTTTAGAGTCCGTATGTGTGGGGAAACAAGAGATAGGGTTGATTTCGGACTCCTCCACCAAGGGCCACGAAATTCCCCCCTCTTCCTCCATATATACAGCCCTTAGGGCATCGTTTAGACTTTGGGTTTTGTTTAGATTAAAAGTTCGCCATAGCTGCAACTTCGCGTACTTCGTTTGTGTTCAACGACCAGACAAAGGCGTCACAGAACCCCACCTTGATCAATAAAGCTTTGATCTTATATTCGCAATATCCAGATTGCAATCTTAGTTTCTTGCTTGTTCTTCGTTTGCTCGCAGGAAACAGACCCTCGTGGTCAGGTTGATCGTGCTCCGGCGTGGTCAATAACCTCTCGGAGTTGGTTTAGCGATTGCTAAGGTGCGACGTCCTCGCACGTTCGTAGTCGGATCGTCAAAGTCGACTTCCACCAAAGCGAAATCCACCATCTCATCGAAAGACGGGACACCTTTGCCTCTATCAACTAGACTCTAAGACCAGCAACTAGACACGACGATGCAACCGCAAATTCAACAAAGCAAAACCCTAAAAAGATTATGCAAAGGCTCAGATTGGTTCGGATATGATGAACTAACCCTAATTTTTTTTGTGGCTTTTTCGTGGACTGTAGGTATGAAGAACAGACTCGATCTAAACTACGAAAAACTGTAAAATCTCACCGAGCAACCTGGAAATCTGATACCACTTGATAGAGGTGAGGGTCCCGATCTTTCGATAAGATGATGGATATCGCTTTGGTGGAAGTCGACTTTGACGATCCGACTACGAACGTGCGAGGACGTCGCGCCTTAGCAATCGCTAAACCAACTCCGAGAGGTTATTGACCACGCCGGAGCACGATCAACCTGACCACGAGGGTCTGTTTCCTGCGAGCAAACGAAGAACAAGCAAGAAACTAAGATTGCAATATGGATATTGCGAATATAAGATGAAAGCTTTATTGATCAAGGTGGGGTTCTGTGACGCCTTTGTCTGGTCGTTGAACACAAACGAAGTACGCGAAGTTGCGGCTATGGCGAACTTTTAATCTAAACAAAACCCAAAGTCTAAACGATGCCCTAAGGGCTGTATATATGGAGGAAGAGGGGGGAATTTCGTGGCCCTTGGTGGAGGGGTCCGAAATCAACCCTATCTCTTGTTTCCCCACACATACGGACTCTAAAAATAGCCTATACTTATGTATTTCGAAATTACATGGGCCTGGCCCAATAATAAGGTGACGCAGCACCTAAAATAGCCTCGGGACGAAATTTATGAAGTGGCATCTTGTATATTTCGTCCAAGGCTTCATGCACCCATTATGGTGGCTTCAAAGTCCTGAAATCATCACTTGTAACTCCGTTCTTGTTTCCCTTGCGCATGCCATCATCTCCATGCTTGTTCTTGCTCCAATGTTCATCCTTCTCCAAGCTAGGCCCTTCATTGTAAGCAAAACAAATGTATCCAATTTAGGCAGCATCATATTCTCATGAACATTAGAATCATTACAAAGAAACGAAAGTACCTGGTAATTTAGTTGGCGTGCACGAGCTCTAGTAATTGGTCCAGTCTGTATAGCAGCAGGGCCTGTGGGTGTAACAATTGTATTGATGTCCTCATCAAAAGTTGGAGAGAGAGTTGTTGTATATCCTGTTTGGCAGTTGTCTTTCATCATTATCTTCACTTATATCTTGCTGTCAAGAGCTACTTAGTATCCTTCATTGATGCTAGTTGTGCTACGCCGTGACCTCATTATTGTTCTAGGCTCGCGTCTCTAGTCCGGTCTAGCCTAGGACCAGCACAGTACCATCGTTGAGCGTTTATTCAACATTGCATCTTTGAATTGATTATTGCTAATCTTTTGCTACCATATATAGCCAACCCAACTCCACATATTTCTACACCGTGTATATGTACGCTCCCCTGGCAGTCGCTTTACTCAATATTCGGAGTTACTTGACACCGTTGGTTGCTGATCACCGCCTGCTGCATGGTAAGAACTTGTAAGACATTGATATTTGCTTTACTGTGAGCGTTTTACCACCACATCCTAGTAGTTATAGGAATATTATTTTTGGATTTTGTTTCTTGTTCTACTAATCATGACAGGATCCAGAGTCAATTCATGGGCTTTGTCGATCGCAGGAGACATGCCACCACCTATGCAAATACCACAACCGTCACGAGAGGTGCACAAACATCCAAATGCACATGATCAGGTTAATGTATCTATACCACCATTTAATGGCCGTTTTAGACCTGCTTTATATATTGAATGGGAGTTCGACATAAAAAATATATTTGCTTCCCATAATTTCGATGAACATAAAAAGGTTCAGGTTGCGGTTGGTTCTTTCACTGGTTATGCTTTGGTTTGGTGGAGTGAATATTGTCGGTTACACCCTGATTATATACCTACTACTTGGGATGATTTGAAACTTG
>NC_041380.1:225742293-225794583 GCF_002162155.2 Triticum dicoccoides | reverse complement strand
TTTTTTTTTTGCGAAAAATCACTATAATGGCGAGTGTCTCAAAACTCTTCCTAGCTCAAACTGACAGGATGGGCACGAAATTTTTTCGACCAATTTTTTTTTTTTTCGGCTGCCCGGACCCAAAAACTGGAAACGGGTCAAAAAAAACTTCCTATAATGGCACCTGTCTCAAAACACTCAGAAACACCTAAAAATAGGATAGCCAGAAATTTTTTCGAAAAATGCGTTTTCGAAAAATTTTGGGCCTAAACGGAGCGTGGCTACCCGACTCTTTTTTTTTTTTCCCGAAACCTACTCCGGCAAGGACACACGAATCGGAATCTAGATGGATCCCGAAAACAAACCTAATAAGCAAAGAACTCGGATTGGTGGTGGATATATGGTGGTGGTATATGGCAGCGGTGGTGGTAGCGGTGGTAGTATAAGGATATGGATCGGTGGTGGTATATGGACACGGATTGGTGGTGGTATATGGATACGGATTCGGTGCGGTGGTGGTAGATGGCAGGGGCGATGATGATGGTGCGGCGGCGGCGTGACAACTTATGACCAGAACTCGAAACTCTAAAAGACTAGACTCTAAGACCAGCAACTAGACACGACGATGCAACCGCAAATTCAACAAAGCAAAACCCTAAAAAGATTATGCAAGGCTCAGATTGGTTCGGATATGATGAACTAACCCTAATTTTTTTTTGTGGCTTTTTCATGGACTATAGGTATGAAGAGCAGACTCGATCTAAACTACTAAAAAACTGTAAAATCTCACCGAGCAACCTGGAAATCTGATACCACTTGATAGAGGCAAAGGTGTCCCGTCTTTCGATGAGATGGTGGATTTCGCTTTGGTGGAAGTCGACTTTGACGATCCGACTACGAACGTGCGAGGACGTCGCGCCTTAGCAATCGCTAAACCAACTCCGAGAGGTTATTGACCACGCCGGAGCACGATCAACCTGACCACGAGGGTCTGTTTCCTACGAGCAAACGAAGAACAAGCAAGAAACTAAGATTGCAATCTGGATATTGCGAATATAAGATGAAAGCTTTATTGATCAAGGTGGGGTTCTGTGACGCCTTTGTCTGGTCGTTGAACACAAACGAAGTACGCGAAGTTGCAGCTATGGCGAACTTTTAATCTAAACAAAACCCAAAGTCTAAACGGTGCCCTAAGGGCTGTATATATGGAGGAAGAGAGGGGGAATTTCGTGGCCCTTGGTGGAGGGGTCCGAAATCAACCCTATCTCTTGTTTCCCCACACATACGGACTCTAAAAATAGCCTATACCTATGTATTTCGAAATGACATGGGCCTGGCCCAATAAAAAGGTGACGCAGCACCTATAATAGCCTCGGGGCGAAATTTATGAAGTGGCATCTTGTATATTTCGTCCAAGGCTTCATGCACCCATTATGGTGGCTTCAAAGTCCTGAAATCATCACTTGTAACTCCGTTCTTGTTCCCCTTGCGCATGGCATCATCTCCATGCTTGTTCTTGCTCCAATGTTCATCCTTCTCCAAGCTAGGCCCTTCATTTGTAAGCAAAACAAATGTATCCAATTTAGGCAGCATCATATTCTCATGAACATTAGAATCATTACCAAGAAACGAAAGTACCTGATAATTTAATTGGCGTGCGCGAGCTCTAGTAATTGGTCCCGTATATGTAGCAGTAGGGGCTGTGGGTGTAACAATGGTATTGATGTCCTCATCATCCTCCCCTTCTTGAAATGAAGTCGTCCTCGACGGAAACTCATATTCCTCACCCAAATAAGGCTTCAAATATGCAATGTTAAAAGTGGGACTAACCCCAAAATCTGCAGGCAGCTCAAGTTTATATGCATTATCATTTATTTTCTCTAACACCTTAAAGGGACCATCAGCACGTGGCATTAGCTTTGATTTGCGCAAATCAGGAAATCTATCCTTACGCAAATGTAACCAAACAAGATCTCCAGGTGCAAACACAACATGTTTTCTACCCTTATCTCCAGCAAGTTTATATTTAGCATTCATACGCTCAATGTTTTCCTTAGTTAACTCATGCATTTTTAAAATCAATTCAGCACGTTGTTTAGCATCAAAATTAACCTTCTCCGAAGATGGAAGAGGCAACAAATCAATAGGTGCACGAGGTAGGAAACCATACACAACTTCAAAAGGGCACATCTTAGTAGTAGAATGCAATGAACGATTATAAGCAAATTCAATATGAGGCAAGCATTCCTCCCACATTTTCTTATTATTCTTCAAAACAGCCCTAAGCATAGTAGACAACGTTCTGTTGACTACTTCAATTTGTCCATCAGTTTGGGGGTGACAAGTAGTACTAAAAAGCAGTTTAGTCCCCAACTTAGCCCATAAACATCTCCAAAAGTGGCTAAGAAATTTAGTATCACGATCTGAAACAATAGTATTTGGTACACCATGCAAGCGAATAATTTCACGAAAGAACAAATCAGCAACATTAACAGCATCATCGCTTTTATGACATGGTATAAAGTGTGCCATTTTCGAGAATCTATCCACGACAACAAATATGCTATCCCTCCCCTTCTTTGTTCGAGGTAAACCTAAAACAAAGTCCATAGATATATCCTCCCAAGGAACACTAGGTACAGGCAAAGGCATATATAAACCATGAGGATTGAGTCGTGACTTAGCTTTTTGACATGTAGTGCATCGAGCAATAAAACGCTCAACATCCCGTCTCATCTTTGGCCAAAAGAAATGTGTAGCAAGTACGTCCTCCGTCTTCTTCACGCCAAAATGTCCCATTAATCCTCCTCCATGCGCTTCCTGCAACAACAAAAGACGAACGGAGCTAGCTGGAATGCATAGCTTGTTAGCACGAAACACAAATCCATCGTTAACGACAAACTTGTTCCACATTCTTCCTTCTTTACAATTCTGCATTAGATCTTTAAAATCAGCATCATGCACATATTGATCTTTGATGGTCTCCAAACCAAATATTTTGAAGTCAAGTTGTGAAAGCATAGTATAGCGACGAGACAATGCATCAGCAATAACATTTTCTTTTCCCTTCTTGTGTTTAATGACATAAGGGAAAGTCTCAATGAATTCAACCCATTTAGCATGTCTACGATTCAGTTTAGCTTGACTTTTAATATGTTTCAAAGATTCATGATCAGAATGTATAACAAATTCTTTGGGCCATAAATAATGTTGCCATGTTTCTAAAGTCCGAACAAGAGCATATAATTCTTTATCATAAGTAGAATAATTCAGACTAGGCCCACTCAATTTTTCAGAAAAGTATGCAACAGGTTTGCCATCTTGTAATAACACACCTCCTAATCCAATTCCACTAGCATCACATTCAAGCTCAAAAGTCTTATTAAAATCAGGAAGTTGGAGTAAAGGAGCATGTGTCAACTTATCTTTCAATACCGAGAAGGCTTCTTCCTGTATGGTACCCCAAAGAAAAGGCACATCTTTCTTTGTAAGCTCATTGAGAGGTGCAGCAATGGTGCTGAAATCTCTCACAAAACGCCTATAGAATCCAGCGAGGCCAAGAAAACTCCTCACATGTGTGACCATTTTGGGCTGCGGCCAACTCTCAATAGCTTTAATCTTGGCTTTATCAACTTCAATTCCCTGTGGAGTAACAACATAGTGATAGAGGCAAAGGTGTCCCGTCTTTCAATGAGATGATGGATATCGCTTTGTTGGAAGTCGACTTTGACGATCCGACTACGAACGTGCGAGGACGTCGCGCCTTAGCAATCGCTAAACCAACTCCGAGAGGTTATTGACCACGCCGGAGCATGATCAACCTGACCACGAGGGTCTGTTTCCTGCGAGCAAACGAAGAACAAGCAAGAAACTAAGATTGCAATCTGGATATTGCGAATATAAGATGAAAGCTTTATTGATCAAGGTGGGGTTCTGTGACGCCTTTGTCTGGTCGTTGAACACAAACGAAGTACGCGAAGTTGCAGCTATGGCGAACTTTTAATCTAAACAATACCCAAAGTCTAAACGATGCCCTAAGGGCTGTATATATGGAGGAAGAGGGGGGAATTTCGTGGCCCTTGGTGGAGGGGTCCGAAATCAACCCTATCTCTTGTTTCCCCACACATACGGACTCTAAAAATAGCCTATACTTATGTATTTCGAAATTACATGGGCCTGGCCCAATAATAAGGTGACGCAGCACCTAAAATAGCCTCGGGACGAAATTTATGAAGCGGCATCTTGTATATTTCGTCCAAGGCTTCATGCACCCATTATGGTGGCTTCAAAGTCCTGAAATCATCACTTGTAACTCCGTTCTTGTTCCCCTTGCGCATGCCATCATCTCCATGCTTGTTCTTGCTCCAATGTTCATCCTTCTCCAAGCTAGGCCCTTCATTTGTAAGCAAAACAAATGTATCCAATTTAGGCAGCATCATATTCTCATGAACATTAGAATCATTACCAAGAAACGAAAGTACCTGGTAATTTAGTTGCCGTGCACGAGCTCTAGTAATTGGTCCAGTATGTATAGCAGCAGGGGCTGTGGGTGTAACAATTGTATTGATGTCCTCATCAATATTGCATGAGTTTATCCCTCTTCATCATGTCATCTTGCTTAAGGCGTTACTCTGTTCTCATGAACTTAATACTCTAGATGCATGCTGGATAGCGGTCGATGTGTGGAGTAATAGTAGTAGATGCAGAATCGTTTAGGTCTACTTGTCACGGACGTGATGCCTATATACATGATCATGCCTAGGTATTCTCATCATTATTCGTTTTTCTATCAATTGCTCGACAGTAATTTGTTTACCCACCGTAATACTTATGCTATCTTGAGAGAAGCCACTAGTGAAACCTATGGCCCCCGGGTCTATTTTCCATCATACAATTTTCCAATCTATTTTATTTTGCAATCTTTACTTTCAATCTATATCATAAAAATACCAAAAATATTTATCTGATGAGGACATGACTACCTTGGATACGACCAAAAATATTGCATGCATGCATATTTTTCAGGTGATTTCTAATGCAAACTATTCAATAGTCTATTTATGTTATCCAGAACAAAAATACTTCACACACTTTTGTGTTTTGTCTAATTGCAGGTGTATGGGACATTTGTACAATCCACATATGAAGATAAGGGAAAAGGAGATGTTTAGGTTGTGTTCAAAAAGTCCTCTCACGTCACTTTTGGGCAAGAGAAGATAGAGTCCAAGTCTCTCACGTTCTGGATTCAGATTCGGACTGCACAGACATACCTGACTCAAAACGCTAACAACTTTTTCATACAGACTCTGAATTGGGTGATTCTTTTTTTGTTGGAAACTAGATTTCGTGCTCTTTCCATCCCAATTGGATTCACCTTCAAATTCGTCCGGAGCGTTGAGTTACGGACGAAACAAGCTGACGTTGCAGCAGAATCCGAGTCAAACTACAAGCCCAAAGGTGTTGCATCACCTCCACTTGGGCCCATGAGCCTTGTACGACCTAGGGTTAGTTTTAGGATGCCTTGGGACGTCCTCCCACCTCCTTGGCTGCCACCCCTTGCTCCTATATAAGTAGATCCATCTAGTAGCTTTTTCCTTGGGTTTTGTTTAGTTAAAAGTTAGCCAGTGCAACTTCGTGTACTTCGTTTGTGTCCAACGACCAGACCAAGACCGCTTACGGATCCCCACCATTATCAATACTTCATATATATTCACAATATTCAGATTGCTTTATCATATTCTTGCTCGTTTTTCGATTGCTTGCAGGAATAGACCTTCATGGTCAGGTTGATCGTGCTCCAGCGTGGTCAATAACCTCTCAGAGTTGGTTTAGCGATTGCTAAGGCGCAACGTCGTGCACGTTTGTAGTCGGATCATCAAAGTCGTCTCCACGAAATCGATAGTTATCATCTCATCGAAAGATCGGGACACCCTCGCCTCTATCAAGTGGTATCAGTTTTCAGATTGCTCGGTGAGAATTTCCAGTTTTCCTAGATTAGATTTATTTTCTTACCTATTGTCCAAGAAAAATCCACAAAAAAGAGTTAGATCTATTCATCCTTTGTCCAAGCCAGTCTGAGCCTTTGCAATTTTCTTTTCATTGCTTGCATAGTTGAATTATCGGTTGCATCGTCGTTTCGAGTTGCTGGTCTTAGTGTCTAGGTCGTTTAGAGTTTCGAGTTCTGTTCACATTAGTCACGTCGCCGCTGCATCGTTATCCATTCCGCTGACCACCACCCATCCATCAATTTCCTCCACGTGCTACCCACCGTTCATTGTCATAATCATAGTTGAGATCGTTCCCATCTTCGCTTGATCCAATCTACATCTTATCTAGTTTGTTTTGGAAAGAGGGAGAGAGAAAAAAAAAGATAGAGAAAAAAAACGAGAGAAAAAAAAAAGATAGAGAAAAAAAAACGAGAGAAAAAAAAGTAAAAAAAAGTCAGAGAAAAAAAAGAAAGGAAAAGAAAAAAGTGTGAGAAAAAAAAGAGAGGAGAAAAAAAACAAAATTCGGATCTATCTAGACTCAATCTCGTAGTTGAATTCGGATTGGAATCTGTTTTGTGCACTGTTCAGTAAAACAGGCACAACTTCCTCATATGAAGTCTGTTTTGGCTCCGCGAGTACTCAAATGAAAGCTAGCGACGAGCCGCATCTAAATAGTTGCAGAAGCTAGTTCAGTATTTGGCACCTCAACATCAGCTTCTAAATAGGTCTACTGCTATTGTGATCTTCACTTATATCTTGCTGTCCAGAGCTACTTCATATCCTTTATTGATGCTGGTTGTGCTACGACGTGACCTCATTAGTGTTCTAGGCTCGCGTCTCTAGTTTGGTCTAGCCTAGGACCAGCACAATACCGTCGTTGAGCGTTTATTCAACATTGCATCTCTGAATTGATTATTGCTAATCTTTTGCTACCATATATAGCCAACCCAGCTCCACATATTTCTACACCGTGTATACGTACATTCCCCTGGCAATCGTTTTACACAATCTTCGAAGTTATTTGACACCACTGGTTGCCTGTCACCACCTGCCGCATGGTAAGAACTTGTAAGATATTGATATTTGCTTTATTGTGAGCACTTTACAACCACATCCTAGTAGTTCATAGGAACATTATTCTCGAATTTTGGTTCTTGTTTCTACTAATCATGACAGGTTCCAGAGATAGAAGTTCTTGGATGACAGACACATCTTCACCATCACGAGAGTTGGGACAACACACAAAAGCATATGGTCAGGTTATCTCTTTACCATCATTTGAGGGTAGATTTAATCCTGCTATTTATCTAGCTTGGGAGCTTGAAGTAGAACAAGTTTTTAGTCACCATGATTTTTCTGAACTTGAGAGAGTTCGAGCTACCATTAGAGCATTTACTGGTTTTGCTTCTATTTGGTGGAGTGTACATTGTAAGAAAAACATTGATAACCAACCCACAACTTGGAAAGTTTTGAAAGCTGTAATGAGACAACAATTTTTTCCTCCTTACTATCATCGTGAATTGCGTCGCAAATTGGAGCAATTAAAACAAGGCAGTAACCTGTTCATGCTCACTACCAAGAGTTCAAATCTTATATGCATCATTGTGACATAGAAGAATCTGAGGATGATACAATGAATATATTTTTTTGGTGGTTTGAACCATGATATTCAGGCAAGATTTCAGTATATTCCTCGTTGCATTACTGGTATGTATGTCCGTGCTTGTACCTTTGAGAGACAAATACAGGAGGATGCATTGGGTGACTACAACAACTACTATTCCAGTTCATGCTCACCACCGCCGGTTGGTTACTCCACTATTGCACCTACTAGAGCAGCCCCACCTCGGATTGTGAGCGCGATATCATCTCAAGAGTATGGTACATTGTCAATGTCCGTACCTACATCAGCTACATCTCTGCGAGGTAACAGTAAAGGTCTTGATGATATAACTTCACATGAGAATGAACCATGCCTAGTTAACTTGAATGCATCATGTGTTGAGTTACCTGTTGATTTGAGCACACCACCTATTTTAGAGACTCTTGTTACTGTCATGAATGCGTCATCTGATCAAACAACTGAAATATCAACAATTTTGAGTGCACCCATTGAATTAACTGTTGATGCAAAAGAACCAATGTTTAATCATTTTGATATGACCTCTAATCTTGATGACGATTCTGTGTCCAATGACTTATTGCATGTTTGCTTATTTAAGCATGTTGTAGCATGTAAATTTGATGCAAGTAAGGTTTATTCATCGAAGTTAGGATGGTTTAATGATGAACATTGCCAATCTTTTGAAGTGAATAAGAGCTTCACTTATATGTGCAAACTGAGTTGCAATATTTTCATGCCTTCTACTTCTTGTGATAATTTTTTGGCTTTAGATTTTATGAACAATGAAAGTTACTCATGTATACATGTGACATATGTGCAAAAATCAAGGGAAGTTAAAATGGATGACATATACATATACAACATGTACACCTTGTCTCTTCTGTTAGCCACATTTCAGATTAAGCAATGCCGAGGACGGCTTTGTTTTCAAAAAGGGGAGGATGATGAGGACATGACTACCTTGGATACGACCAAAAATATTGCATGCATGCATATTTGTCAGGTGATTTCTAATGCAAACTATTCAATAGTCTATTTATGTTATCCAGAACAAAAATACTTCACACACTTTTATGTTTTGTCTAATTGCAGGTGTATGGGACATTTGTACAATCCACATATGAAGATAAGGGAAAAGGAGATGTTTAGGTTGTGTTCAAAAAGTCCTCTCACGTCACTTTTGGGCCAAGAGAAGATAGAGTCCAAGTCTCTCACGTTCTGGATTCAGATTCGGACTGCACAGACATACCTGACTCAAAACGCCAACAACTTTTTCATACGGACTCCGAGTTGGGTGATTCTTATTTTGTTGGAAACTAGATTTCGTGCTCTTTCCATCCCAATTGGATTCACCTTCAAATTCGTCCGGAGCATTGAGTTATGGACGAAACAATCTGACGTTGCAGCAGAATCCGAGTCAAACTACAAGCCCAAAGGTGTTGCATCACCTCCACTTGGGCCCATGAGCCTTGTACAACCTAGGGTTAGTTTTAGGCTGCCTTGGGACGTCCTCCCACCTCCTTGGCCGCCACCCCTTGCTCCTATATAAGTAGATCCATCTAGTAGCTTTTTCCTTGGGATTTGTTTAGTTAAAAGTTAGCTAGTGCAACTTCGTGTACTTCATTTGTGTCCAACAACCAGACCAAGACCGCTTACGGATCCCCACCATTATCAATACTTCATATATATTCGCAATATTCAGATTGCTTTATCATATTCTTGCTCGTTCTTCGATTGCTTGCAGGAATAGACCTTCGTGGTCAGGTTGATCGCGCTCCAGCGTGGTCAATAACCTCTCGGAGTTGGTTTAGCGATTGCTAAGGCGCAACGTCGTGCACGTTTGTAGCCGGATCGTCAAAGTCATCTCCACAAAATCGATAGTTATCATCTCATCGAAAGATCGGGACACCCTCGCCTCTATCATTATCTTATTATTATTATTATCTCTATCAGATCTCACTCTTGCAAGTGGCCATGAAGGGATTGACAACCCCTTTATCGCGTTGGTTGCGAGGTTCTTATTTGTTTGTGTAGGTACGAGGTGACTTGCGCGTGGTCTCCTACTGGATTTATACCTTGGTTCTCAAAAACTGAGGGAAATACTTACGCTACTTTACTGCATCACCCTTTCCTCTTCAAGGGAAAACCAACGCAGTGCTTAAGAGGTAGCAAGAAGGATTTCGGGAGCCGTTGCTGGGGATATCTATGCCAAGTCAAGACATACCAAGTACCCATCACAACTCTTATCCTCTGCATTACATTATTTGCCATTTGCCTCTCGTTTTCCTCTCCCCCACTTCACCCTTGCCGTTTTATTCGCCCTTCTTCTGTTCGTATTTCCATTTGCTTTGATGTCTTACTTCGCTCGTTTGCTCGTTTGGTTGGAATAGTTGTTTATTTATTGCTAAACAGAGAACCTAATATCTATGGATCCTCATCCGCTTGCTAATCTTTCTAAGAGATCCAATTATGATGAACCAATTGCTAGTGAGTTTTCTGCACTAGATTATCTTTATGAAGTTTTGCTTGAAATTCGTGAATCTGAAAATTGTGATGAAGTACTTTATGGAGTGATTCACGATGGATCTTCGAATAGAAAGCATGATTGCAATGATGATAGTATAAATTATATTAATGTCAATTGTGCTTATAATATGCAAAACCCTAAGCTTGGGGATGCTAGTTTTGCTATGTCTACTACTTGTTGCAATGATCATGATTGGGGTGATTCTTCTTATGATCTTCAAAATTTATTTAAGCCCCATGATGAATATGAGATTGATTATAATGTTTGCAATAATATTGAAAGTGGGTTTGGAAGAGTGTCAATTTAGATCCCACATATTTGGAGAATGTTCAATCTTATGAAGTTTTTGATAAAAGTGGGTTTGGAGAGGTCGTGACTTTGCATACATGTGGATCATGTTAAGAATATGTTTTGTCATAACTATATTGTTGAATTTGCTTATGATCCTACATGTAATTATTATGAGAGAGGAAAATATGGTTGTACAAATTTTCATGTTACTAATTTACCTCTCGTTATGTTGAGATTGCTATTGTTTCTTTCCGCTTCCTTGCATATGCTAGTTTTTGCTTGCCTTGATAAATTGTTTGCCTATAAGATGCCTATGAATAGGAAGTATGTTGGACTTAGATGTGTTTGTCACGTGTTTTATGATGCTCTCTTTGTGCTTCAATTCTTGTCTTTCATGTGAGCATCGTTGAAATCTTTTGCCTAGCTAAAAGGCTTTAAAGAAAAGCGCTTGTTGGGAGACAACCCAATATTTTTCCTTGCTGTTATTTAATAAATAATTTATCTAGCCTCTATTTTGGTTGTGTTTTTTGTATTTTATTAGTGTTTGTGCCAAGTAGAACCGTTGGGAAGACTTGGGGAAAGTCTTTTTGATCTTGCTGTAAAAAACAGAAACTTTAGCGCTCACGAGAATTGCTTCCATGTCTATTTGTAAAGTGTTATTTAGTTAATTCTTTTTGAATATGATTAACAGATGAATTCCTCACGTCCAGAAAGTTGTTTTACAATTTTTGGGGTTCCAAAAGTTTGTGTTAGCTACAGATTACTACAGACTATTCTGTTTTTGACAGATTCTGTTTTTCGTGTGTTGTTTGCTTATTTTGATGAATCGATGGCTAGTAAAAGAGCTTATATACCATAGTGGGTTTAACACCAATATAAATAAAGAATGAGTTCATTACAGTACCTTGAAGTGGTGTTTTGTTTTCTTTCGCTAACGGAGCTCATGAAATTTCTATTTAAGATTTGTGTTGTAAAGTTTTCAAGTTTTGGGTAAAGATTTGATGGATTATGGAACAAGGAGTGGCAAGGGCCTAAGTGTAACACCCTCGATGCGACTATAGCTCCCACGTGTCGAGGCACGACTTAGAGACATAATCGCATTGAAGGCATATGTTGCAAGTTAGGCAATCTTCACAACATCCCATGTAATATAAATAATAAAGGGGAGATAACATAGTTGGCTTACACTCGCCACGTCAATCAAGTACATAAATAACATTATAACATCCAAACACTCATGGCCTGACTACGGCGCCAAAATAAAAGATAACCCAACATGCGACACGGTCCCGATCACCCCCAACTGGGCACCACTACGGATCATCAGGAAAGGAAACATAGTATCGTTGAGAGTCCTCGTCGAACTCCCACTTGAGCTCAAGCGCGTCACCTGGAGCGGAATCGCCAGGCCCTGCATCTGGTTTAATAGTAATATGTGAGCCACAGGGACTCAGCAATCTCGCACACTCGTGATCAAGACTATTTAAGCTTATAGGTAAGGCAAGGTAAATATATGTGGAGCTGCGGCAAGCGACTAGCATATATGGTGGCTATCATGTTCGCAACTGAGAGCGAGAAGAGAAGGCAAAGCGCGAACGCATAACTAAAGAGGGCAAACCTGCGGCAAGCATTACTCCAACACCGTGTCCACTTCCCGGACTCCGCCGATAAGAGGCCATCATGGTAACTCACACTGTTGATTCATTTTAAATAAGTTAAGGTTCAAGTTATCTACAACCGGACATTAACAAATTCCCATCTGCCCATAACCGCGGGCACGGCTTTTGAAAGTTCAAATCCCTGCAGGGGAGTCCCAACTTAGCCCATGACAAGCTCTCACGGTCAACGAAGGAATAGACCTCCTCCCAAGACGTTCCGATCAGACTCGGTATCTCGGTTCTTCAAGACACTTCGACAGGTTAAAACAAGACCAGCAACACCGCCCGAATGTGCCGACAAATCCCGATAGGAGCTGCACATATCTTGTTCTCAGGGCACACTCAGATGAGCGCTCCATACAACTAAAACCAAACCTCGAGTTTCCTCGAGGGGGCGCTGCACAGGACTCTAGTTTGGACCAACACTCAGAGGAGCACTGGCCCAGGGAGGCTAAAATAAGATGACCCTCGGGCTCCGGAAACCCAAGGGAAAAAGAGGCTAGGTGGCAAATGGTAAAATCAAGGTTGGGCATTGCTGGAAAAGCTTTAATCAAGGCGAACTATCAAGGGGTTCCCATTATAACCCAACCGCGTAAGGAACGCAAAATCCGGGAACATAACACCGATATGACGGAAACTAGGGCGGCAAGAGTGGAACAAAACACTAGGCGAGAGGCCGAGCCTTCCACCGTTTACCAAGTGTATAGATGAATTAAGATAACAAGATAATATAATGATATCCCAACAAGTAAATAAATGTTCCAACAAGGAACGGTCTCCAATCTTCACCTACAACTAGCAACACTATAAGAGGGGCTGAGCAAAGCGGTAACATAGCCAATCAACGGTTTGCTAGGACATGGTGGGTTAGAGGTTTGACATGGCAATTTGGTAGGCTTGAAAGCAAGTGGTAGGCATCGTAGCATTGGCATAGCAAAAGAGCGAGCATCTAGCAAAGCAAAGATAGTAGTGATTTCGAGGGTATGATCATCTTGCCTGCAAAGTGGTCAGAGTTGACTGGATCCTCGAAAGCAAACTCAACGGGCTCCTCGTTAGCGAACTCGTCTCCCGGCTCTACCCAAACAAGACAAACAAGCAACAAGGACACAATCAACCACGTGCAAGGATCAAACAATATGATGCAAGGATGGTATGCTATGCGGGATGCGATGCGGGAGGCATATGCAAGATTTGACAAGGGATGCGTAAATATGGCCTCAACTTGGAAATCCAAGTGTGCCACTGGAAAGATGAGATGAAATCGCTTGAAAACAATATCAAGAATGCCGGAATCGGAGTTACGGTTTGGAAATGACAAGCGATTCAAATATGACACCGGTCTGCGATCTACAGCAAGTAGCCATCTAAATGCAAAGAGATGAACAAGCTACGGCACCCAAACATGGCATAAAAATACATGGCAGGGATGCATTCAAGATGCTTAACAAAAGTCTAGCACTGAGCTACGGCCAAATCATCCATTAACAGGTTCAAACAAGCATGGCAAAATGCATATTGTAAACAGATTTTAGACTTAGTGAAATTAACACTTGTGTGGAATTTCAGATCAGGTAGCACACTTCGGAGCAACAAAACTACATACTACAGGACCTATATGTAACACCCTGGATGTAACTTTCCCTATTTGTACTCCAACTCTTGCCGTTTCCGGCGTTCTTTATATCGTTTTCAAGCGATTTCATCTCATCTTTCCAGTGGCACACTTGGTTTTCCAAGTTGAGGCCAGGTTCATGCATTTCCTGTCATATCTTGCATTTTGCATCCCGCATCACATTCCGCATAGCATATCATCTTTGCATCGTGTTGTTTGAGTTGCACGTGGTTGATTGTATCCTTGTTGCTTGTTTGTCTTGTTTGGGTAGAGCCGGGAGACGAGTTCGCTAACGAGGAGCCCGTTGAGTTTGCTTTCGAGGATCCAGTCAACTCTGACAACTATGCAGGCAAGATGATCATACCCTCGAAATCACTACTATCTTTGCTATGCTAGTTTGGTCGCTCTTTTGCTATGCCATTTCTACGATGCCTACCACTTGCTTGCAAGCCTCCCAAATTGCCATGTCAAACCTCTAGCCCACCATGTCCTAGCAAACCGTTGATTGGCTATGTTACCGCTTTGCTCAGCCCCTCTTATAGCGTTGCTAGTTGCAGGTGAAGATTGGAGGCCGTTCCTTGTGGGAACATTTAATTACTTGTTGGGATATCATTATATTACATTGTTATCTTAATGCATCTATATACTTGGTAAAGGGTGGAAGGCTCGGCCTCTCGCCTAGTGTTATGTTCCACTCTTGCCGCCCTAGTTTCCGTCATATCGGTGTTATGTTCCCGGATTTTGCGTTCCTTACGCGGTTGGGTTATAATGGGAACCCCTTGACAGTCCGCCTTGAATAAAACTTCTCCAGCAATGCCCAACCTTGGTTTTACCATTTGCCACCTAGCCTTTTCCCTTGGGTTTCGCGGACTCAAGGGTCATCTTATTTTAACCCCCCCCCCCGGGCCAGTGCTCCTCTGAGTGTTGGGCCAACCTAGAGCACCGTGTGGGGCCATCCCTTGGCAACTTGGGTTACGTTGGTTCCCGTACGCTTAGCTTATCCGGTGTGCCCTGAGAACGAGATATGTGCAGCTCCTATCGGGATTTGTCGGCACAGCGGGTGGTGTTGCTGGACTTGTTTTACCATTGTCGGAGTTGTCTTGAATTACCGAGATACCGAGTCTGATCGGAACGTCTTGGGAGGAGGTCTATTCCTTCGTTGACCGTGAGAGCTTGTCATGGGCTAAGTTGGGACTCCCCTGCAGGGATTGAACTTTCGAAAGCCGTGCCCGCGGTTATGGGCAGATGGGAATTTGTTAATGTTCGGTTGTAGATAACTTGAACCTTAATTAATTAAAATGAATCAACTGAGTGTGTTACCGTGATGGCCTCTTCTCGGCGGAGTCCGGGAAGTGGACACGGTGTTGGAGTAATGTTTGCGCAGGTTGTTCTCTAGTTTCTCGCTCGTGCTTTGCCTCCTCTTCTCGCTCTCTTTTGCGAATAAGTTAGCCACCATATTTGCTAGTCGCTTGCTGCAACTCCACCTATATTTACCTTGCCTTACCTACAAGCTTAAATAGTCTTGATCGCGAGGGTGCGAGATTGCCGAGTCCCTGTGGCTCACAGATTACTATTACACCAGATGCAGGGCCTGATGATTCCGCTCCAGGAGACGCGTATGAGCTCAAGTGGGAGTTCGACAAGGACTCTCAACGTTACTATGTTTCCTTTCCCGATGATCAGTAGTGGTGCCTAGTTGGGGGTGAATGGGACCGTTGTCGCATGTTGGGTTCTCTTTTATTTTGGCGCCGTAGTCGGGCCATGAGTGTTTGGATGATGTAATGTTATTGATGTACTTGATTGACGTGGCGAGTGTAAGCCAACTATGTTATCTCCCCTTTATTCTTTATATTACATAGGATGTTGTGAAGATTGCCTAACTTGCGACATATGCCTTCAATGCGATTATGTCTCTAAGTCGTGCCTCGACACGTGGGAGCTATAGTCGCATCGAGGGTGTTATACTGTACATGGCAAAGTAAAGCATGGCATGGAGCTACTCAAAGATCTTAACAAAAGTCCCTTAGTGACCTTGAGCCAAAAGGGATCAGAAAATACAATTGCGAGCATGTGAACATGGCAAAAACATAATCAGTTCTCAGACTTAGTGAAAACTGGAGCATGCTGAAAACAAATTTCAAGTAGGCATGTTTACGAGCTCGATGCACTCACTACAGAGCAAGTCATGATAATTTAAGCTTACACCTATCAAGAATACACAAAATGCAAGCTAGACATGGCAAGAACAATAGCATAGCATGCACGGATCAACTACAACATCATTGGCAAAATCGCTAACAAGTAGACAATCTGCCCAGATTCACGAAATAGCAAAAGTAGAGCTCGATTGACTCAAGCTAGGGTGCTCCATAATTGCAAACAAAGACATGGATGGATAGAGCACTACAAGATCAACAAAACATCCTTACTGATCATCCTCAAAAGAGGCACGGATCACTAGGAAACAACATGAACATATGGCCATATGAGATAAACAGCTCAAGGACTTAGTGGAAATGCTAAGTCCCTGAAATCAGCATTACCAAGTGCCTCACTTTGCAAGCTTGTGCTAGTCACCACACACATCAAAAAAATACATGGGTTGCACCTCTGGAAAGATGGAAAAACCCTTAACAAAACATATGTAGAACTCATGGGCATATCATGCACACAATAATCATGGCAAAAATGACAAATATTTAAATGGAGTAGCAGATCTGACAATTATCTCAAGTAGCACTCTTCTAACAGCATTTCGGGCATCAAGATGAACTCAAATGAAAATGATGCAATGGAATGAAATTATGTACTCTCTGAGATGAACATTTTGATATGCTATATGCCCAAAACGGAGCTACGGATGCAAAGTTACGGCACGATGAACATGGGCACATGAACTAGGGTTTCGGGAGAAAATGTCAACCGAGGAGAGATTCTCAGATCTGGATCTGGCACGGTTCCCGATGCACTCGCCGGAGTTACTGTTCACCGGAGTTGGAATCGCCGGCCGAAGCTCGGAGTAGGGGATGCCGGAGCTCGCCGGACGGTGATGAGGACATCAATACAATTGTTACACCCACAGCCCCTGCTGCTATACATACTGGACCAATTACTAGAGCTCGTGCACGCCAACTAAATTACCAGGTACTTTCGTTTCTTGGTAATGATTCTAATGTTCATGAGAATATGATGCTGCCTAAATTGGATACATTTGTTTTGCTTACAAATGAAGGGCCTAGCTTGGAGAAGGATGAACATTGGAGCAAGAACAAGCATGGAGATGATGGCATACGCAAGGGAAACAAGAACGGAGTTACAAGTGATGATTTCAGGACTTTGAAGCCACCATAATGGGTGCATGAAGCCTTGGACGAAATATACAAGATGCCACTTCATAAATTTCGTCCCGAGGCTATTTTAGGTGCTGCGTCACCTTATTATTGGGTCAGGCCCATGTAATTTCTAAATACATAAGTATAGGCTATTTTTAGAGTCCGTATGTGTGGGGAAACAAGAGATAGGGTTGATTTCGGACCCCTCCACCAAGGGCCACGAAATTCCCCCCTCTTCCTCCATATATACAGCCCTTAGGGCATCGTTTAGACTTTGGGTTTTGTTTAGATTAAAAGTTTGCCATAGCTGCAACTTCGCGTACTTCGTTTGTGTTCAACGACCAGACAAAGGCGTCACAGAACCCCACCTTGATCAATAAAGCTTTCATCTTATATTCGCAATATCCAGATTGCAATCTTAGTTTCTTGCTTGTTCTACGTTTGCTCGCAGGAAACAGACCCTTGTGGTCAGGTTGATCGTGCTCCGGCGTGGTCAATAACCTCTCGGAGTTGGTTTAGCGATTGCTAAGGCGCGACGTCCTCGCACGTTCGTAGTCGGATCGTCAAAGTCGACTTCCACCAAAGCGATATCCATCATCTCATCGAAAGACGGGACACCTTTGCCTCTATCAAGTGGTATCAGATTTCCAGGTTGCTCGGTGAGATTTTACAGTTTTTCGTAGTTTAGATCGAGTCTGTCTTCATACCTATAGTCCACGAAAAAGCCACAAAAAAAATTTAGGGTTAGTTCATCATATCCGAACCAATCTGAGCCTTTGCATAATCTTTTTAGGGTTTTGCTTTGTTGAATTTGCGGTTGCATCGTCGGTCTAGTTGCTGGTCTTAGAGTCTAGTCTTTTAGAGTTTCGAGTTCTGGTCATAAGTTGTCACGCCGCCCCCGCACCATCATCATCGCCCCTGCCATCTACCACCACCGCTCCGAATCCGTATCCATATACCACCACCAATCCGTGTCCATATACTACCACCGCTACCACCACCGCTGCCATATACCACCACCATATATCCACCACCAATCCGAGTTCCTCGCTTATTAGGTTTGTTTTCGAGATCCATCTACTTTCCGATTCGTGTTTCCTTGCCGGAGTAGGTTTCAGAAAAAAAAAGAGTCGGGTAGCCACGCTCCGTTTAGGCCCAAATTTTTTCGAAAACGCATTTTTCGAAAAAAATTCTGGCTATCCTATTTTTAGGTGTTTCTGAGTGTTTTGAGACAGGTGCCATTATAGGAAGTTTTTTTTTTGACCCGTTTCCAGTTTTTGGGTCCGGGCAGTCAAAAAAAAATTGGTCGAAAAAATTTCGTGCCCATCCTATCAGTTTGAGCTAAGAAGAGTTTTGAGACACTCGCCATTATAGTGATTTTTCGCAAAAAAAAAACAGCGCACAAAAAAAACAAAGAGCGCAAAAAAAAAGAGCGAAAAAAAAATTCCAGAGTGTGCTTTTCCCTTGTTTACGTGCCGCGCCGTGATTTTGTTAGTGTTCTAGGCTCGCGTCTCTAGCACAGTCTAGCCTAGGACCAGCACAGTACCGTCGTTGAGCGTTTATTCAACTTTGCATCTCTGAATTGATTATTGCTGACCCTTTTTGCTACCATATTATAAGCCTTCCCAGCTCCACATACATCTACGTCGTGCGTTTGACTCTCCCTGGTAATCGCTCTATCCAAGCTTTGAGAGTTTTTTACTACAACGGTTGCCGATCACCGCCTGCTGCTGGGTAAGAACTGGTAAGAATTTGAGATTTGCTTCACGGATTTGTGACACCCACCACCACCACTTGTTCGTAGTCTGTAGGATCATATTCTTGTGTGTTTCTATTGCTGCTAACCATGCCAGGATCACAAGCCGACGAGATTGACTGGGAGAATTTATCGAACAAGGAGCTTCATGATAAGTTTCAGCAAATGATGACTGAACAGGTGCAAGATGTGCTGAACAATTTTGAAGAGGCCATGGAGAAGATCACTGGCCTTGAGAAGACGTTCGAAACAAAGCTCGATAACAAGTTTAATGAATTGCTCGCGCGTCTTCCACCACCACCACCCGCTGCACCTAACGCACCTCTCCAACAACAACAACAACGACTACCTCCACGTCGCGAAGCAGACCTCCGCCGAGCAAGCCGTGTTCCTCTTGCGTTTGGCCAAACTGTTGGTGCTGCTGTTGATACTTCTGTGGCTCCTGCTGCTGACGTGGAGGAGGATGATTATGTGGGAGATTATGAGGATGAGGTTGATCAAAATCAACACTACGTGCAGCCACCTGTACCACCACCAGCAGGTCGACCTCAGGTATATATTCGTAATGGTAGGCCTGCACCACCACCTCAGGTACGAGATGATGTCCATATTCCTAAACTGAAATTGAATATTCCACCATTTGAGGGTAGATATGTTCCTGATATATATCTTACTTGGGAGTTAGAAACTGAACAACGATTTACATGTTTACAATATCCTGAGGAGAGACGAGTTGCTGCTGCTGTTTGTGCTTTCACTAGTTTTGCATGTGTATGGTGGTCTGAACATTGTAGATTATATCCTATTCCAACTACTTGGGCTGCTTTGAAAACTGCTATGCGTACGCGTTGGGTTCCACCATATTATCAACGTGAATTGCTTCAAAAATTGCAGCGTTTAAGACAAGGGAAAAATTCTGTAGAAGAATATTATCAGGAATTACAAACTGGCATGATTAGATGTGGTATTGTTGAGGAGAATGAAGCTATGCTTGCACATTTTCTGGGTGGATTAAATAGAGAGATTCAGACCATTCTAGACTATAAGGAGTATAGTAATATCACTCGTTTATTCCATCTTGCTTGTAAAGCTGAACGTGAAGTGCAGGATCGACAAGCATTGGGGCGAACTAACTTTTCTGCAGGCCGACCTTCATCATGGACACCACGTGCATCTTCTACTTCAACTGCACCAGCACCTCCATCCGGTGCCACCTCCAGCCGTGATACAAGAAAACAGGCACAACCACCATTATCTGCCAAGAGCGCACCTGCGGGGCCTGCACAGCGTTCTTCTTCTTCCATGGCATCAACAGGGCACACAAGTGATATTATTTGTCGTCGTTGTAAGGGAGGAGGTCATTATGCGAGGGAATGCAAATCTCCGCGTGTGATGATTGCTACCGCGGATGGTGGATATGAGTCCGCTAGTGACTATGATGAGGAGACATTGGCTCTTATTACACGTGAAGAACATGGTGGAGATGATTCTGATCATGAGACGCAATACATGGCTCCTGAAGACGCTGACAGGTATGAATGTTTAGTTGCTCAACGTGTTTTGAGTGTGCAGGTCACACAAGCTGAGCAAAATCAGAGGCACAATTTGTTCCATACCAAGGGAGTTGTGAAGGAACATTTTGTGCGCGTCATAATAGACGGAGGGAGCTGCAACAACTTGGCTAGCATGGAGATGGTGGAGAAGCTTTCTCTCACCACAAGACCACATCCACATCCTTACTACATCCAATGGTTCAACAACAGCGGCAAGGTTAAGGTAACACGTACTGTTCGTGTGCATTTTAGTATCTCTACATATGCTGATTATGTTGATTGTGATGTGGTACCTATGCAAGCATGTTCCTTATTACTTGGTAGACCATGGCAATTTGATAAAAATTCTGTACACCATGGTAGAAACAATCACTATACTCTTGTTCATAAGGATAAAAATATTACTTTGCTTCCTATGACTCCTGATTCCATTTTGAAAGATGATATTAATAGAGCTAATAAAGCACAACAGGAGAAGAATAAGAGTGAAAATCAGATTCTGGCAAAAGAATTTGAGCAACAAATGAAGCCTAACAATAAACCATCTAGTGTTGCTTCTGAAATTAAATTGAAAAGTGCATGTTTATTTGCCACCAAATCTGATATTGATGAGCTAGATTTCCGCAAATCTGTTTGCTATGCTTTTGTGTGCAAAGAGGCATTATTTTCATTCGAGGACGTGCCTTCCTCTTTGCCTCCTGCTGTCACTAACATTTTGCAGGAGTTCGCTGACGTTTTTCCACAAGACGTGCCACCGGGATTACCGCCTATTCGAGGGATTGAGCATCAGATTGACTTAATTTCCGGTGCTTCACTGCCAAACCGTGCACCATACCGTACCAATCCAGAGGAGACGAAGGAGATTATGCGTCAAGTACAAGAGCTTCTCGACAAAGGTTATATACGCGAATCCCTTAGTCCTTGTGCTGTTCCTATTATTCTAGTGCCGAAAAAGGATGGTACATCACGTATGTGTGTTGATTGTAGAGGCATTAATAATATTACTATTCGTTATCGTCATCCTATTCCTAGGCTAGATGATATGCTTGATGAATTGAGTGGCTCTACAATATTCTCCAAAGTTGATTTGCGTAGTGGATACCATCAAATTCGTATGAAATTGGGAGATGAATGGAAAACTGCATTTAAAACTAAGTTTGGATTATATGAGTGGTTAGTCATGCCTTTTGGGTTAACTAATGCACCTAGTACTTTCATGAGATTAATGAACGAAGTTTTACGTGCTTTCATGGGACGATTTGTGGTAGTTTACTTTGATGACATATTGATTTATAGCAGATCTTTGGAAGAACATTTGGAACATTTACGTGTTGTTTTTATTGCTCTACGTGATGCACGTTTGTTTGGTAACCTTGGGAAGTGCACCTTTTGCACCGACCGAGTATCTTTTCTTGGCTATGTTGTTACTCCACAGGGAATTGAAGTTGATAAAGCCAAGATTGAAGCTATTGAGAGTTGGCTGCAGCCCAAAACGGTCACACAAGTGAGGAGTTTTCTTGGCCTCGCTGGATTCTATAGGCGTTTTGTGAGAGATTTCAGCACCATTGCTGCACCTCTCAATGAGCTTACAAAGAAAGATGTGCCTTTTCTTTGGGGTACCGCACAGGAAGAAGCCTTCACGGTATTGAAAGATAAGTTGACACATGCACCTTTACTCCAACTTCCTGATTTTAATAAGACTTTTGAGCTTGAATGTGATGCTAGTGGAATTGGATTAGGAGGTGTGTTATTACAAGATGGCAAACCTATTGCATACTTTTCTGAAAAATTGAGTGGGCCTAGTCTGAATTATTCTACTTATGATAAAGAATTATATGCTCTTGTTCGGACTTTAGAAACATGGCAACATTATTTATGGCCCAAAGAATTTGTTATACATTCTGATCATGAATCTTTGAAACATATTAAAAGTCAAGCTAAACTGAATCGTAGACATGCTAAATGGGTTGAATTCATTGAGACTTTCCCTTATGTCATTAAACACAAGAAGGGAAAAGAAAATGTTATTGCTGATGCATTGTCTCGTCGCTATACTATGCTTTCACAACTTGACTTCAAAATATTTGGTTTGGAGACCATCAAAGATCAATATGTGCATGATGCTGATTTTAAAGATGTAATGCAGAATTGTAAAGAAGGAAGAATGTGGAACAAGTTTGTTTTTAACGATGGATTTGTGTTTCGTGCTAACAAGCTATGCATTCCAGCTAGCTCCGTTCGTCTTTTGTTGTTGCAGGAGGCGCATGGAGGAGGATTAATGGGACACTTTGGCGTGAAGAAGGCGGAGGACGTACTTGCTACACATTTCTTTTGGCCAAAGATGAGACGGGATGTTGAGCGTTTTATTGCTCGCTGCACTACATGTCAAAAAGCTAAGTCACGACTCAATCCTCATGGTTTATATATGCCTTTACCTGTACCTAGTGTTCCTTGGGAGGATATATCTATGGACTTTGTTTTAGGTTTACCTCGAACAAAGAAGGGGAGGGATAGCATATTTCTTGTCGTGGATAGATTCTCGAAAATGGCACACTTTATACCATGTCATAAAAGCGATGATGCTGTTAATGTTGCTGATTTGTTATTTCGTGAAATTATTCGCTTGCATGGTGTGCCAAATACTATTGTTTCAGATCGTGATACTAAATTTCTTAGCCACTTTTGGAGATGTTTATGGGCTAAGTTGGGGACTAAACTGCTTTTTAGTACTACTTGTCACCCCCAAACTGATGGACAAACTGAAGTAGTCAATAGAACGTTGTCTACTATGCTTAGGGCTGTTTTGAAGAATAATAAGAAAATGTGGGAGGAATGCTTGCCTCATATTGAATTTGCTTATAATCGTTCATTGCATTCTACTACTAAGATGTGCCCTTTTGAAGTTGTGTATGGTTTCCTACCTCGTGCACCTATTGATTTGTTGCCTCTTCCATCTTCGGAGAAGGTTAATTTTGATGCTAAACAACGTGCTGAATTGATTTTAAAAATGCATGAGTTAACTAAGGAAAACATTGAGCGCATGAATGCTAAATATAAACTTGCTGCAGATAAGGGTAGAAAACATGTTGTGTTTGCACCTGGAGATCTTGTTTGGTTACATTTGCGTAAGGATAGATTTCCTGATTTGCGCAAATCAAAGTTAATGCCACGTGTTGATGGTCCCTTTAAGGTGTTAGAGAAAATAAATGATAATGCATATAAACTTGAGCTGCCTGCAGATTTTGGGGTTAGTCCCACTTTTAACATTGCAGATTTGAAGCCTTATTTGGGTGAGGAAGATGAACTTTCGTCGAGGACGACTTCATTTCAAGAAGGGGAGGACATCAATACAATTGTTACACCCACAGCCCCTGCTGCTATACATACTGGACCAATTACTAGAGCTCGTGCACGCCAACTAAATTACCAGGTACTTTCGTTTCTTGGTAATGATTCTAATGTTCATGAGAATATGATGCTGCCTAAATTGGATACATTTGTTTTGCTTACAAATGAAGGGCCTAGCTTGGAGAAGGATGAACATTGGAGCAAGAACAAGCATGGAGATGATGGCATACGCAAGGGAAACAAGAACGGAGTTACAAGTGATGATTTTAGGACTTTGAAGCCACCATAATGGGTACATGAAGCCTTGGACGAAATATACAAGATGCCACTTCATAAATTTCGTCCCGAGGCTATTTTAGGTGCTGCATCACCTTATTATTGGGTCAGGCCCATGTAATTTCGAAATACATAAGTATAGGCTAATTTTAGAGTCCGTATGTGTGGGGAAACAAGAGATAGGGTTGATTTCGGACCCCTCCACCAAGGGCCACGAAATTCCCCCCTCTTCCTCCATATATACAGCCCTTAGGGCATCGTTTAGACTTTGGGTTTTGTTTAGATTAAAAGTTCGCCATAGCTGCAACTTCGCGTACTTCGTTTGTGTTCAACGACCAGACAAAGGCGTCACAGAACCCCACCTTGATCAATAAAGCTTTCATCTTATATTCGCAATATCCAGATTGCAATCTTAGTTTCTTGCTTGTTCTTCGTTTGCTCGCAGGAAACAGACCCTCGTGGTCAGGTTGATCGTGCTCCGGCATGGTCAATAACCTCTCGGAGTTGGTTTAGCGATTGCTAAGGCGCAACGTCCTCGCACGTTCGTAGTCGGATCGTCAAAGTCGACTTCCACCAAAGCGATATCCATCATCTCATCGAAAGACGGGACACCTTTGCCTCTATCAAGTGGTATCAGATTCCAGGTTGCTCGGTGAGATTTTACAGTTTTTCGTAGTTTAGATCGAGTCTGTTCTTCATACCTATAGTCCACGAAAAAGCCACAAAAAAAATTAGGGTTAGTTCATCATATCCGAACCAATCTGAGCCTTGCATAATCTTTTTAGGGTTTTGCTTTGTTGAATTTGCGGTTGCATCGTCGTGTCTAGTTGCTGGTCTTAGAGTCTAGTCTTTTAGAGTTTCGAGTTCTGGTCATAAGTTGTCACGCCGCCGCCGCACCATCATCATCGCCCCTGCCATCTACCACCACCGCACCGAATCCGTATCCATATACCACCACCAATCCGTGTCCATATACCACCACCGATCCATATCCATATACTACCACCGCTACCACCACCGCTGCCATATACCACCACCATATATCCACCACCAATCCGAGTTCTTTGCTTATTAGGTTTGTTTTCGGGATCCATCTAGATTCCGATTCGTGTTTCCTTGCCGGAGTAGGTTTCGGAAAAAAAAATCGTCGTTGTAAGGGAGGAGGTCAATTGTATTGATGTCCTCATCAGCACACAAGTGATATTATTTGTCGTCGTTGTAAGGGAGGAGGTCATTATGCGAGAGAATGCAAATCTCCGCGTGTGATGATTGCTACCGCGGATGGTGGATATGAGTCCGCTAGTGACTATGATGAGGAGACTTTGGCTCTTATTACATGTGAAGAACATGGTGGAGATGATTCTGATCATGAGACGCAATACATGGCTCCTGAAGACGCTGACAGGTATGAATGTTTAGTTGCTCAACGTGTTTTGAGTGTGCAGGTCACACAAGCTGAGCAAAATCAGAGGCACAATTTGTTCCATACCAAGGGAGTTGTGAAGGAACGTTCTGTGCGCGTCATAATAGACGGAGGGAGCTGCAACAACTTGGCTAGCATGGAGATGGTGGAGAAGCTTTCTCTCACCACAAGACCACATCCACATCCTTACTACATCCAATGGTTCAACAACAGCGGCAAGGTTAAGGTAACACGTACTGTTCGTGTGCATTATAGTATCTCTACATATGCTGATTATGTTGATTGTGATGTGGTACCTATGCAAGCATGTTCCTTATTACTTGGTAGACCATGGCAATTTGATAAAAATTCTGTACACCATGGTAGAAACAATCACTATACTCTTGTTCATAAGGATAAAAATATTACTTTGCTTCCTATGACTCCTGATTCCATTTTGAAAGATGATATTAATAGAGCTAATAAAGCACAAAAGGAGAAGAATAAGAGTGAAAATCAAATTGTGGCAAAAGAATTTGAGCAACAAATGAAGCCTAATAATAAACCATCTAGTGTTTCTTCTGAAATTAAATTGAAAAGTGCATGTTTATTTGCCACCAAATCTGATATTGATGAGCTAGATTTCAGCAAATCTGTTTGCTATGCTTTTGTGTGCAAAGAGGCATTATTTTCATTCGAGGACGTGCCTTCCTCTTTGCCTCCTGCTGTCACTAACATTTTGCAGGAGTTCGCTGACGTTTTTCCACAAGACGTGCCACCGGGATTACCGCCTATTCGAGGGATTGAGCATCAAATTGACTTAATTCCCGGTGCTTCACTGCCAAACCGTGCACCATACCGTACCAATCCAGAGGAGACGAAGGAGATTATGCGTCAAGTACAAGAGCTTCTCGACAAAGGTTATATACGCGAATCACTTAGTCCTTGTGTTGTTCCTATTATTCTAGTGCCGAAAAAGGATGGTACATCACGTATGTGTGTTGATTGTAGAGGCATTAATAATATTACTATTCGTTATCGTCATCCTATTCCTAGGCTAGATGATATGCTTGATGAATTGAGTGGCTCTACAATATTCTCCAAAGTTGATTTGCGTTGTGGCTACCATCAAATTCGTATGAAATTGGGAGATGAATGGAAAACAGCATTTAAAACTAAGTTTGGATTATATGAGTGGTTAGTCATGCCTTTTGGGTTAACTAATGCACCTAGTACTTTCATGAGATTAATGAACGAAGTTTTACGTGCTTTTATTGGACGATTTGTGGTAGTTTACTTTGATGACATATTGATTTATAGCAGATCTTTGGAAGAACATTTGGAACATTTACGTGCTGTTTTTATTGCTCTACGTGATGCACGTTTGTTTGGTAACCTTGGGAAGTGCACCTTTTGCACCGACCGAGTATCTTTTCTTGGCTATGTTGTTACTCCACAGAGAATTGAAGTTGATAAAGCCAAGATTGAAGCTATTGAGAGTTGGCCGCAGCCCAAAACGGTCACACAAGTGAGGAGTTTTCTTGGCCTCGCTGGATTCTATAGGCGTTTTGTGAGAGATTTCAGCACCATTGCTGCACCTCTCAATGAGCTTACAAAGAAAGATGTGCCTTTTCTTTGGGGTACTGCACAGGAAGAAGCCTTCACGGTATTGAAAGATAAGTTGACACATGCTCCTTTACTCCAACTTCCTGATTTTAATAAGACTTTTGAGCTTGAATGTGATGCTAGTGGAATTGGATTAGGAGGTGTGTTATTACAAGATGGCAAACCTGTTGCATACTTTTCTGAAAAATTGAGTGGGCCTAGTCTGAATTATTCTACTTATGATAAAGAATTATATGCTCTTGTTCGGACTTTAGAAACATGGCAACATTATTTATGGCCCAAAGAATTTGTTATACATTCTGATCATGAATCTTTGAAACATATTAAAAGTCAAGCTAAACTGAATAGTAGACATGCTAAATGGGTTGAATTCATTGAGACTTTCCCTTATGTCATTAAACACAAGAAGGGAAAAGAAAATGTTATTGCTGATGCATTGTCTCATCGCTATACTATGCTTTCACAACTTGACTTCAAAATATTTGGTTTGGAGACCATCAAAGATCAATATGTGCATGATGCTGATTTTAAAGATGTAATGCAGAATTGTAAAGAAGGAAGAATGTGGAACAAGTTCGTCGTTAACGATGGATTTGTGTTTCGTGCTAACAAGCTATGCATTCCAGCTAGCTCCGTTCGTCTTTTGTTGTTGCAGGAGGCGCATGGAGGAGGATTAATGGGACACTTTGGCGTGAAGAAGACGGAGGACGTACTTGCTACACATTTCTTTTGGCCAAAGATGAGACGGGATGTTTAGCGTTTTATTGCTCGATGCACTACATGTCAAAAAGCTAAGTCACGACTCAATCCTCATGGTTTATATATGCCTTTGCCTGTACCTAGTGTTCCTTGGGAGGATATGATAGAGGCAAAGGTGTCCCGTCTTTCGATGAGATGATGGATATCGCTTTGGTGGAAGTCGACTTTGACGATCCGACTACGAACGTGCGAGGACGTCGCGCCTTAGCAATCGCTAAACCAACTCCGAGAGGTTATTGACCACGCTGGAGCACGATCAACCTGACCACGAGGGTCTGTTTCCTGCGAGCAAACGAAGAACAAGCAAGAAACTAAGATTGCAATCTGGATATTGCGAATATAAGATGAAAGCTTTATTGATCAAGGTGGGGTTCTGTGACGCCTTTGTCTGGTCGTTGAACACAAACGAAGTACGCGAAGTTGCAGCTATGGCGAACTTTTAATCTAAACAAAACCCAAAGTCTAAACGATGCCCTAAGGGCTGTATATATGGAGGAAGAGGGGGGGAATTTCGTGGCCCTTGGTGGAGGGGTCCGAAATCAACCCTATCTCTTGTTTCCCCACACATACGGACTCTAAAAATAGCCTATACTTATGTATTTCGAAATTACATGGGCCTGGCCCAATAATAAGGTGATGCAGCACCTAAAATAGCCTCGGGACGAAATTTATGAAGTGACATCTTGTATATTTCGTCCAAGGCTTCATGCACCCATTATGGTGGCTTCAAAGTCCTGAAATCATCACTTGTAACTCCGTTCTTGTTCCCCTTGCGCATGCCATCATCTCCATGCTTGTTCTTGCTCCAATGTTCATCCTTCTCCAAGCTAGGCCCTTCATTTGTAAGCAAAACAAATGTATCCAATTTAGGCAGCATCATATTCTCATGAACATTAGAATCATTACCAAGAAACGAAAGTACCTGGTAATTTAGTTGGCGTGCACGAGCTCTAGTAATTGGTCCAGTATGTATAGCAGCAGGGGCTGTGGGTGTAACAATTGTATTGATGTCCTCATCAGAATGTATAACAAATTCTTTGGGCCATAAATAATGTTGCCATGTTTCTAAAGTCCGAACAAGAGCATATAATTCTTTATCATAAGTAGAATAATTCAGACTAGGCCCACTCAATTTTTCAGAAAAGTATGCAACAGGTTTGCCATCTTGTAATAACACACCTCCTAATCCAATTCCACTAGCATCACATTCAAGCTCAAAAGTCTTATTAAAATCAGGAAGTTGGAGTAAAGGAGCATGTGTCAACTTATCTTTCAATACCGTGAAGGCTTCTTCCTGTGCGGTACCCCAAACAAAAGGCACATCCTTCTTTGTAAGCTCGTTGAGAGGTGCAGCAATGGTGCTGAAATCTCTCACAAAACGCCTATAGAATCCAGCGAGGCCAAGAAAACTCCTCACTTGTGTGACCGTTTTGGGCTGCGGCCAACTCTCAATAGCTTCAATCTTGGCTTTGTCAACTTCAATTCCCTGTGGAGTAACAACATAGCCAAGAAAAGATACTCGGTCGGTGCAAAAGGTGCACTTCCCAAGGTTACCAAACAAACGTGCATCACGTAGAGCAATAAAAACAGCACGTAAATGTTCCAAATGATCTTCCAAAGATCTGCTATAAATCAATATGTCATCAAAGTAAACTACCACAAATCGTCCAATGAAAGCACGTAAAACTTCGTTCATTAATCTCATGAAAGTACTAGGTGCATTAGTTAACCCAAAAGGCATGACTAACCACTCATATAATCCAAACTTAGTTTTAAATGCTGTTTTCCATTCATCTCCCAATTTCATACGAATTTGATGGTAGCCACTACGCAAATCAACTTTGGAGAATATTGTAGAGCCACTCAATTCATCAAGCATATCATCTAGCCTAGGAATAGGATGACGATAACGAATAGTAATATTATTAATGCCTCTACAATCAACACACATACGTGATGTACCATCCTTTTTCGGCACTAGAATAATAGGAACAGCACAAGGACTAAGGGATTCGCGTATATAACCTTTGTCGAGAAGCTCTTGTACTTGACGCATAATCTCCTTCGTCTCCTCTGGATTGGTACGGTATGGTGCACGGTTTGGCAGTGAAGCACCGGGAATTAAGTCAATCTGATGCTCAATCCCTCGAATAGGCGGTAATCCCGGTGGCACGTCTTGTGGAAAAACGTCAGCGAGCTCCTGCAAAATGTTAGTGACAGCAGGAGGCAAAGAGGAAGGCACGTCCTCGAATGAAAATAATGCCTCTTTGCACACAAAAGCATAGCAAACAGATTTGCTGAAATCTAGCTCATCAATATCAGATTTGGTGACAAATAAACATGGACTTTTCAATTTAATTTCAGAAGCAACACTAGATGGTTTATTATTAGGCTTTATTTGTTGCTCAAATTCTTTTGCCACAATCTGATTTTCACTCTTATTCTTCTCCTGTTGTGCTTTATTAGCTCTATTAATATCATCTTTCAAAATGGAATCAGGAGTCATAGGAAGCAAAGTAATATTTTTATCCTTATGAACAAGAGTATAGTGATTGTTTCTACCATGGTGTACAGAATTTTTATCAAATTGCCATGGTCTACCAAGTAATAAGGAACATGCTTGCATAGGTACCACATCACAATCAACATAATCAGCATATGTAGAGATACTAAAATGCACACGAACAGTACGTGTTACCTTAACCTTGCCGCTGTTGTTGAACCATTGGATGTAGTAAGGATGTGGATGTGGTCTTGTGGTGAGAGAATGCTTCTCCACCATCTCCATGCTAGCCAAGTTGTTGCAGCTCCCTCCGTCTATTATGACGCGCACAGAACGTTCCTTCACAACTCCCTTGGTATGGAACAAATTGTGCCTCTGATTTTGCTCAGCTTGTGTGACCTGCACACTCAAAACACGTTGAGCAACTAAACATTCATACCTGTCAGCGTCTTCAGGAGCCATGTATTGCGTCTCATGATCAGAATCATCTCCACCATGTTCTTCACGTGTAATAAGAGCCAATGTCTCCTCATCATAGTCACTAGCGGACTCATATCCACCATCCGCGGTAGCAATCATCACACGCGGAGATTTGCATTCCCTCGCATAATGACCTCCTCCCTTACAACGACGACAAATAATATCACTTGTGTGCCCTGTTGATGCCATGGAAGAAGAAGAACGATGTGCAGGCCCCGCAGGTGCGCTCTTGGCAGATAATGGTGGCTGTTCCTGTTTTCTTGTATCACGGCTGTAGGAGGCACCTGATTGAGGTGCTGGTGCAGTTGAAGTAGAAGATGCACGCGGCGTCCATGAGGAAGGTCGGCCTGCAGAAAAGTTAGTTCGCGCCAATGCTTGTCGATCCTGCACTTCACGTTCAGCTTTACAAGCAAGATGGAATAAACGAGTGATATTAGTATACTCCTTATAGTCTAGAATGGTCTGAATCTCTCTATTTAATCCACCCAGAAAACGTGCAAGCATAGCTTCATTCTCCTCAACAATACCACATCGAATCATGCCAGTTTGTAATTCCTGATAATATTCTTCTACAGAATTTTTTCCTTGTCTTAAACGCTGCAATTTTTGACGCAATTCACGTTGATAATATGGTGGAACCCAACGCGTACGCATAGCAGTTTTCAAAGCAGCCCAAGTAGTTGGAATAGGATATAATCTACAATGTTCAGACCACCATACACATGCAAAACTAGTGAAAGCACAAACAGCAGCAGCAACTCGTCTCTCCTCAGGATATTGTAAACATGTAAATCGTTGTTCAGTTTTTAACTCCCAAGTAAGATATATATCAGGAACATATCTACCCTCAAATGGTGGAATATTCAATTTCAGTTTAGGAATATGGACATCATCTCGTACCTGAGGTGGTGGTGCAGGCCTACCATTACGAATATATACCTGAGGTCGACCTGCTGGTGGTGGTGCTGGTGGCTGCTCGTAGATCTGATTTTGATCAACGTCATCCTCATAATCGCCCGCATACTCATCATCCTCCTGGGTACCAGCAGGAGCAGTAGCAGGAGCCAAAGAAGCACCAACATCAGTAACAGCGGCACCAGAATTTTGTCCTGGCTCAATAGGAACACGCTGTGCTCGTCCATACTGATTCGGAAGGGGGCATAGTTGTTGTTGTTGCAGAGGTGCGACAGGTGCAGCCGGTGGTGGAAGACGCGCAAGCAGTTCATTAAATCTGTTATCGAGCTTTGTTTCGAATGTCTTCTCAAGGCCAGTGATCTTCTCCATGGCCTCTTCAAAATTGTTCAGCACATCTTGTACCTGTTCAGTCATCATTTGCTGAAACTTATCATGAAGCTCCTTGTTCGATAAGTTCTCCCAGTCAATCTCGTCGGCTTGTGATCCTGGCATGGTTAGCAGCAATAGAAACACACAAGAATATGATCCTACAGACTACTAAGAAGTGGTGGTGGTGTATCATAAATCCGTCAAGCAAATCTCAAATTCTTACCAGTTCTTACCCAGCAGCAGGCGGTGATCGGCAACCGTTGTAGTCAAAAACTCTCAAAGCTTGGATAGAGCGATTACCAGGGAGAGTCAAACACACGACGTAGATGTATGTGGAGCTGGGAAGGCCTATAGTATGGTAGCAAAAAGGGTCAGCAATAATCAATTCAGAGATGCAAAGTTGAATAAACGCTCAACGACGGTACTGTGCTGGTCCTAGGCTAGACTGTGCTAGAGACGCGAGCCTAGAACACCAACAAAATCACGGCGCGGCACGTAAACAAGGGAAAAGCACACTCTGAATTTTTTTTTCGCTCTTTTTTTTTGCGCTCTCTTTTTTTTGCGCTGCTTTTTTTTGCGAAAAATCACTATAATGGCGAGTGTCTCAAAATTGTTCCTAGGTCAAACTGGCAGGATGGGCATGAAATTTTTTTTTCGACCAAATTTTTTTTTTCGACTGCCCGGACCCAAAAACTGGAAACGGGTCAAAAAAAACTTCCTATAATGGCACCTGTCTCAAAACACTCAGAAACACCTAAAAATAGGATAGCCAGAAAATTTTTCGAAAAATGCGTTTTCGAAAATTTTTGGGCCTAAACGGAGCGTGGTTTCCCGACTCTTTTTTTTTCGAAACCTACTCCGGCAAGGAAACACGAATCGGAAACTAGATGGATCTCGGAAACAAACCTAATAAGCAAGGAACTCAGATTGGTGGTAGATATATGGTGGTGGTATATGGCAGCGGTGGTGGTAGCGGTGGTAGTATATGGATATGGATCGGTGGTGGTATATGGACACGGATTGGTGGTGGTATATGGAAATGGATTCGGAGCGGTGGTGGTAGATGGCAGGGGCGATGATGATGGTGCGGCGGCGGCGTGACAACTTATGACCAGAACTCGAAACTCTAAAAGACTAGACTCTAAGACAAGCAACTAGACCGTCGATGCAACCGCAAATTCAACAAAACAAAACCCTAAAAAGATTATGCAAAAGCTCAGATTGGTTCGGATATGATGAACTAACCCTAAATTTTTTTTGTGGCTTTTTCGTGGACAGTAGGTATGAAGAACAGACTCGATCTAAACTACGAAAAACTATAAAATCTCACCGAGCAACCTGGAAATCTAATACCACTTGATAGAGGCAAAGGTGTCCCGTCTTTCGATGAGATGATGGATATCGCTTTGGTGGAAGTCGACTTTGATGATCCGACTACGAACGTGCGAGGACGTCGCGCCTTAGCAATCGCTAAACCAACTCCGAGAGGTTATTGACCACGCCGGAGCACGATCAACCTGACCACGAGGGTCTGTTTCCTGCGAGCAAACAAAGAACAAGCAAGAAACTAAGATTGCAATCTGGATATTGCGAATTTAAGATGAAAGCTTTATTGATCAAGGTGGGGTTCTGTGACGCCTTTGTCTGGTCGTTGAACACAAACGAAGTACGTGAAGTTGCAGCTATGGCGAACTTTTAATCTAAACAAAACCCAAAGTATAAACGATGCCCTAAGGGCTGTATATATGGAGGAAGAGGGGGGAATTTCGTGGCCCTTGGTGGAGGGGTCCGAAATCAACCCTATCTCTTGTTTCCCCACACATACGGACTCTAAAAATAGCCTATACTTATGTATTTCGAAATTACATGGGCCTGGCCCAATAATAAGGTGACGCAGCACCTAAAATAGCCTCGGGACGAAATTTATGAAGTGGCATCTTGTATATTTCGTCCAAGGCTTCATGCACCCATTATGGTGGCTTCAAAGTCCTGAAATCATCACTTGTAACTCCGTTCTTGTTCCCCTTGCGCATGCCATCATCTCCATGCTTGTTCTTGCTCCAATGTTCATCCTTCTCCAAGCTAGGCCCTTCATTTGTAAGCAAAACAAATGTATCCAATTTAGGCAGCATCATATTCTCATGAACATTAGAATCATTACCAAGAAACGAAAGTACCTGGTAATTTAGTTGGCGTGCACGAGCTCTAGTAATTGGTCCAGTATGTATAGCAGCAGGGGCTGTGGGTGTAACAATTGTATTGATGTCCTCATCAACTTTCGAAGCTGAGAGACATGGAACACGTCATGAACATTTGCAAAGTTTGAAGGTAGCTCCAGTTGATAGGCGAGATCACCTCTCTTGCTGACAATCTTGAAAGGTCCCACGTATCTAGGGGCAAGCTTGCCTTTGATACCGAAGTGACGAGTACCTTTCATAGGAGAGACGCGGAGGTAAACATGATCTCCGATCTCGAAAGCCAAATCGTGGTGCTTATTATCATAGTAGCTCTTCTGACGGGATTGGGCTGTTTTGAGGTTATCTCGAATGACTTTGCACATTTCTTCTGCCTCTGTGATTAAGTCATTACCCAAAAGCTGACGTTCACCGGTTTCGGACCAGTTGAGAGGGGTACGGCACTTCCTGCCATACAGTGATGAGGACATCAATACAATTATTACACCCACAGCCCCTGCTGCTATACATACTGGACCAATTACTAGAGCTCGTGCACGCCAACTAAATTACCAGGTACTTTCGTTTCTTGGTAATGATTCTAATGTTCATGAGAATATGATTGATGAGGACATGACTACCTTGGATATGACCAAAAATATTGCATATATGCATATTTGTCAGGTGATTTCTAGTGCAAACTATTTAATAATCTATTTATGTTATCTAGAACAAAAATACTTCACACACTTTTGTGTTTTGTCTAATTGCAGGTGTATGGGATATTTGTACAATCCACATATGAAGATAAGGAAGAAAGAGATGTTTATTTGCTGTCCAAAAAATTCTCTCACGTCACTTTTGGCCCAAGAGAAGATAGAGTCCAAGTCTCTCACGTTCTGGATTCAGATTCGAACTGCACAGACATACCTGACTCAAAACGCACACAAGTTTTTCATACGGACTCCGAATTGGGTGATTCTTTTTTTGTTGGAAACTAGATTTCGTGCACTTTCCAACCCAATTGGAATCACCTTCAAATTCGTCCGGAGCATTGAGTTGTGTACGAAACAATCTGATGCTGCAGCAGAATCCGAGTCAAACTACAAGTCCAAAGGTGTTACATCACCTCCACTTGGGCCCATTGGCCTTGTACGACCTAGATTTAGTTTTAGGCTGCCTTGGTATGTCCTCCCACCTCCTTGGCCGCCATCCCTTGCTCCTATATAAATAGATCCATCTAGTAGTTTTTCCTTGGGATTTGTTTAGTTAAAAGTTAGCCATTGCAACTTCGTGTACTTCGTTTGTGTCCAACGACCAGACCAAGACCGCTTACAGATCCTGATAGAGGCGGGGTGTCCCGATCTTTCGATGAGAAGATAACTATCAATTTGGTGGAGACGACTTTGACGATCCGACTACAAACGTGCACGACGTTGCGCCTTAGCAATCGCTAAACCAATCTCCTGAGGTTACTGACGATGCCGGAAGCACGGTCAGCCTGACCACGAAGGTCTATTCCTGCAAGCAATCGAAGAACGAGCAAGAATATGATAAAGCAATCTGAATATTGCAAATATATATAAGGTATTGATAATGGTGGGGATCCGTAATCGGTCTTGGTCTGGTCGTTGGACACAAACGAAGTACACGAAGTTGCAATGGCTAACTTTTAACTAAACAAATTCCAAGGAAAAAGCTACTAGATGGATCTACTTATATAGGAGCAAGGGGTGGCGGCCAAGGAGGTGGGAGGACGTCCCAAGGCAGCCTAAAACTAAATCTAGGTCGTACAAGGCCAATGGGCCAAAATGGAGGTGATGTAACACCTTTGGACTTGTAGTTTGACTCGGATTCTGCTGCAGCATCAGATTGTTTCGTCCCCAACTCAACGCTCCGGACGAATTTGAAGGTGATTCCAATTGGGTTGGAAAGTGCACGAAATCTACTTTCCAACAAAAAAAGAATCACCCAATTCGGAGTCCGTATGAAAAACTTGTGTGCGTTTTGAGTCAGGTGTGTCTGTGCAGTCCGAATCTGAATCCAGAACGTGAGAGACTTGGACTCTATCTTCTCTTGGGCCAAAAGTGACGTGAGAGAACTTTTTGGACAGCAAATAAACATCTCTTTCTTCCTTATCTTCATATGTGGATTGTACAAATGTCCCATACACCTGCAATTAGACAAAACACAAAAGTGTTTGAAGTATTTTTGTTCTGGATAACATAAATAGATTATTGAATAGTTTGCACTAGAAATCACCTGACAAATATGCATATATGCAATATTTTTGGTCATATCCAAGGTAGTCATGTCCTCATCATCCTCCCCTTCTTGAAAATAAAGCCGTCCTCGGCGTTGCTTAAGCTGAAATGTGGCTAACAAAAGAGACAAGGTGTACATGTTGTATATGTATATGTCATCCATTTTTATTTCCCTTGATTTTTGCATATATGAAACATGAATAGATGAGTAACTTGCATAGTTCATAAAATCTAAAGCCAAAAAATTAGCACAAGAAGTAGAAGGCATGAAAATATTGCAACTCAGTTTGCACATATAAGTGAAGCTCTTATTCATTCAAAAGATTGACAATGTTCATCATTAAACCATCCCAACATTGGTGAATAAACCTTACTTGCATCAAATTTACATGCTACAACATGCTTAAATAAGCAAACATGCAATAAGTCATTCAACACAGAATCATCACCAAGATTAGAGGTCATATCAAAATGATTAAACATTGGTTCTTTTGCATCAATAGTTAATTCAATGGGTGCACTCAAAATTGTTGGTATTTCAGTTGTTTGATCACATGGCAAATTCAAATTATCAACGTAGTCCTCTAAAATAGGTGGTGTGATCAAAGTAGTGGGTAGCTCATCAGATGGTGCATTCAAATTGACAAGGCATTCATCATTCTCATGTAGAGATGGAAGATCAGTACCTTTCTCATTACCTCTTATGATCAACTCAGATGATGTAGCCACTCTCGGGGGCGATGTGTCACATGGTGGAGGTGATGTAGTCCTGACAACAACGGATGTGGTTGTCATAGTATGCCTAGTAGTTGAAGGAACAATCATATCAACTCTTGGAATGTGCACCGTGCGCTTGTTCTCCTCGTGGCCAACACGTCGTTTTATTTCCTGTTCAGCTTTGCAAGCAAGATGAAACAAATGGTCCATAGGATAACAGTCTTCATGAATTAGTATCTCTTGAATATCACGGTTTAATCCACCCCAAAATCTATCCATAAAATCATCTTCACTTTCTTCTAAAGAGGAATGCAACAAGGTAGTTTGTAAATCATCATAATATTTTGTTACAGTTTCACTACCTTGTTTTAAGTGTTGCAACTTCTTAATCATGTCACGAGAATAATAAGCAGGGACGAAAGTATGTCGCATGGCAAGTTTCAAATCATCCCAAGTAGTAGGTATATAATCAGGGTGTAACCGACAATATTCACTCCACCAAACCAAAGCATAACCAGTGAAAGAACCAACCGCAACCTTAACCTTTTTATGTTCATCGAAATTATGGGAAGCAAATATATTTTTTTATGTCGAACTCCCATTCAATATATAAAGCAGGTTTAAAACGGCCATTAAATGGTGGTATAGATACATTAACCTGATCATGTGCATTTGGATGTTTGTGCACCTCTCGTGACGGTTGTGGTATTTGCAAAGGTGGTGGCACGTCTCCCGCGATCGACAAAGCCCATGAATTGACTCTGGATCCTGTCATAATTAGTAGAACAAGAAACAAAACCCAAAAATAATGTTCCTATAACTACTAGGATGTGGTGGTAAAACGCTCACAGTAAAGCAAATATCAATGTCTTACAAATTCTTACCATGGAGCAGGCGGTGATCGGCAACCAGCGGTGTCAAGTAACTCCGAATATTGAGTAAAGCGATTGCCAGGGGAGCGTACGTATACACGGTGTAGAAATATGTGGAGCTGGGTTGGCTATATATGGTAGCAAAAGATTAGCAATAATCAATTCAAAGATGCAATGTTGAATAAACGCTCAACGACGGTACTGTGCTGGTCCTAGGCTAGACCGGACTAGAGACGCGAGCCTAGAACACTAATGAGGTCACGGCGTAGCACAACTAGCATCAATGAAGGATACTAAGTAGCTCTTGACAGCAAGATATAAGTAAAGATCACAACGGCAGTGAAGATAATGATAAAAAACAACTGCCAAGCAGGATATACAACAACTCTCTCTCCAACTTTCCTCTTGAAAAGTTTGAGACAATTTTCTGATAAATTCTTTCAAAGAATGCTACTAACTCAACCTTTCCAATGCAAAAAGAATCACTCAATTCCGAGTTGATATGAGGAGTCAAAGAATTCTAAAACTGGCCTGAAAAATTGGAACAAGCTGTATTCACGAACTTCGGAGGGCAAAAAGACCTATTTAGAAGCCGATTTTGAGGTGTCAAATATTGAACAAGCTTCTGCAACTATTTAGATGCGGCTCGTCGCTATCTTCAATTTGAGTACTCACGGAGCCAAAACGGACTTCGTATGAGGAAGATACACCTGTTTTACTGAACAGTGCGCAAAACAGATTCCAATCCGAATTCAGGTACGAGATTGATTCTAGATAGATCCAATTTTTTTCTTCTCTTTTTTTTTTCTCACGCTTTTTTTTTCTTCTCTCTCTTTTTCTTTCCTTTTTTTCTCTTTTTTTTCTCTATCTTTTTTTTATCTTCTTTTTCTCCCTCTTTCCAAGACAAACTAGATAAGATGCAGATTCGATCTAGCGAAGATGTGAGTGACCTCAACTATGATTATGACAATAAATAGTGCGTAGCACGTGGTGAAAATTGGTGGATGGGATGGTGGACAGCGGATGGGATAATGATGCAGCGGCTGCGTGACTAATGTGAACAGAACTCGAAACTCTAAAGGAACTAGACACTAAGACCAGCAACTCGACACGGCGATGCAACCGATAATTCAATAATGCAAACAATGAAAAGAAAATTGCAAAGGCTCAGTCTGGTTAGGACAAAGGATGAATAGATCTAACTTTTGTTTTGTGGCTTTTTCTTGGACAATAGGTAACAAAATAAATCTAATCTAGGAAAAACTGGAAATTCTCACCGAGCAACCTGAAAACTGATACCACTTGATAGAGGCGGGGTATCCCGATCTTTCGATGAGATGATAACTATCGATTTGGTGGAGACGACTTTGACGATCCGACTACAAACGTGCACGACGTTGCGCCTTAGCAATCGCTAAACCAATCTCCTGAGGTTACTGACGATGCCGGAAGCACGGTCAGCCTGACCACGAAGGTCTATTCCTGCAAGCAATCGAAGAACAAGCAAGAATATGATAAAGCAATCTGAATATTGCAAATATATATGAGGTATTGATAATGGTGGGGATCCGTAAGCGGTCTTGGTCTGGTCGTTGGACACAAACGAAGTACACGAAGTTGCAATGGCTAACTTTTAACTAAACAAATCCCAAGGAAAAAGCTACTAGATGGATCTACTTATATAGGAGCAAGGGGTGGCGGCCAAGGAGGTGGGAGGACGTCCCAAGGCAGCCTAAAACTAAATCTAGGTCGTACAAGGCCAATGGGCCCAAATGGAGGTGATGTAACACCTTTGGACTTGTAGTTTGACTCGGATTCTGCTGCAGCATCAGATTGTTTCGTCCACAACTCAACGCTCCGGACGAATTTGAAGGTGATTCCAATTGGGTTGGAAAGTGCACGAAATCTACTTTCCAACAAAAAACGAATCACCCAATTCGGAGTCCGTATGAAAAACTTGTGTGCGTTTTGATTCAGGTGTGTCTGTGCAGTCCGAATCTGAATCCAGAACGTGAGAGACTTGGACTCTATCTTCTCTTGGGCCAAAAGTGACGTGAGAGAACTTTTTGGACAGCAAATAAACATCTCTTTCTTCCTTATCTTCATATGTGGATTGTACAAATGTCCCATACACCTGCAATTAGACAAAACACAAAAGTGTGTGAAGTATTTTTGTTCTGGATAACATAAATAGATTATTGAATAGTTTGCACTAGAAATCACCTGACAAATATGCATATATGCAATATATTTGGTCATATCCAAGGTAGTCATGTCCTTATCAGATCCCCACCTTTATCAATACCTCATATATACTCACAATATTCAGATTGCTTTTATCATATTCTTGCTTGTTCTTCGATTGCTTGCAGGAATAGACCTTCGTGGTCAGGTTAATTGTGCTCCGGTGTGGTCAATAACCTCTCAGAGTTGGTTTAGCGATTGCTAAGGCGCAACGTCGTGCACGTTTATAGTCGGATCGTCAAAGTCATCTTCACCAAATCGATAGTTATCATCTCATCGAAAGATCGGGACACCCCGCCTCTATCAAGTGGTATCAGTTTTCAGGTTGCTCGGTGAGAATTTCCAGTTTTCCTAGATTAGATTTATTTTCTTACCTATTGTCCAAGAAAAAGCCACACAAAAAAAGTTAGATCTGTTCATCCTTTATCCAAGCCAGTCTGAGCCTTTGCAATTTTCTATTCATTGCTTGCATAGTTGAATTATCGGTTGCATCGTCGTGTCAGTTGCTGGTCTTAGCGTCTAGTTCCTTTAGAGTTTCGAGTTCTGTTCACATTAGTCACGCCGCCGCTGCATCATTATCCCTTCCGCTGTCCACCATCCCATCTATTAATTTCCACCACGTGCTACGCACTGTTCATTGTCATAATCATAGTTGAGGTCATTCACATCTTCGCCTGATCCAATCTGCATCTTATCTAGTTTGTCTTGGAGAGAAAAAAAGATAGAGAAAAAAAAGAGAAAAAAGGAAAGAAAAAAAGAAAAAGAGAGAGAAGAAAAAGAAAAAAAAGCGTGAGAAAAAAAAAGAGAGAAGAAAAAAAATTGGATCTATCTAGAATCAATCTCGTGCCTGAATTCGGACTGGAATCTGTTTTGCGCACTGTTCAGTGAAACAGGTGTATCTTCCTCATACGAAGTCCGTTTTGGCTCCGTGAGTACTCAAATTGAAGCTACCAACGAGCCGCATCTAAATAGTTGCAGAAGCTAGTTCAATATTTGACACCTCAAAATCGGCTTCTAAATAGGTCTTTTTGCCCTCCGAAGTTCGTGAACACAGCTTGTTCCAATTTTTCAGGCCAGTTTTAGAATTCTTTGACTCCTCATATCAACTCGGAATTGAGTGATTCTTTTTGCATTGGAAAGCTTGAGTTAGTAGCATTCTTTGAAAGAATTTATCAGAAAATTGTCTCAAACTTTTCAAGAGGAAAGTTGGAGAGAGAGTTGTTGTATATCCTGCTTGGCAGTTGTTTTTCATCATTATCTTCACTGCCGTTGTGATCTTCACTTATATCTTGCTGTCAAGAGCTACTTAGTATCCTTCATTGATGCTAGTTGTGCTACGCCGTGACCTCATTAGTGTTCTAGGCTCGCGTCTCTAGTCCGGTCTAGCCTAGGACCAACACAGTACCGTCGTTGAGCGTTTATTCAACATTGCATCTTTGAATTGATTATTGCTAATCTTTTGCTACCATATATAGCCAACCCAGCTCCACATATTTCTACACCGTGTATACGTACGCTCCCCTGGCAATCGCTTTACTCAATATTCGGAGTTAGTTGACACCGCTGGTTGCCGATCACCGCCTGCTGCATGGTAAGAACTTGTAAGACATTGATATTTGCTTTACTGTGAGCGTTTTACCACCACATCCTAGTAGTTATAGGAACATTATTTTTGGGTTTTGTTTCTTGTTCTACTAATCATGACAGGATCCAGAGTCAATTCATGGGCTTTGTCGATCGCGGGAGACGTGCCACCACCTTTGCAAATACCACAACCGTCACGAGAGGTGCACAAACATCCAAATGCACATGATCAGGTTAATGTATCTATACCACCATTTAATGGCCGTTTTAAACCTGCTTTATATATTGAATGGGAGTTCGACATAAAAAAATATATTTGCTTCCCATAATTTCAATGAACATAAAAAAGTTAAGGTTGCGGTTGGTTCTTTCACTGGTTATGCTTTGGTTTGGTGGAGTGAATATTGTCGGTTACACTCTGATTATATACCTACTACTTGGGATGATTTGAAACTTGCCATGCGACATACTTTCGTCCCTGCTTATTATACTCGTGACATGATTAAGAAGTTGCAACACTTAAAACAAGGTAGTGAAACTGTAACAAAATATTATGATGATTTACAAACTACCTTGTTGCATTCCTCTTTAGAAGAAACTGAAGATGATTTTATGGATAGATTTTGGGGAGGATTAAACCGTGATATTCAAGAGATACTAATTCATGAAGAGTGTTATCCTATGGACCATTTGTTTCATCTTGCTTGCAAAGCTGAACAGGAAATAAAACGACGTGTTGGCCACGAGGAGAACAAGCGCACGGTGCACATTCCAAGAGTTGATATGATTGTTCCTTCAACTACTAGGCATACTATGACAACCACATCCGTTGTTGTCAGGACTACATCACCTCCACCATGTGACACATCGCCCCTGAGAGTGGCTACATCATCTGAGTTGATCATAAGAGGTAATGACAAAGGTACTGATCTTCCATCTCTACATGAGAATGATGAATGCCTTGTCAATTTGAATGCACCATCTGATGAGCTACCCACTACTTTGATCACACCACCTATTTCAGAGGACTACATTGATAATTTGACTTTGCCATGTGATCAAACAACTGAAATACCAACAATTTTGAGTGCACCCATTGAATTAACTATTGATGCAAAAGAACCAATGTTTAATCATTTTGATATGACCTCTAATCTTGGTGATGATTCTGTGTTGAATGACTTATTGCATGTTTGCTTATTTAAGCATGTTGTAGCATGTAAATTTGATGCAAGTAAGGTTTATTCACCAATGTTGGGATGGTTTAATGATGAACATTGTCAATCTTTTGAAATGAATAAGAGCTTCACTTATATGTGCAAACTGAGTTGCAATATTTTCATGCCTTCTACTTCTTGTGCTAATTTTTTGGCTTTAGATTTTATGAACTATGCAAGTTACTCATCTATTCATGTGTCATATATGCAAAAATCAAGGGAAGTAAACATGGATGACATATACATATACAACATGTACACCTTGTCTCTTTTGTTAGCCACATTTCAGATTAAGCAACGCCGAGGACGGCTTTATTTTCAAGAAGGGGAGGATGATGAGGACATGACTACCTTGGATATGACCAAAAATATTGCATATATGCATATTTGTCAGGTGATTTCTAGTGCAAACTATTCAATAATCTATTTATGTTATCTAGAACAAAAATACTTCACACACTTTTGTGTTTTGTCTAATTGCAGGTGTATGGGACATTTGTACAATCCACATATGAAGATAAGGAAGAAAGAGATGTTTATTTGCTGTCCAAAAAGTTCTCTCACGTCACTTTTGGCCCAAGAGAAGATAGAGTCCAAGTCTCTCACGTTCTGGATTCAGATTCGGACTGCACAGACACACCTAACTCAAAACGCACACAAGTTTTTCATACGGACTCCGAATTGGGTGATTCTTTTCTTGTTGGAAACTAGATTTCGTGCACTTTCCAACCCAATTGGAATCACCTTCAAATTCGTCCGGAGCGTTGAGTTGTGGACGAAACAATCTGATGCTGCAGCAGAATCCGAGTCAAACTACAAGTCCAAAGGTGTTGCATCACCTCCACTTGGGCCCATTGGCCTTGTATGATAGAGGCGGAGGTGTCCCGTGGATATCGCTTTGGTGGAAGTCGACTTTGACGATCCGACTACGAACGTGCGAGGACGTCGCGCCTTAGCAATCGCTAAACCAACTCCGAGAGGTTATTGACCATGCCGGAGCACGATCAACCTGACCACGAGGGTCTGTTTCCTGCGAGCAAACGAAGAACAAGCAAGAAACTAAGATTGCAATCTGGATATTGCGAATATAAGATGAAAGCTTTATTGATCAAGGTGGGGTTCTGTGACGCCTTTGTCTGGTCGTTGAACACAAACGAAGTACGCGAAGTTGCAGCTATGGCGAACTTTTAATCTAAACAAAACCCAAAGTCTAAACGATGCCCTAAGGGCTGTATATATGGAGGAAGAGGGGGGAATTTCGTGGCCCTTGGTGGAGGGGTCCGAAATCAACCCTATCTCTTGTTTCCCCACACATACGGACTCTAAAAATAGCCTATACTTATGTATTTCGAAATTACATGGGCCTGGCCCAATAATAAGGTGACGCAGCACCTAAAATAGCCTCGGGACGAAATTTATGAAGTGGCATCTTGTATATTTCGTCCAAGGCTTCATGCACCCATTATGGTGGCTTCAAAGTCCTGAAATCATCACTTGTAACTCCGTTCTTAGTCGGGTAGCCACGCTCCGTTTAGGCCCAAAATTTTTCGAAAACGCATTTTTCGAAAAAAATTCTGGCTATCCTACTTTTAGGTGTTTCTGAGTGTTTTGAGACAGGTGCCATTATAGGAAGTTTTTTTTGACCCGTTTCCAGTTTTTGGGTCCGGGCAGTCGAAAAAAAAAAAATTTGGTCGAAAAATTTCGTGCCCATCCTGTCAGTTTGAGCTAGGAAGAGTTTTGAGACACTCGCCATTACAGTGATTTTTCGCAAAAAAAAAAAAGCAGCGCAAAAAAAAAAGCGAAAAAAAAAATTCAGAGTGTGCTTTTCCCTTGTTTACGTGCCGCGCCGTGATTTTGTTGGTGTTCTAGGCTCGCGTCTCTAGCACAGTCTAGCCTAGGACCAGCACAGTACCATCGTTGAGCGTTTATTCAACTTTGCATCTCTGAATTGATTATTGCTGACCCTTTTTGCTACCATAGTATAAGCCTTCCCAGCTCCACATACATCTACGTCCTGCGTTTGACTCTCCCTGGTAATCACTCTATCCAAGCTTTGAGAGTTTTGACTACAACGGTTGCCGATCACCGCCTGCTGCTGGGTAAGAACTGGTAAGAATTTGACATTTGCTTGACGGATTTGTGACACCCACCACCACCACTTGTTCGTAGTCTGTAGGATCATATTCTTGTGTGTTTCTATTGCTGCTAACCATGCCAGGATCACAAGCCGACGAGATTGACTGGGAGAATTTATCGAACAAGGAGCTTCATGATAAGTTTCAGCAAATGATGACTGAACAGGTGCAAGATGTGCTGAACAATTTTGAAGAGGCCATGGAGAAGATCACTGGTCTTGAGAGGACGTTCGAAACAAAGCTCGATAACAAGTTTAATGAATTGCTCGCGCGTCTTCCACCACCGCCACCCGCTGCACCTAACGCACCTCTCCAACAACAACAACAACGACTACCTCCACGTCGCGAAGCAGACCTCCGCCGAGCAAGCCGTGTTCCTCTTGCGTTTGGCCAAACTGTTGGTGCTGCTGTTGATACTTCTGTGGCTCCTGCTGCTGATGCAGAGGAGGATGATTATGTGGGAGATTATGAGGATGAGGTTGATCAAAATCAACACTACGTGCAGCCACCTGTACCACCACCAGCAGGTCGACCTCAGGTATATATTCGTAATGGTAGGCCTGCACCACCACCTCAGGTACGAGATGATGTCCATATTCCTAAACTGAAATTGAATATTCCACCATTTGAGGGTAGATATGTTCCTGATATATATCTTACTTGGGAGTTAGAAACTGAACAACGATTTACATGTTTACAATATCCTGAGGAGAGACGCGTTGCTGCTGCTGTTTGTGCTTTCACTAGTTTTGCATGTGTATGGTGGTCTGAACATTGTAGATTATATCCTATTCCAACTACTTGGGCTGCTTTGAAAACTGCTATGCGTACGCGTTGGGTTCCAGCATATTATCAACGTGAATTGCTTCAAAAATTGCAGCGTTTAAGACAAGGGAAAAATTCTGTAGAAGAATATTATCAGGAATTACAAACTGGCATGATTAGATGTGGTATTGTTGAGGAGAATGAAGCTATGCTTGCACGTTTTGTGGGTGGATTAAATAGAGAGATTCAGACCATTCTAGACTATAAGGAGTATACTAATATCACTCGTTTATTCCATCTTGCTTGTAAAGCTGAACATGAAGTGCGGGATCGACAAGCATTGGGGCGAACTAACTTTTCTGCAGGCCGACCTTCATCATGGACACCGCGTGCATCTTCTACTTCAACTGCACTAGCACCTCAATTAGGTGCCTCCTCCAGTCGTGATACAAGAAACAGGCACAACCACCATTATCTGCCAAGAGCGCACCTGCTGGGCCTGCATAGCGTTCTTCTTCTTCCATGGCATCAACAAGGCACACAAGTGATATTATTTGTCGTCGTTGTAAGGGAGGAGGTCATTATGCGAGAGAATGCAAATCTCCGCGTGTGATGATTGCTACCGCGGATGGTGGATATGAGTCCGCTAGTGACTATGATGAGGAGACTTTGGCTCTTATTACACGTGAAGAACATGGTGGAGATGATTCTGATCATGAGACGCAATACATGGCTCCTGAAGACGCTGACAGGTATGAATGTTTAGTTGCTCAACGTGTTTTGAGTGTGCAGGTCACACAAGCTGAGCAAAATCAGAGGCACAATTTGTTCCATACCAAGGGAGTTGTGAAGGAACGTTCTGTGCGCGTCATCATAGATGGAGGTAGTTGCAACAACTTGGCTAGCATGGAGATGGTGGAGAAGCTTTCTCTCACCACAAGACCACATCCACATCCTTACTACATCCAATGGTTCAACAACAGCGGCAAGGTTAAGGTAACACGTACTGTTCGTGTGCATTTTAGTATCTCTACATATGCTGATTATGTTGATTGTGATGTGGTACCTATGCAAGCATGTTCCTTATTACTTGGTAGACCATGGCAATTTGATAAAAATTCTGTACACCATGGTAGAAACAATCACTATACTCTTGTTCATAAGGATAAAAATATTACTTTGCTTCCTATGACTCCTGATTCCATTTTGAAAGATGATATTAATAGAGCTAATAAAGCAAAACAGGAGAAGAATAAGAGTGAAAATCAGATTGTGGCAAAAGAATTTGAGCAACAAATGAAGCCTAATAATAAACCATCTAGTGTTGCTTCTGAAATTAAATTGAAAAGTGCATGTTTATTTGCCACCAAATCTGATATTGATGAGCTAGATTCCAGCACATCTGTTTGCTATGCTTTTGTGTGCAAAGAGGCATTATTTTCATTCGAGGACGTGCCTTCCTCTTTGCCTCCTGCTGTCACTAACATTTTGCAGGAGTTCGCTGACGTATTTCCACAAGACGTGCCACCGGGATTACCGCCTATTCGAGGGATTGAGCATCAGATTGACTTAATTCCCGGTGCTTCACTGCCAAACCGTGCACCATACCGTACCAATCCAGAGGAGACGAAGGAGATTATGCGTCAAGTACAAGAGCTTCTCGACAAAGGTTATATTCGCGAATCCCTTAGTCCTTGTGCTGTTCCTATTATTCTAGTGCCGAAAAAGGATGGTACATCACGTATGTGTGTTGATTGTAGAGGCATTAATAATATTACTATTCGTTATCGTCATCCTATTCCTAGGCTAGATGATATGCTTGATGAATTGAGTGGCTCTACAATATTCTCCAAAGTTGATTCGTGTAGTGGCTACCATCAAATTCGTATGAAATTGGGAGATGAATGGAAAACAGCATTTAAAACTAAGTTTGGATTATATGAGTGGTTAGTCATGCCTTTTGGGTTAACTAATGCACCTAGTACTTTCATGAGATTAATGAACGAAGTTTTACGTGCTTTCATTGGACGATTTGTGGTAGTTTACTTTGATGACATATTGATTTATAGCAGATCTTTGGAAGAACATTTGGAACATTTACGTGCTGTTTTTATTGCTCTACGTGATGCACGTTTGTTTGGTAACCTTGGGAAGTGCACCTTTTGCACCGACCGAGTATCTTTTCTTGGCTATGTTGTTACTCCACAGGGAATTGAAGTTGATAAAGCCAAGATTGAAGCTATTGAGAGTTGGCCGCATCCCAAAACGGTCACACAAGTGAGGAGTTTTCTTGGCCTCGCTGGATTCTATAGGCGTTTTGTGAGAGATTTCAGCACCATTGCTGCACCTCTCAATGAGCTTACAAAGAAATATGTGCCTTTTCTTGGGGGTACCGCACAGGAAGAAGCCTTCACGGTATTGAAAGATAAGTTGACACATGCTCCTTTACTCCAACTTCCTGATTTTAATAAGACTTTTGAGCTTGAATGTGATGCTAGTGGAATTGGATTAGGAGGTGTGTTATTACAAGATGGCAAACCTGTTGCATACTTTTCTGAAAAATTGAGTGGGCCTAGTCTGAATTATTCTACTTATGATAAAGAATTATATGCTCTTGTTCGGACTTTAGAAACATGGCAACATTATTTATGGCCCAAAGAATTTGTTATACATTCTGATCATGAATCTTTGAAACATATTAAAAGTCAAGCTAAACTGAATCGTAGACATGCTAAATGGGTTGAATTCATTGAGACTTTCCCTTATGTCATTAAACACAAGAAGGGAAAAGAAAATGTTATTGCTGATGCATTGTCTCGTCGCTATACTATGCTTTCACAACTTGACTTCAAAATATTTGGTTTGGAGACCATCAAAGATCAATATGTGCATGATGCTGATTTTAAAGATGTAATGCAGAATTGTAAAGAAGGAAGAATGTGGAACAAGTTTGTTGTTAACGATGGATTTGTATTTCGTGCTAACAAGCTATGCATTCTAGCTAGCTCCGTTCGTCTTTTGTTGTTGCAGGAGGCGCATGGAGGAGGATTAATGGGACACTTTGGCGTGAAGAAGACGGAGGACGTACTTGCTACACATTTCTTTTGGCCAAAGATGAGACGGGATGTTGAGCGTTTTATTGCTCGCTGCACTACATGTCAAAAAGCTAAGTCACGACTCAATCCTCATTATGCCTTTGCCTGTACCTAGTGTTCCTTGGGAGGATATATCTATGGACTTTGTTTTAGGTTTACCTCGAACAAAGAAGGGGAGGGATAGCATATTTGTTGTCGTGGATAGATTCTCGAAAATGGCACACTTTATACCATGTCATAAAAGCGATGATGCTGTTAATGTTGCTGATTTGTTCTTTCGTGAAATTATTCGCTTGCATGGTGTGCCAAATACTATTGTTTCAGATCGTGATACTAAATTTCTTAGCCACTTTTGGAGATGTTTATGGGCTAAGTTGGGGACTAAACTGCTTTTTAGTACTACTTGTCACCCCCAAACTGATGGACAAACTGAAGTAGTCAATAGAACGTTGTCTACTATGCTTAGGGCTGTTTTGAAGAATAATAAGAAAATGTGGGAGGAATGCTTGCCTCATATTGAATTTGCTTATAATCGTTCATTGCATTCTACTACTAAGATGTGCCCTTTTGAAGTTGTGTATGGTTTCCTACCTCGTGCACCTATTGATTTGCTGCCCCTTCCATCTTCGGAGAAGGTTAATTTTGATGCTAAACAACGTGCTGAATTGATTTTAAAAATGCATGAGTTAACTAAGGAAAACATTGAGCGTATGAATGCTAAATATAAACTTGCTGGAGATAAGGGTAGAAAACATGTTGTGTTTGCACCTGGAGATCTTGTTTCGTTACATTTGCGTAAGGATAGATTTCCTGATTTGCGCAAATCAAAGCTAATGCCACGTGCTGATGGTCCCTTTAAGGTGTTAGAGAAAATAAATGATAATGCATATAAACTTGAGTTGCCTGCAGATTTTGGGGTTAGTCCCACTTTTAACATTGCAGATTTGAAGCATTATGTGGGTGAGGAAGATGAACTTCCGTCGAGGACGACTTCATTTCAAGAAGGGGAGGATGATGAGGACATCAATACAATTGTTACACCCACAGCCCCTGCTGCTATACATACTGGACCAATTACTAGAGCTCGTGCACGCCAACTAAATTATCAGGTACTTTCGTTTCTTGGTAATGATTCTAATGTTCATGAGAATATGATGCTGCCTAAATTGGATACATTTGTTTTGCTTACAAATGAAGGGCCTAGCTTGGAGAAGGATGAACATTGTAGCAAGAACAAGCATGGAGATGATGGCATGCGCAAGGGGAACAAGAACGGAGTTACAAGTGATGATTTCAGGACTTTGAAGCCACCATAATGTGTGCATGAAGCCTTGGACGAAATATACAAGATGCCACTTCATAAATTTCGTCCCGAGGCTATTTTAGGTGCTGCGTCACCTTATTATTGGGCCAGGCCCATGTAATTTCGAAATACATAAGTATAGGCTATTTTTAGAGTCCGTATGTGTGGGGAAACAAGAGATAGGGTTGATTTCGGACCCCTCCACCAAGGGCCACGAAATCCACCCCCTCTTCCTCCATATATACAGCCCTTAGGGCATCGTTTAGACCTTGGGTTTTGTTTAGATTAAAAGTTCGCCATAGCTGCAACTTCGCGTACTTCGTTTGTGTTCAACGACCAGACAAAGGCGTTACAGAACCCCACCTTGATCAATAAAGCTTTCATCTTATATTCGCAATATCCAGATTGCAATCTCAGTTTCTTGCTTGTTCTTCGTTTGCTCGCAGGAAACAGACCCTCGTGGTCAGGTTGATCGTGCTCCGGCGTGGTCAATAACCTCTCGGAGTTGGTTTAGCGATTGCTAAGGCGCGACGTCCTCGCACGTTCGTAGTCGGATCGTCAAAGTCGACTTCCACCAAAGCGATATCCATCATCTCATCGAAAGACGGGACACCTTCGCCTCTATCAAGTGGTATCAGATTTCCAGGTTGCTCGGTGAGATTTTACAGTTTTTCGTAGTTTAGATCGAGTCTGTTCTTCATACCTACAGTCCACGAAAAAGCCACAAAAAAAATTTAGGGTTAGTTCATCATATCCGAACCAATCTGAGCCTTTGCATAATCTTTTTAGGGTTTTGCTTTGTTGAATTTGCGGTTGCATCGTCGTGTCTAGTTGCTGGTCTTAGAGTCTAGTCTTTTAGAGTTTCGAGTTCTGGTCATAAGTTGTCACGCCGCCGCCGCACCATCATCATCGCCCCTGCCATCTACCACCACCGCTTATCCGCCACCACTTCGAATTCGTATCCATATACCACCACCGATTCATATACCACCACCGATTCATATCCATATCCATATACTACCACCGCTACCACCACCGCTGCCATATACCACCACCATATATCCACCACCAATCCGAGTTCCTTGCATATTAGGTTTGTTTTCGAGATCCATCTAGATTCCGATTCGTGTTTCCTTGCCGGAGTAGGTTTCGGAAAAAAAAAGTCGGGTAGCCACGCTCCGTTTAGGCCCAAAATTTTTCGAAAACGCATTTTTCGAAAAAATTTCTGGCTATCCTATTTTTAGGTGTTTCTGAGTGTTTTGAGACAGGTGCCATTATAGGAAGTTTTTTTTGACCTGTTTCCAGTTTTTGGGTCCGGGCAGTCGAAAAAAAAAATTTGGTCGAAAAAAAAAATTTCCTGCCCATCCTGTCAGTTTGACCTAGGAAGAGTTTTGAGACACTCGCCATTATAGTGATTTTTCGCAAAAAAAAAGCAGCGCAAAAAAAAGCGCAAAAAAAAGGGCGAAAAATAAATAAATTCAGAGTGTGCTTTTCCCTTGTTTACGTGCCACGCCGTGATTTTGTTGGTGTTCTAGGCTCGCGTCTCTAGCACAGTCTAGCCTAGGACCAGCACAGTACCGTCGTTGAGCGTTTATTCAACTTTGCATCTCTGAATTGATTATTGCTGACCCTTTTTGCTACCATACTATAAGCCTTCCCAGCTCCACATACATCTACGTCGTGTGTTTGACTCTCCCTGGTAATCGCTCTATCCAAGCTTTGAGAGTTTTTGACTACAACGGTTGCCGATCACCGCCTGCTGCTGGGTAAGAACTGGTAAGAATTTGAGATTTGCTTGACGGATTTGTGATACACCACCACCACTTCTTAGTAGTCTGTAGGATCATATTCTTGTGTGTTTCTATTGCTGCTAACCATGCCAGGATCACAAGCCGACGAGATTGACTGGGAGAACTTATCGAA
>NC_041380.1:225736368-225740175 GCF_002162155.2 Triticum dicoccoides | reverse complement strand
GTTGTAAGGGAGGAGGTCATTATGCGAGAGAATGCAAATCTCCGCGTGTGATGATTGCTACCGCGGATGGTGGATATGAGTCCGCTAGTGACTATGATGAGGAGACTTTGGCTCTTATTACACGTGAAGAACATGGTGGAGATGATTCCGATCATGAGACGCAATACATGGCTCCTGAAGACGCTGACAGGTATGAATGTTTAGTTGCTCAACGTGTTTTGAGTGTGCAGGTCACACAAGCTGAGCAAAATCAGAGGCACAATTTGTTCCATACCAAGGGAGTTGTGAAGGAACGTTCTGTGCGCGTCATAATAGACGGAGGGAGCTGCAACAACTTGGCTAGCATGGAGATGGTGGAGAAGCTTTCTCTCACCACAAGACCACATCCACATCCTTACTACATCCAATGGTTCAACAACAGCGGCAAGGTGAAGGTAACACGTACTGTTCGTTTGCATTTTAGTATCTCTACATATGCTGATTATGTTGATTGTGATGTGGTACCTATGCAAGCATGTTCCTTATTACTTGGTGGACCATGGCAATTTGATAAAAATTCTGTACACCATGGTAGAAACAATCACTATACTCTTGTTCATAAGGATAAAAATATTACTTTGCTTCCTATGACTCCTGATTCCATTTTGAAAGATGATATTAATAGAGCTAATAAAGCACAACAGGAGAAGAATAAGAGTGAAAATCAGATTGTGGCAAAAGAATTTGAGCAACAAATGAAGCCTAATAATAAACCATCTAGTGTTGCTTCTGAAATTAAATTGAAAAGTGCATGTTTATTTGCCACCAAATCTGATATTGATGAGCTAGATTTCAGCAAATCTGTTTGCTATGCTTTTGTGTGCAAAGAGGCATTATTTTCATTCGAGGACGTGCCTTCCTCTTTGCCTCCTGCTGTCACTAACATTTTGCAGGAGTTCGCTGACGTTTTTCCACAAGACGTGCCACCGGGATTACCGCCTACAAGAGCTTCTCGACAAAGGTTATATACTTGAATCCCTTAGTCCTTGTGCTGTTCCTATTATTCTAGTGCCGAAAAAGGATGGTACATCACGTATGTGTGTTGATTGTAGAGGCATTAATAATATTACTATTCGTTATCGTCATCCTATTCCTAGGCTCGATGATATGCTTGATGAATTGAGTGGCTCTACAATATTCTCCAAAGTTGATTTGCGTAGTGGCTACCATCAAATTCGTATGAAATTGGGAGATGAATGGAAAACAGCATTTAAAACTAAGTTTGGATTATATGAGTGGTTAGTCATGCCTTTTGGGTTAACTAATGCACCTAGTACTTTCATGAGATTAATGAACGAAGTTTTACGTGCTTTCATTGGACGATTTGTGGTAGTTTACTTTGATGACATATTGATTTATAGCAGATCTTTGGAAGAACATTTGGAACATTTACGTGCTGTTTTTATTGCTCTACGTGATGCACGTTTGTTTGGTAATCTTGGGAAGTGCACCTTTTGCACCGACCGAGTATCTTTTCTTGGCTATGTTGTTACTCCACAAGGAATTGAAGTTGATAAAGCCAAGATTGAAGCTATTGAGAGTTGGCCGCAGCCCAAAACGGTCACACAAGTGAGGAGTTTTCATGGCCTCGCTAGATTCTATAGGCGTTTTGTGAGAGATTTCAGCACCATTGCTGCACCTCTCAATGAGCTTACAAAGAAAGATGTGCCTTTTCTTTGGGGTACCGCACAGGAAGAAGCCTTCACGGTATTGAAAGATAAGTTGACACATGCTCCTTTCCTCCAACTTCCTGATTTTAATAAGACTTTTGAGATTGAATGTGATGCTAGTGGAATTGGATTAGGAGGTGTGTTATTACAAGATGGCAAACCTGTTGCATACTTTTCTGAAAAATTGAGTGGGCCTAGTCTGAATTAGTCTACTTATGATAAAGAATTATATGCTCTTGTTCGGACTTTAGAAACATGGCAACATTATTTATGGCCCAAAGAATTTGTTATACATTCTGATCATGAATCTTTGAAACATATTAAAAGTCAAGCTAAACTGAATCGTAGACATGCTAAATGGGTTGAATTCATTGAGACTTTCCCTTATGTCATTAAACACAAGAAGGGAAAAGAAAATGTTATTGCTGATGCATTGTCTCGTCGCTATACTATGCTTTCACAACTTGACTTCAAAATATTTGGTTTGGAGACCATCAAAGATCAATATGTGCATGATGCTGATTTTAAAGATGTAATGCAGAATTGTAAAGAAGGAAGAATGTGGAACAAGTTTGTTGTTAACGATGGATTTGTATTTCGTGCTAACAAGCTATGCATTCTAGCTAGCTCCGTTCGTCTTTTGTTGTTGCAGGAGGCGCATGGAGGAGGATTAATGGGACACTTTGGCGTGAAGAAGACGGAGGACGTACTTGCTACACATTTCTTTTGGCCAAAGATGAGACGGGATGTTGAGCGTTTTATTGCTCGCTGCACTACATGTCAAAAAGCTAAGTCACGACTCAATCCTCATTATGCCTTTGCCTGTACCTAGTGTTCCTTGGGAGGATATATCTATGGACTTTGTTTTAGGTTTACCTCGAACAAAGAAGGGGAGGGATAGCATATTTGTTGTCGTGGATAGATTCTCGAAAATGGCACACTTTATACCATGTCATAAAAGCGATGATGCTGTTAATGTTGCTGATTTGTTCTTTCGTGAAATTATTCGCTTGCATGGTGTGCCAAATACTATTGTTTCAGATCGTGATACTAAATTTCTTAGCCACTTTTGGAGATGTTTATGGGCTAAGTTGGGGACTAAACTGCTTTTTAGTACTACTTGTCACCCCCAAACTGATGGACAAACTGAAGTAGTCAATAGAACGTTGTCTACTATGCTTAGGGCTGTTTTGAAGAATAATAAGAAAATGTGGGAGGAATGCTTGCCTCATATTGAATTTGCTTATAATCGTTCATTGCATTCTACTACTAAGATGTGCCCTTTTGAAGTTGTGTATGGTTTCCTACCTCGTGCACCTATTGATTTGTTGCCTCTTCCATCTTCGGAGAAGGTTAATTTTGATGCTAAAAAACGTGCTGAATTGATTTTAAAAATGCATGAGTTAACTAAGGAAAACATTGAGCGCATGAATGCTAAATATAAACTTGCTGGAGATAAGGGTAGAAAACATGTTGTGTTTGCACCTGGAGATCTTGTTTGGTTACATTTGCGTAAGGATAGATTTCCTGATTTGCGCAAATCAAAGTTAATGCCACGTGCTGATGGTCCCTTTAAGGTGTTAGAGAAAATAAATGATAATGCATATAAACTTGAGCTGCCTGCAGATTTTGGGGTTAGTCCCACTTTTAACATTGCAGATTTGAAGCCTTATTTGGGTGAGGAAGATGAACTTCCGTCGAGGACGACTTCATTTCAAGAAGGGGAGGATGATGAGGACATCAATACAATTGTTACACCCACAGCCCCTACTGCTATACATACTGGACCAATTACTAGAGCTCGTGCACGCCAACTAAATTACCAGGTACTTTCGTTTCTTGTTAATGATTCTAATATTCATAAGAATATGATGCTGCCTAAATTGGATACATTTGTTTTGCTTACAAATGAAGGGCCTAGCTTGGAGAAGGATGAACATTGGAGCAAGAACAAGCATGGAGATGATGGCATGCGCAAGGGGAACAAGAACGGAGTTACAAGTGATGATTTCAGGACTTTGAAGCCACCATAATGGGTGCATGATGAGGACATCAATACAATTGTTACACCCACAGCCCCTGCTGCTATACATACTGG
>NC_041380.1:225715118-225734334 GCF_002162155.2 Triticum dicoccoides | reverse complement strand
TCGTTGAGCGTTTATTCAACTTTGCATCTCTGAATTGATTATTGCTGACCCTTTTTGCTACCATACTATAAGCCTTCCCAGCTCCACATACATCTACGTCGTGTGTTTGACTCTCCCTGGTAATCGCTCTATCCAAGCTTTGAGAGTTTTTGACTACAACGGTTGCCGATCACCGCCTGCTGCTGGGTAAGAACTGGTAAGAATTTGAGATTTGCTTGACGGATTTGTGATACACCACCACCACTTCTTAGTAGTCTGTAGGATCATATTCTTGTGTGTTTCTATTGCTGCTAACCATGCCAGGATCACAAGCCGACGAGATTGACTGGGAGAACTTATCGAACAAGGAGCTTCATGATAAGTTTCAGCAAATGATGACTGAACAGGTACAAGATGTGCTGAACAATTTTGAAGAGGCCATGGAGAAGATCACTGGCCTTGACAAGACGTTCGAAACAAAGCTCGATAACAGATTTAATGAACTGCTTGCGCGTCTTCCACCACCGGCTGCACCTGTCGCACCTCTGCAACAACAACAACTACGCCCCCTTCCGAATCAGTATGGACGAGCACAGCGTGTTCCTATTGTGCCAGGACAAAATTCTGGTGCCGCTGTTACTGCTGTTGGTGCTTCTTTGGCTCCTGCTAGTGCTCCTGCTGGTACCCATGAGGATGATGAGTATGCGGGCGATTATGAGGATGAGGTTGATCAAAATCAGATCTACGAGCAGCCACCAGCACCACCACCAGCAGGTCGACCTCAGGTATATATTCGTAATGGTAGGCCTGCACCACCACCTCAGGTACGAGATGATGTCCATATTCCTAAACTGAAATTGAATATTCCACCATTTGAGGGTAGATATGTTCCTGATATATATCTTACTTGGGAGTTAGAAACTGAACAACGATTTACATGTTTACAATATCCTGAGGAGAGACGAGTTGCTGCTGCTGTTTGTGCTTTCACTAGTTTTGCATGTGTATGGTGGTCTGAACATTGTAGATTATATCCTATTCCAACTACTTGGGCTGCTTTGAAAACTGCTATGCGTACGCGTTGGGTTCCACCATATTATCAACGTGAATTGCTTCAAAAATTGCAGCGTTTAAGACAAGGGAAAAATTCTGTAGAAGAATATTATCAGGAATTACAAACTGGCATGATTAGATGTGGTATTGTTGAGGAGAATGAAGCTATGCTTGCACGTTTTCTGGGTGGATTAAATAGAGAGATTCTGATGAGGACATGACTACCTTGGATATGACCAAAAATATTGCATATATGCATATTTGTCAGGTGATTTCTAGTGCAAACTATTCAATAATCTATTTATGTTATCCAGAACAAAAATACTTCACACACTTTTGTGTTTTGTCTAATTGCAGGTGTATGGGACATTTGTACAATCCACATATGAAGATAAGGAAGAAAGAGATGTTTATTTGCTGTCCAAAAAGTTCTCTCACGTCACTTTTGGCCCAAGAGAAGATAGAGTCCAAGTCTCTCACGTTCTGGATTCAGATTCGGACTGCACAGACATACCTGACTCAAAACGCACACAAGTTTTTCATACGGACTCCGAATTGGGTGATTCTTTTTTTGTTGGAAACTAGATTTCGTGCACTTTCCAACCCAATTGGAATCACCTTCAAATTCTTCCGGAGCGTTGAGTTGTGGACGAAACAATCTGATGCTGCAGCAGAATCCGAGTCAAACTACAAGTCCAAAGGTGTTACATCACCTCCACTTGGGCCCATTGGCCTTGTACGACCTAGATTTAGTTTTAGGCTGCCTTGGGACGTCCTCCCACCTCCTTGGCCGCCACCCCTTGCTCCTATATAAGTAGATCCATCTAGTAGCTTTTCCTTGGGATTTGTTTAGTTAAAAGTTAGCCGTTGCAACTTCGTGTACTTCGTTTGTGTCCAACGACCAGACCAAGACCGCTTACGGATCCCCACCATTATCAATACCTCATATATATTTGCAATATTCAGATTGCTTTATCATATTCTTGCTCGTTCTTCGATTGCTTGCAGGAATAGACCTTCGTGGTCAGGCTGACCGTGCTTCCGGCATCGTCAGTAACCTCAGGAGATTGGTTTAGCGATTGCTAAGGCGCAACGTCGTGCACGTTTGTAGTCGGATCGTCAAAGTCGTCTCCACCAAATCGATAGTTATCATCTCATCGAAAGATCGGGACACCCTCGCCTCTATCATCAGGTATATATTCGTAATGGTAGGCCTGCACCACCACCTCAGGTATGAGATGATGTGCATATTCCTAAACTGAAATTGAATATTCCACCATTTGAGGGTAGATATGTTCCTGATATATATCTTACTTGGGAGTTAGAAACTGAACAACGTTTTACATGTTTACAATATCCCGAGGAGAGACGGGTTGCTGCTGCTGTTTGTGCTTTCACTAGTTTTGCATGTGTATGGTGGTCTGAACATTGTAGATTATATCCTATTCCAACTACTTGGGCTGCTTTGAAAACTGCTATGCGTACGCGTTGGGTTCCACCATATTATCAACGTGAATTGCTTCAAAAATTGCAGCGTTTAAGACAAGGGAAAAATTCTGTAGAAGAATATTATCAGGAATTACAAACTGGCATGATTAGATGTGGTATTGTTGAGGAGAATGAAGCTATGCTTGCACGTTTTCTGGGTGGATTAAATAGAGAGATTCGGACCATTCTAGACTATAAGGAGTATACTAATATCACTCGTTTATTCCATCTTGCTTGTAAAGCTGAACGTGAAGTGCAGGATCGACAAGCATTGGGGCGAACTAACTTTTCTGCAGGCCGACCTTCATTATGGACACCACGTGCATCTTCTACTTCAACTGCACCAGCACCTCCATCCGGCGCCACCTCCAGCCGTGATACAAGAAAACAGGCACAACCACCATTATCTGCCAAGAGCGCACCTGCGGGGCCTGCACAGCGTTCTTCTTCTTCCATGGCATCAACAGGGCACACAAGTGATATTATTTGTCGTTGTTGTAAGGGAGGAGGTCATTATGCGAGAGAATGCAAATCTCCGCGTGTGATGATTGCTACCGCGGATGGTGGATATGAGTCCGCTAGTGACTATGATGAGGAGACTTTGGCTCTTATTACACGTGAAGAACATGGTGGAGATGATTCCGATCATGAGACGCAATACATGGCTCCTGAAGACGCTGACAGGTATGAATGTTTAGTTGCTCAACGTGTTTTGAGTGTGCAGGTCACACAAGCTGAGCAAAATCAGAGGCACAATTTGTTCCATACCAAGGGAGTTGTGAAGGAACGTTCTGTGCGCGTCATAATAGACGGAGGGAGCTGCAACAACTTGGCTAGCATGGAGATGGTGGAGAAGCTTTCTCTCACCACAAGACCACATCCACATCCTTACTACATCCAATGGTTCAATAACAGCGGCAAGGTTAAGGTAACACGTACTGTTCGTGTGCATTTTAGTATCTCTACATATGCTGATTATGTTGATTGTGATGTGGTACCTATGCAAGCATGTTCCTTATTACTTGGTAGACCATGGCAATTTGATAAAAATTCTGTACACCATGGTAGAAACAATCACTATACTCTTGTTCATAAGGATAAAAATATTACTTTGCTTCCTATGACTCCTGATTCCATTTTGAAAGATGATATTAATAGAGCTAATAAAGCAAAACAGGAGACGAATAAGAGTGAAAATCAGATTGTGGCAAAAGAATTTGAGCAACAAATGAAGCCTAACAATAAACCATCTAGTGTTGCTTCTGAAATTAAATTGAAAAGTGCATGTTTATTTGCCACCAAATCTGATATTGATGAGCTAGATTTCGGCAAATCTGTTTGCTATGCTTTTGTGTGTAAAGAGGCATTATTTTCATTCGAGGACGTGCCTTCCTCTTTGCCTCCTGCTGTCACTAACATTTTGCAGGAGTTCCCTTGATAGAGGCAAAGGTGTCCCGTCTTTCGATGAGATGATGGATATCGCTTTGGTGGAAGTCGACTTTGACGATCCGACTACGAACGTGCGAGGACGTCGCGCCTTAGCAATCGCTAAACCAACTCCGAGAGGTTATTGACCGCGCCGGAGCACGATCAACCTGACCACGAGGGTCTGTTTCCTGCGAGCAAACGAAGAACAAGCAAGAAACTAAGATTGCAATCTGGATATTGCGAATATAAGATGAAAGCTTTATTGATCAAGATGGGGTTCTGTGACGCCTTTGTCTGGTCGTTGAACACAAACGAAGTACGCGAAGTTGCAGCTATGGCGAACTTTTAATCTAAACAAAACCCAAAGTCTAAACGATGCCCTAAGGGCTGTATATATGGAGGAAGAGGGGGGAATTTCGTGGCCCTTGGTGGAGGGGTCCGAAATCAACCCTATCTCTTGTTTCCCCACACATACGGACTCTAAAAATAGCCTATACTTATGTATTTCGAAATTACATGGGCCTGGCCCAATAATAAGGTGACGCAGCACCTAAAATAGCCTCGGGACGAAATTTATGAAGTGGCATCTTGTATATTTCGTCCAAGGCTTCATGCACACATTATGGTGGCTTCAAAGTCCTGAAATCATCACTTGTAACTCCGTTCTTGTTCCCCTTGCGCATGCCATCATCTACATGCTTGTTCTTGCTCCAATGTTCATCCTTCTCCAAGCTAGGCCCTTCATTTGTAAGCAAAACAAATGTATCCAATTTAGGCAGCATCATATTCTCATGAACATTAGAATCATTACCAAGAAACGAAAGTACCTGATAATTTAGTTGGCGTGCACGAGCTCTAGTAATTGGTCCAGTATGTATAGCAGCAGGGGTTGTGGGTGTAACAATTGTATTGATGTCCTCATCATCCTCCCCTTCTTGAAATGAAGTCGTCCTCGACGGAAGTTCATCTTCCTCACCCAAATAAGGCTTCAAATCTGCAATGTTAAAAGTGGGACTAACCCCAAAATCTGCAGGCAGCTCAAGTTTATATGCATTATCATTTATTTTCTCTAACACCTTAAAGGGACCATCAGCACGTGGCATTAACTTTGATTTGCGCAAATCAGGAAATCTATCCTTACGCAAATGTAACCAAACAAGATCTCCAGGTGCAAACACAACATGTTTTCTACCCTTATCTCCAGCAAGTTTATATTTAGCATTCATGCGCTCAATGTTTTCCTTAGTTAACTCATGCATTTTTAAAATCAATTCAGCACGCTGTTTAGCATCAAAATTAACCTTCTCCGAAGATGGAAGAGGCAACAAATCAATAGGTGCACGAGGTAGGAAACCATACACAACTTCAAAAGGGCACATCTTAGTAGTAGAATGCAATGAACAATTATAAGCAAATTCAATATGAGGCAAGCATTCCTCCCACATTTTCTTATTATTCTTCAAAACAGCCCTAAGCATAGTAGACAACGTTCTATTGACTACTTCAGTTTGTCCATCAGTTTGGGGGTGACAAGTAGTACTAAAAAGCAGTTTAGTCCCCAACTTAGCCCATAAACATCTCCAAAAGTGGCTAAGAAATTTAGTATCACGATCTGAAACAATAGTATTTGGCACCCCATGCAAGCGAATAATTTCACGAAAGAACAAATCAGCAACATTAACAGCATCATCGCTTTTATGACATGGTATAAAGTGTGCCATTTTCGAGAATCTATCCACGACAACAAATATGCTATCCCTCCCCTTCTTTGTTCGAGGTAAACCTAAAACAAAGTCCATAGATATATCCTCCCAAGGAACACTAGGTACAGGCAAAGGCATATATAAACCATGAGGATTGAGTCGTGACTTAGCTTTTTGACATGTAGTGCAGCGAGCAATAAAACACTCAACATCCCGTCTCATCTTTGGCCAAAAGAAATGTGTAGCAAGTACGTCCTCCGTCTTCTTCACGCCAAAGTGTCCCATTAATCCTCCTCCATGCGCCTCCTGCAACAACAAAAGACGAACGGAGCTAGCTGGAATGCATAGCTTGTTAGCACGAAACACAAATCCATCGTTAACGACAAACTTGTTCCACATTCTTCCTTCTTTACAATTCTGCATTACATCTTTAAAATCAGCATCATGCACATATTGATCTTTGATGGTCTCCAAACCAAATATTTTGAAGTCAAGTTGTGAAAGCATAGTATAGCGACGAGACAATGCATCAGCAATAACATTTTCTTTTCCCTTCTTGTGTTTAATGACATAAGAGAAAGTCTCAATGAATTCAACCCATTTAGCATGTCTACGATTCAGTTTAGCTTGACTTTTAATATGTTTCAAAGTGACGAGGACATCAATACAATTGTTACACCCACAGCCCCTGCTGCTATACATACTGGACCAATTACTAGAGCTCGTGCACGCCAACTAAATTACCAGGTACTTTCGTTTCTTGGTAATGATTCTAATGTTCATGAGAATATGATGCTGCCTAAATTGGATACATTTGTTTTGCTTACAAATGAAGGGCCTAGCTTGGAGAAGGATGAACATTGCAGCAAGAACAAGCATGGAGATGATGGCATGCGCAAGGGGAACAAGAACGGAGTTACAAGTGATGATTTCAGGACTTTGAAGCCACCATAATGGGTGCATGAAGCCTTGGACGAAATATACAAGATGCCACTTCATAAATTTCGTCCCGAGGCTATTTTAGGTGCTGCGTCACCTTATTATTGGGCCAGGCCCATGTAATTTCGAAATACATAAGTATAGGCTATTTCTAGAGTCCGTATGTGTGGGGAAACAAGAGATAGGGTTGATTTCGGACCCCTCCACCAAGGGCCACGAAATTCCCCCCTCTTCCTCCATATATACAGCCCTTAGGGCATCGTTTAGACTTTGGGTTTTGTTTAGATTAAAAGTTCGCCATAGCTGCAACTTCGCGTACTTCGTTTGTGTTCAACGACCAGACAAAGGCGTCACAGAACCCCACCTTGATCAATAAAGCTTTCATCTTATATTCGCAATATCCAGATTGCAATCTTAGTTTCTTGCTTGTTCTTCGTTTGCTCGCAGGAAACAGACCCTCGTGGTCAGGTTGATCGTGCTCCGGCGTGGTCAATAACCTCTCGGAGTTGGTTTAGCGATTGCTAAGGCGCGACGTCCTCGCACGTTCGTAGTCGGATCGTCAAAGTCGACTTCCACCAAAGCGAAATCCACCATCTCATCGAAAGACGGGACACCTTTGCCTCTATCAAGTTTACTTTGATGACATATTGATTTATAGCAGATCTTTGGAGGAACATTTGGAACATTTACGTGCTGTTTTTATTGCTCTACGTGATGCACGTTTGTTTGGTAACCTTGGGAAGTGCACCTTTTGCACCGACCGAGTATCTTTTCTTGGCTATGTTGTTACTCCACAGGGAATTGAAGTTGATAAAGCCAAGATTGAAGCTATTGAGAGTTGGCCGCAGCCCAAAACGGTCACACAAGTGAGGAGTTTTCTTGGCCTCGCTGGATTCTATAGGCGTTTTGTGAGAGATTTCAGCACCATTGCTGCACCTCTCAATGAGCTTACAAAGAAAGATGTGCCTTTTCTTTGGGGTACCGCACAGGAAGAAGCCTTCACGGTATTGAAAGATAAGTTGACACATGCTCCTTTACTCCAACTTCCTCATTTTAATAAGACTTTTGAGCTTGAATGTGATGCTAGTGGAATTGGATTAGGAGGTGTGTTATTACAAGATGGCAAACCTGTTGCATACTTTTCTGAAAAATTGAGTGGGCCTAGTCTGAATTATTCTACTTATGATAAAGAATTATATGCTCTTGTTCGGACTTTAGAAACATGGCAACATTATTTATGGCCCAAAGAATTTGTTATACATTCTGATCATGAATCTTTGAAACATATTAAAAGTCAAGCTAAACTGAATCGTAGACATGCTAAATGGGTTGAATTCATTGAGACTTTTCCTTATGTCATTAAACACAAGAAGGGAAAAGAAAATGTTATTGCTGATGCATTGTCTCGTCGCTATACTATGCTTTCACAACTTGACTTCAAAATATTTGGTTTGGAGACCATCAAAGATCAATATGTGCATGATGCTGATTTTAAAGATGTAATGCAGTTGTAAAGAAGGAAGAATGTGGAACAAGTTTGTTGTTAACGATGGATTTGTGTTTCGTGCTAACAAGCTATGCATTCCAGCTAGCTCCGTTCGTCTTTTGTTGTTGCAGGAGGCGCATGGAGGAGGATTAATGGGACACTTTGGCGTGAAGAAGACGGAGGACGTACTTGCTACACATTTCTTTTGGCCAAAGATGAGACGGGATGTTGAGTGTTTTATTGCTCGCTGCACTACATGTCAAAAAGCTAAGTCACGACTCAATCCTCATGGTTTATATATGCCTTTGCCTGTACCTAGTGTTCCTTGGGAGGATATATCTATGGACTTTGTTTTAGGTTTACCTCGAACAAAGAAGGGGAGGGATAGCATATTTGTTGTCGTGGATAGATTCTCGAAAATGGCACACTTTATACCATGTCATAAAAGCGATGATGCTGTTAATGTTGCTGATTTGTTCTTTCGTGAAATTATTCGCTTGCATGGGGTGCCAAATACTATTGTTTCAGATCGTGATACTAAATTTCTTAGCCACTTTTGGAGATGTTTATGGGCTAAGTTGGGGACTAAACTGCTTTTTAGTACTACTTGTCACCCCCAAACTGATGGACAAACTGAAGTAGTCAATAGAACGTTGTCTACTATGCTTAGGGCTGTTTTGAAGAATAATAAGAAAATGTGGGAGGAATGCTTGCCTCATATTGAATTTGCTTATAATTGTTCATTGCATTCTACTACTAAGATGTGCCCTTTTGAAGTTGTGTATGGTTTCCTACCTCGTGCACCTATTGATTTGTTGCCTCTTCCATCTTCGGAGAAGGTTAATTTTGATGCTAAACAGCGTGCTGAATTGATTTTAAAAATGCATGAGTTAACTAAGGAAAACATTGAGCGCATGAATGCTAAATATAAACTTGCTGGAGATAAGGGTAGAAAACATGTTGTGTTTGCACCTGGAGATCTTGTTTGGTTACATTTGCGTAAGGATAGATTTCCTGATTTGCGCAAATCAAAGTTAATGCCACGTGCTGATGGTCCCTTTAAGGTGTTAGAGAAAATAAATGATAATGCATATAAACTTGAGCTGCCTGCAGATTTTGGGGTTAGTCCCACTTTTAACATTGCAGATTTGAAGCCTTATTTGGGTGAGGAAGATGAACTTCCGTCGAGGGCGACTTCATTTCAAGAAGGGGAGGATGATGAGGACATCAATACAATTGTTACACCCACAGCCCCTGCTGCTATACATACTGGACCAATTACTAGAGCTCATGCACGCCAACTAAATTACCAGGTACTTTCGTTTCTTGGTAATGATTCTAATGTTCATGAGAATATGATGCTGCCTAAATTGGATACATTTGTTTTGCTTACAAATGAAGGGCCTAGCTTGGAGAAGGATGAACATTGGAGCAAGAACAAGCATGGAGATGATGGCATGCGCAAGGGAAACAAGAACGGAGTTACAAGTGATGATTTCAGGACTTTGAAGCCACCATAATGGGTGCATGAAGCCTTGGACGAAATATACAAGATGCCACTTCATAAATTTCGTCCCGAGGCTATTTTAGGTGCTGCGTCACCTTATTATTGGGCCAGGCCCATGTAATTTCGAAATACATAAGTATATGCTATTTTCAGAGTCCGTATGTGTGGGGAAACAAGAGATAGGGTTGATTTCGGACCCCTCCACCAAGGGCCACGAAATTCCCCCCTCTTCCTCCATATATACAGCCCTTAGGGCATCGTTTAGACTTTGGGTTTTGTTTATATTAAAAGTTCGCCATAGCTGCAACTTCGCGTACTTCGTTTGTGTTCAACGACCAGACAAAGGCGTTACAAACCCCACCTTGATCAATAAAGCTTTCATCTTATATTCGCAATATCCAGATTACAATCTCAGTTTCTTGCTTGTTCTTCGTTTGCTCGCAGGAAATAGACCCTCGTGGTCAGGTTGATCGTGCTCCGGCGTGGTCAATAACCTCTCGGAGTTGGTTTAGCGATTGCTAAGGCGCGACGTCCTCGCACGTTCATAGTCGGATCGTCAAAGTCGACTTCCACCAAAGCGATATCCATCATCTCATCGAAAGACGGGACACCTTTGCCTCTATCACCAACTAAATTACGAGGTACTTTCGTTTCTTGGTAATGATTCTAATGTTCATGAGAATATGATGCTGCCTAAATTGGATACATTTGTTTTGCTTACAAATGAAGGGCCTAGCTTGGAGAAGGATGAACATTGGAGCAAGAACAAGCATGGAGATGATGGCATGCGCAAGGAGAACAAGAACGGAGTTACAAGTGATGATTTCAGGACTTTGAAGCCACCATAATGGGTGCATGATGCCTTGGACGAAATATACAAGGCGCCACTTCATAAATTTCGTCCCGAGGCTATTTTAGGTGCTGCGTCACCTTATTATTGGGCCAGGCCCATGTAATTTCGAAATACATAAGTATAGGCTATTTTTAGAGTTCGTATGTGTGGGGAAACAAGAGATAGGGTTGATTTCGGACCCCTCCTCCAAGGGCCACGAAATTTCCCCCTCTTCCTCCATATATACAGCCCTTAGGGCATCGTTTAGACTTTGGGTTTTGTTTAGATTAAAAGTTCACCATAGCTGCAACTTCGCGTACTTCGTTTGTGTTCAACGACCAGACAAAGGCATCACAGAACCTCACCTTGATCAATAAAGCTTTCATTTTATATTCGCAATATCCAGATTGCAATCTCAGTTTCTTGCTTGTTCTTCGTTTGCTCGCAGGAAACAGACCCTCGTGGTCAGGTTGATCGTGCTCCGGCGTGGTCAATAACCTCTCGGAGTTGGTTTAGCGATTGCTAAGGCGCGACGTCCTCGCACGTTCGTAGTCGGATCGTCAAAGTCGACTGCCACCAAAGCGATATCCATCATCTCATCGAAAGACGGGACACCTTTGCCTCTATCATACAGAATTTCAAATGGGGCCTTGCCCGAACTTGCTTGAAAACTGTTGTTGTAGGAGAATTCAGCATAAGGAAGACAATCCTCCCACTTCATGCCGAAGGAGATCACACAAGCCCTGAGCATATCTTCAAGAATCTGGTTGACACGCTCGACTTGGCCACTAGTTTGAGGATGGAAAGTTGTGCTGAAGCGGATGTTGGTGCCCATGGCCTTCTGAAAAAAATCCCAAAACTTGGAGGTAAAGATGCTGCCACGGTCTGAAGAGATCACTTGTGGAATACCGTGCAGAGAGACAATTCGAGAGGTATAGAATTCCGCCAATTGAGCTGCAGTGATCGACTCTTTGATGGGCAGAAAATGAGCCACTTTAGTGAGTTTGTCGATGACAACGAATATAGCATCATTGCCACACTTGGAATTTGGAAAGCCAGTCACGAAGTCCATCTCAATGTGGTCAAACTTCCATTCTGGAATGGCAAGAGGTTGGAGGAGACCAGCTGGCCTTTGGTGTTCTGCCTTCACTCTTCTGCAGACATCACATTCATTCACGAATTGAGCAATCTCGCGCTTCATTCGAGTCCACCAATAAGCCTGCTTGAGGTCCTGATACATCTTCGTGCTCCCAGGGTGGATGGAGAGAAGAGAATTGTGAGCCTCGTTCATGATCACTTTATGAAGGTCACCTTTGGGTACAACAATACGATCCTCGAAGAAGAGAGTGTCCTTGTCGTCAAGGCGGTAGCACTTGTACTTGGGTTGACTCTTGGCAATCCCAATCTTCACCTTTTTCACCATAGCATCAAGAAGCTGAGCTTGGCGAATCTGGTCTTTCAAGGTAGGAGAGACTTGAAGGTTGGCGAGGAAACCTTGAGGAACAACTTGCAGATTAAGTTTGCGGAAAGCATCACAAAGCTCGGGTTGATAAGGCTTGAGAATAAGACTATTGCAATAAGCCTTTCTGCTCAATGCGTCAGCAATCACATTGGCCTTGCCTGGAGTATACTCGATACTTGGATTATACTCTTGAATCATTTCGACCCATCAAGTTTGCCTGGGGTTGAGATTAGGCTGAGTGAAGATGTACTTGAGACTCTTGTGATCAGTGAAAATGTCCACTTTTCTTCCCAATAAGAGATGTCTCGAAGTCAAAAGAGCATGCACAACTGCCGCCAACTCGAGATCATGAGTGGGGTAGTTCTTCTCGTTGGGCTTCAACTGGCGAGATGTATAAGCAACAACTTTCTTCTCTTGCATCAACACTGCGCCAAGACCTTGGAGAGAGGCATCACAAAAGACCTCGTACGGCTTGGATTCATCAGGCGGAGTCAGAACTGGAGCAGTGGTCAATTTCTCTTTCAAAGTGTTGAAAGCAATGTCACACTCCGGAGACCAAACATACTTGACGTGCTTCTGGAGAAGATTTGAGAGAGGCTTCGCGATCTTAGAAAAGTTTTCAACGAATCTTCGGCAATAGCTTGCGAGACCGAGGAAGCTACGGAGTTGCTTCACATTCTGAGGAGGTTCCCAATTCACAATTGCAGACACCTTCTCAGGATTCACCGCAATGCCCTTGGCAGAGATGATATGACCAAGATAAAGAACCTCATCGAGCCAAAATTCACACTTGGAGAACTTGGCGTAGAACTGATGTTCCCTCAACTTATCGATTACCAAACGCAAGTGCTTGGCATGATCTTCCTTGTTCTTCGAGAAAACCAGAATGTCATCGAGATAGACCAAAACGAAGTCATTGGTGTAGGCATTGAATATGAAGTTCATCATGCGAGAGAAAGTCGGAGGAGCGTTGACGAGGCCAAAAGACATGACAGTGTATTCATATGAACCATGGCTTGTCCTGAAAGCCGTCTTGGGAATATCTTGCTCACGGATTTGAATCTGATGATAACCCATACGGAGATCAAGCTTGGAGAATACTTGGGCACCTTTGAGTTGTTTGAACAGCTCGTTGATGTTAGGAAGTGGGTATTTGTTCTTGATGGTCTTCTTGTTCAATGGACGGTAATCAACACAAAGTTGGTCCGTTTCATTCTTCTTCTTCACAAAAAGAACACCACAACCCCACGGAGAAGAACTAGGCCGGATGAGACCCATTCTTTCTTGAATATCAAGTTGCTTCTTCAGCTCCTTTAACTCTTCAGGTCCGAGCTTGTAAGGACGCTTGCACACAGGTTTCGTGTCGGGCTCAAGATCAATGACGAATTCAACTGGCCGGTGCGGAGGCATTCCTGGAAGCTCTTCTGGAAAGACGTCTTGATATTCGCAAATGACTGGAATCTGCGAGATAGCATCGAGTTCACCCTTCTCATTGAGAGAAAACAGACGGATGGTATTATCCCGAGAGGCAAAGACAATTACATCCTCAGACGAATGAGTCAATTGAATCTGCCTGGCAGCACAATCAAGATGTGCCTTGTGCTTAGAAAGCCAATCCATTCCGTGAATAAGATCAATAGCCGAGTTACCAAGAACAATTGGGGAAGAAAGGAAATTGTAGTCGCCCAAGGTGATTGTAACCTCTGGGACGCATGTGTTAGCTGTCATCTGCTTGCCCGGTGACACAATTTGCAAGGAACTTTGCAGATACTGATAATCGCACTCATACTTTGATGCAAAAGGTTTGGAAATGAAGCAATGCGATGCACCCGTGTCAAAAAGAACTTTTGCAGGAATATCATTAATAGGAAGGTTACCCATGATGACATCTGATGAATCCTCTGCCTGAGCTACATTCACCATATTGACCTTGGCGTACTTGGGGTTATGCTTGAGCACAGTTGTACTTGCCGATTTGACAGGAGGAGGAGGAAGACGCCTCTGGTTGAGACACTTGTTGGGATAATGACCCTTCTGTTGGCACTTGTTGCACGTGACCTCTGAAAGCGGACGGTGGTACGGAGCACTCGATCTTGGAGCTTGAGACGAAGTCTTGTTCTGAAAGCCAGGGTTGGGTGGGTGGGAAGATCCACTGCCACCTTTGCTCTTCTGCTGATACCGCTGACGGAACAGAGGAGGAGGAAGCCACTACTTCTGCTGCTTGGCCACTTGAGTACAGAAAGAAGGAGTAGCATCTCTGACTCGCTTCTTGGAAGCATCACACCTCAGTTGAGCAGCCTCTTGCTTCAATGCCATGTTGTAGAACTCATCGTACCTCAAGGGCTCGAAGAGAACAAGAGCGAGCTGGATTTCTTCTCTGGGACCACCCCTGAACTGGTATATCATGCTATTCTCATCAGGCACGTCCTGCTTAGCAAAGCGGGCGAGCTTCTGAAACAACTTGTTGTAGTCATAGACAGACAAAGAGCCTTGCTTCAGGTTGCGGAATTCCTCACGATTGCTTTCAACCAGCTCTGAGGAATATGATGAGCTCTGAAATCTTGACGGAATTCATCCCAAGTGATAACACGTCCACCTCTGGAATCCTTGTATTGCTGGAACCATTCTGCAGCTTGATCTTTGAGTTGGAAGGAAGCGAACTTGACAAAATCCTCAGGCCTGATTTTATTGCACTCGAAATGCTTGCACAGATCCACAAGCCAATCGTCAGCATCGGTTGCCTCAACACAATTGCTGAAAGTCTTTGGCCTGTTAGCAAGGAACTGGTTGAGTGTAGCAAAGTGATTCTGATTGTTGCCTTGGTTCCCTTGGTTGCCTTGATTTCGCTCTTGAAGAATTTGCATGATCAACTGTGTGTTTGCATTGGTTGCGGCCATCACAGCTTGCCATGCCTCCGGAGGAGGTGGAGGTGGTGGCGGATCAGGATTCGGAGTCGTGCGCGTTGGAGGAGCCATCCTGAAGAGGTTGACATCCATTAGCACATTGATAGACAAATATTGAAGCTGAATCCAACAGAATGAAAAATTGCAACATATAGTCTTCACATCCGAACAAAATGAACGAATGCATTCCTCTTGAAATGGTCACATATCCATAAATTGAGAAGCCACTTAGAATTTAGGTAGAGAAATAAATCAACAAGGTACAGATCAAGAACGAATAATCGGTAAGAAATCTCAATCTCAAACCAAATATCCGTGGAAGAAGAACTAGAGCTACTAGAATTCCCACCTATGAAATTCCCGAACCTTTCCGGTTATGCAATCAGGTGTTGGGGATACAGGGGAAGCATAATATCTCACCCAAATCTAGCAAATCCTACATCCAGCTGTATCCATCATTCAACACATAACCGAGAAAAACTTCGGAAACCATCTACCTCAACCTTCGAAAAGCATCCGTTATACAAGTTATGGCGATACTCCCGAACTCCCGCCCCAGTACTGGGTGGCGTCGAGGTTATCTCACCAACGAACTGCATAAAAGAGATTTTCGATGTCGGCGTACTAGACTCAGGTATTCCAGAACTGCAACGATAAAATTATGACGACAACACCTCAGAGCTCAACTCCCCGGGACACTTCCACAAAACCCCTGACAGGAGGCACCAAGACAATGTTCTCATCATAAAACCATCGGAACGATTCCAAGATACCCGCGTGATCCTAAAACAATTTTAGTGAAATTTGAGATAGATGAGTCAAAACTCTACGTCAGGATGCCTTACCAAAGCGATGAGGAGACTGGGAAGTAAAAAGAATTCCTAAACTCTCCGATATATAATTCCTAAATGACTCAAAACATTTTTCTAGACACAACTCGGCCGCTAAAAACGATCAAGCAATGGGGCTCCTAAGGTCGGGGAAGGCTCTGATACCAACTTGTCACACCCTCGATGTGACTACAGCTCCTACGTGTCGAGGCACGACTTAGAGACATAATCGCATTGAAGGCATATGTCGCAAGTTAGGCAATCTTCACAACATCCCATGTAATATAAATAATAAAGGGGAGATAACATAGTTGGCTTACACTCGCCACGTCAATCAAGTACATAAATAACATTATAACATCCAAACACTCATGGCCCGACTACGACGCCAAAATAAAAGATAACCCAACATGCGACACGGTCCCGATCACCCCCAACTGGGCACCACTACTGATCATCAGGAAAGGAAACATAGTATCGTTGAGAGTCCTCGTCGAACTCCCTCTTGAGCTCAAGCGCGTCACCTGGAGCGGAATCGTCAGGCCCTGCATCTGGTTTAATAGTAATCTGTGAGCCACAGGGACTCAGCAATCTCGCACCCTCGTGATCAAGACTATTTAAGCTTATAGGTAAGGCAAGGTAAATATATGTGGAGCTGCGGCAAGCGACTAGCATATATGGTGGCTATCCTGTTCGCAAAAGAAAGCGAGAAGAGAAGGCAAAGCGCGAACGCATAACTAAAGAGGGCAAACCTGCGGCAAGCATTACTCCAACACCGTGTCCACTTCCCAGACTCCGCCGAGAAGAGGCCATCACGGTAACTCACACTGTTGATTCATTTTAAATAAGTTAAGGTTCAAGTTATCTACAACCGGACATTAACAAATTCCCATCTGCCCATAACTGCGGGCACGGCTTTTGAAAGTTCAAATCCCTGCAGGGGAGTCCCAACTTAGCCCATGACAAGCTCTCACGGTCAACGAAGGAATAGACCTCCTCCCAAGACGTGCCGATCAGACTCGGTATCTCGGTTCTTCAAGACACTTCGACAGGTTAAAACAAGACCAGCAACACCGCCCGAATGTGCCGACAAATCCCGATAGGAGCTGCACATATCTCGTTCTCAGGGCACACTCAGATGAGCGCTCCATACAACTAAAACCAAACCTCGAGTTTCCTCGAGGGGGCGCTGCACAGGACTCTAGTTTGGACCAACACTCAGAGGAGCACTGGCCCAGGGAGGCTAAAATAAGATGACCCTCGGGCTCCGGAAACCCAAGGGAAAAAGAGGCTAGGTGGCAAATGGTAAAACCAAGGTTGGGCATTGCTGGAAAAGCTTTAATCAAGGCGAACTATCAAGGGGTTCCCATTATAACCCAACCGCGTAAGGAACTTAAAATCCGGGAACATAACACCGATATGACGGAAACTAGGGCGGCAAGAGTGGAACAAAACACTAGGCGAGAGGCCGAGCCTTCCACCCTTTACCAAGTGTATAGATGCATTAAGATAACAAGATAATATAATGATATCCCAACAAGTAAATAAATGTTCCAACAAGGAACGGTCTCCAATCTTCACCTGCAACTAGCAACGCTATAAGAGGGGCTGAGCAAAGCGGTAACATAGCCAATCAACGGTTTGCTAGGACATGATGGGTTAGAGGTTTGACATGGCAATTTGGGAGGCTTGAAAGCAAGTGGTAGGCATCGTAGCATTGGCATAGCAAAAGAGCGAGCATCTAGCAAAGCAAAGATAGTAGTGATTTCGAGGGTATGATCATCTTGCCTGCAAAGTGGTCAGAGTTGACTGGATCCTCGAAAGCAAACTCAACGGGCTCCTCGTTAGCGAACTCGTCTCCCGGCTCTACCCAAACAAGACAAACAAGCAACAAGGACACAATCAACCACGTGCAAGGATCAAACAATATGATGCAAGGATGGTATGCTATGCAGGATGCGATGTGGGATGCATATGCAAGATTTGACAAGGGATGCATGAACCTGGCCTCAACTTGGAAATCCAAGTGTGCCACTGGAAAGATGAGATGAAATCGCTTGAAAACAATATCAAGAACGCCGGAATCGGAGTTACGGTTTAGAAATGGCAAGCGATTCAAATATGACACCGGTCTGCGATCTACAGCAAGTAGCCATCTAAATACAAAGAGATGAACAAGCTACAGCACCCAAACATGGCATAAAAATACATGGCCGGGATGCATTCAAGATGCTTAACAAAAGTCTAGCACTGAGCTACGGCCAAATCATCCATTAACAGGTTCAAACAAGCATGGCAAAAATGCATATGGTAAACAGATTTCAGACTTAGTGAAATTAACACTTGTCTGGAATTTCAGATCAGGTAGCACACTTCGGAGCAACAAAACTACATACTACAGGACCTGTACATGGCAAAGTAAAGCATGGCATGGAGCTACTCAAAGAGCTTAACAAAAGTCCCTTAGTGACCTTGAGCCAAAAGGGATCAGAAAATACAATTGCGAGTATGTGAACATGGCAAAAACATAATCAGTTCTCAGACTTAGTGAAAACTGGAGCATGCTGAAAACAGATTTCAAGTAGGCATGTTTACGAGCTCGATGCACTCACTACAGAGCAAGTCATGATAATTTAAGCTTACACCTATCAAGAATACACAAAATGCAAGCTAGACATGGCAAGAACAATAGCATAGCATGCACGGATCAACTACAACATCATCGGCAAAATCGCTAACAAGTAGACAATCTGCCCAGATTCACGAAGTAGCAAAAGTAGAGCTCGATTAACTCAAGCTAGGGTGCTCCATAATTGCAAACAAAGACATGGATGGATAGAGCACTACAAGATCAACAAAACATCCTTACTGATCGTCCTCAAAAGAGGCACGGATCACTAGGAAACAACATGAACATATGGCCATATGAGATAAACAGCTCAAGGACTTAGTGGAAATGCTAAGTCCTTGAAATCAGCATTACCAAGTGCCTCACTTTGCAAGCTTGTGCTAGTCACCACACACATCACAAAAATACATGGGTTGCACCTCTGGAAAGATGGAAAAACCCTTAACAAAACATATGTAGAACTCATGGGCATATCATGCACACAATAATCATGGCAAAAATGACAAATATTTAAATGGAGTAGCAGATCTGACAATTATCTCAAGTAGCACTCTTCTAACAGCATTTCTGGCATCAAGATGAACTCAAATGAAAATGATGCAATGGAATCAAATTATTTACTCTCTGAGATGAACATTTTGATATGCTATATGCCCAAAACGGAGCTATGGATGCAAAGTTACAGCACGATGAACATGGACACATGAACTAGGGTTTCGGGAGAAAAAGTCAACCGAGGAGAGATTCTCAGATCTGGATCTGGCACGGTTCCCGATGCACTCGCCGGAGTTACTGTTCACCGGAGTTGGAATCGCTGGCCGAAGCTCGGAGTAGGGGAGGCCGAAGCTCGCCGGATGGCGAGGTGGCCGCGGTGGAGCTCGGCTCCGGGCGAGGGGAGGCGAGGCCGAGGTGGCGTCGGGTCGGCGAGGCGCGGCCAGGCGGCAGAGTGGGCCGGGAGGCGGCGGAGGTCGGCGCCG
>NC_041380.1:225675116-225714703 GCF_002162155.2 Triticum dicoccoides | reverse complement strand
CCGGCGGAGATCCGGCGGGACGGCGGTCGGCGGGCGAGGCGGCGACCGGAGATCGAGGAGTGGGGCGGTGCGGGCGGCGCGGTGAGCGAGTGGAGGCGGTAGGCGGCGTGGGCCTCGGGGGCCCGGCTCGGGCCTCCCGGGCCGGCGGTGGGAGGCGGCGAAGCGGTCCCGCGAGGACACGTGGCGGTGGCTGACTGGTTGGCGGCGGCGGGCGGACGCGTCCGGCTCCGTCCGGACATGTCCGGCGGCGGCGGAGACGGATTTTTTTAGGGTTAGGGAGAGAGGAGATCCACGATTTTCGGAAGGGGTCTTTAAATAGAGGTAGAGGGAGCTAGGAGAGTCCAAATGAGGTGCGGTTTTCGGCCACGCGATCGTGATCGAATGCTCTAGATGATGGAGCAGGTTTTGGTGGGTTTTTGGCCAAATTGGAGGGGTGTTGGGCTGCAACACACACGAGGCCTTTTCGGTCCCTCGGTTAACCGTTGGATTATCAAACGAAGTCCAAATGGTACGAAACTTGACAGGCGGTCTATCGGTAGTAAACCAAGGCCGCTTGGCAAGTCTCGGTCCAATCCGGAAATGTTTAATCCCCACACACGAAAGAAAGGTAGAAACGACCACCGGAGGAGAACGAAGCGCCGGAATGCAAAACGGACAACGGGGAAAATGCTCGAATGCATGAGGTGAATACATATGCAAATGCAATGCACATGATGACATGATATGAGATGCATGACAACGACAACAACACACGGAGGCAAAGACCCGAACCCCAGAAAATAAAATAACTTAACGTCGGAAATGGCAAGAGTTGGAGTACAAATTGGGAAAGTCATATCCGGGGTGTTACACTAAGCTTGGGGATGCCCATGGCACCCCAAGGTAAAATTCAAGGACACCAAATGATGAGGACATGACTACCTTGGATATGACCAAAAATATTGCATATATGCATATTTGTCAGGTGATTTCTAGTGCAAACTATTCAATAATCTATTTATGTTATCCAGAACAAAAATACTTCACACACTTTTATGTTTTGTCTAATTGCAGGTGTATGGGACATTTGTACAATCCACATATGAAGATAAGGAAGAAAGAGATGTTTATTTGCTGTCCAAAAAGTTCTCTCACGTCACTTTTGGCCCAAGAGAAGATAGAGTCCAAGTCTCTCACGTTCTGGATTCAGATTCGGACTGCACAGACATACCTGACTCAAAACGCACACAAGTTTTTCATACGGACTCCGAATTGGGTGATTCTTTTTTTGTTGAATACTAGATTTCGTGCACTTTCCAACCCAATTGGAATCACCTTCAAATTCGTCCGGAGCGTTGAGTTGTGGACGAAACAATCTGATGCTGCAGCAGAATCCGAGTCAAACTACAAGTCCAAAGGTGCTACATCACCTCCACTTGGGCCCATTGGCCTTGTACGACCTAGATTTAGTTTTAGGCTGCCTTGGGACGTCCTCCCACCTCCTTGGCCGCCACCCCTTGCTCCTATATAAGTAGATCCATCTAGTAGCTTTTCCTTGGAATTTGTTTAGTTAAAAGTTAGCCAACGCAACTTCGTGTACTTCGTTTGTGTCCAACGACCAGACCAAGACCGCTTTCGGATCCCCACCTTTATCAATACTTCATACATATTTGCAATATTCAGATTGCTTGTATCATATTCTTGCTCGTTCTTCGATTGCTTGCAGGAATAGACCTTCGTGGTCAGGTTGATCGTGCTCCGGCGTGGTTAATAACCTCTCGGAGTTGGTTTAGCGATTGCTAAGGCACAACGTCGTTGCACGTTTGTAGTCGGATCGTCAAAGTTGTCTCCACCAAATCGATAGTTATCATCTCATCGAAAGATCGGGACACCCCGCCTCTATCAAGTGGTATCAGTTTTCAGGTTGCTCGGTGAGAATTTCCAGTTTTCCTAGATTAGATTTATTTTCTTACCTATTGTCCAAGAAAAAGCCACACAAAAAAAAGTTAGATCTGTTCATCCTTTATCCAAGCCAGTCTGAGCCTTTACAATTTTCTATTCATTGCTTGCATAGTTGAATTATCAGTTGCATCGTCGTGTAAGTTGCTGGTCTTAGCGTCTAGTTCCTTTAGAGTTTCGTGTTCTGTTCACATTAGTCACGCCGCCGCTGCATCATTATCCCTTCCGCTGTCCACCATCCCATCTATTAATTTCCACCACGTGCTATGCACTGTTCATTGTCATAATCATAGTTGAGGTCATTCACATCTTCGCCTGATCCAATCTGCATCTTATCTAGTTTGTCTTGAAAAAAAAGATAGAGAAAAAAAGAGAAAAAAGGAAAAAAAAGAAAAAGAGAGAGAAGAAAAAGAAAAAAAAACGTGAGAAAAAAAAGAGAGAAGAAAAAAAATTGGATCTATCTAGAATCAATCTCGTACCTGAATTCGGATTGGAATCTGTTTTGCGCACTGTTCAGTAAAACAGGTGTATCTTCCTCATACGAAGTCCGTTTTGGCTCCGTGAGTACTCAAATTGAAGCTAGCGACGAGCCGCATCTAAATAGTTGCAGAAGCTTGTTCAATATTTGACACCTCAAAATCGGCTTCTAAATAGGTCTTTTTGCCCTCCGAAGTTTATGAACACAGCTTGTTCCAATTTTTCAGGCCAGTTTTAGAATTCTTTGACTCCTCATATCAACTCGGAATTGAGTGATTCTTTTTGCATTGGAAAGCTTGAGTTAATAGCATTCTTTGAAAGAATTTATCAAAAAATTGTCTTAAACTTTTCAAGAGGAAAGTTGGAGAGAGAGTTGTTGTATATCCTGCTTGGCAGTTGTTTTTCATCATTATCTTCACTGCCGTTGTGATATTCACTTATATCTTGCTGTCAAGAGCTACTTAGTATCCTTCATTGATGCTAGTTGTGCTACGCCGTGACCTCATTAGTGTTCTAGGCTCGCGTCTCTAGTACGGTCTAGCCTAGGACCAGCACAGTACCGTCGTTGAGCGTTTATTCAACATTGCATCTTTGAATTGATTATTGCTAATCTTTTGCTACCATATATAGCCAACCCAGCTCCACATATTTCTACACCGTGTATACGTACGCTCCCCTGGCAATCGCTTTACTCAATATTCGGAGTTACTTGACACCGCTGGTTGCCGATCACCGCCTGCTGCATGGTAAAAACTTGTAAGACATTGATATTTGCTTTACTGTGAGCGTTTTACCACCACATCCTAGTAGTTATAGGAACATTATTTTTGGGTTTTGTTTCTTGTTCTACTAATCATGACAGGATCCAGAGTCAATTCATGGGCTTCGTCGATCACGGGAGACGTGCCACCACCTTTGCAAATACCACAACCGTCACGAGAGGTGCACAAACATCCAAATGCACATGATCAGGTTAATGTATCTATACCACCATTTAATGGCCGTTTTAAACCTGCTTTATATATTGAATGGGAGTTCGACATAAAAAATATATTTGCTTCCCATAATTTCGATGAACATAAAAAGGTTAAGGTTGCGGTTGGTTCTTTCACTGGTTATGCTTTGGTTTGGTGGAGTGAATATTGTCGATTACACCCTGATTATATACCTACTACTTGGAATGATTTGAAACTTGCCATGCGACATAATTTCGTCCCTGCTTATTATACTCGTGACATGATTAAGAAGTTGCAACACTTAAAACAAGGTAGTGAAACTATAACAAAATATTATGATGATTTACAAACTACCTTGTTGCATTCCTCTTTAGAAGAAAGTGAAGATGATTTTATGGATAGATTTTGGGGAGGATTAAACCGTGAATATTCAAGAGATACTAATTCATGAAGAGTGTTATCCTATGGACCATTTGTTTCATCTTGCTTGCAAAGCTGAACAGGAAATAAAACTACGTGATGGCCACGAGGAGAACAAGCGCACGGTGCACATTCCAAGAGTTGATATGATTGTTCCTTCAACTACTAGGCATACTATGACAACCACATCCGTTGTTGTCAGGACTACATCACCTCCACCATGTGACACATCGCCCCCGAGAGTGGCTACATCATCTGAGTTGATCATAAGAGGTAATGACAAAGGTACTGATCTTCCATCTCTACATGAGAATGATGAATGCCTTGTCAATTTGAATGCACCATCTGATGAGCTACCCACTACTTTGATCACACCACCTATTTTAGAGGACTACGTTGATAATTTGACTTTGCCATGTGATCAAACAACTGAAATACCAACAATTTTGAGTGCACCCATTGAATTAACTATTGATGCAAAAGAACCAATGTTTAATCATTTTGATATGACCTCCAATATTGGTGATGATTCTGTGTTGAATGACTTATTGCATGTTTGCTTATTTAAGCATGTTGTAGCATGTAAATTTGATGCAAGTAAGGTTTATTCACCAATGTTGGGATGGTTTAATGATGAACATTGTCAATCTTTTGAAATGAATAAGAGCTTCACTTATATGTGCAAACTGAGTTGCAATATTTTCATGCCTTCTACTTCTTGTGCTAATTTTTTGGCTTTAGTTTTTATGAACTATGCAAGTTACTCATCTATTCATGTGTCATATATGCAAAAATCAAGGGAAGTAAAAATGGATGGCATATACATATACAACATGTACACCTTGTCTCTTTTGTTAGCCACATTTCAGATTAAGCAACGCCGAGGACGGCTTTATTTTCAAGAAGAGGAGGATGATGAGGACATTACTACCTTGGATATGACCAAAAATATTGCATATATGCATATTTGTCAGGTGATTTCTAGTGCAAACTATTCAATAATCTATTTATGTTATCCAGAACAAAAATACTTCACACACTTTTGTGTTTTGTCTAATTGCAGGTGTATGGGACATTTGTACAATCCACATATGAAGATAAGGAAGAAAGAGATGTTTATTTGCTGTCCAAAAAGTTCTCTCACGTCACTTTTGGCCCAAGAGAAGATAGAGTCCAAGTCTCTCACGTTCTGGATTCAGATTCGGACTGCACAGACATACCTGACTCAAAACGCACACAAGTTTTTCATACGGACTCCGAATTGGGTGATTCTTTTTTTGTTGGAAACTAGATTTCGTGCACTTTCCAACCCAAGTGGAATCACCTTCAAATTCGTCCGGAGCGTTGAGTTGTGGACGAAACAATCTGATGCTGCAGCAGAATCCGAGTCAAACTACAAGTCCAAAGGTGTTACATCACCTTCACTTGGGCCCATTGGCCTTGTACGACCTAGATTTAGTTTTAGGCTGCCTTGGGACGTCCTCCCACCTCCTTGGCCGCCACCCCTTGCTCCTATATAAGTAGATCCATCTAGTAGCTTTTCCTTGGGTTTTGTTTAGATTAAAAGTTCGCCATAGCTGCAACTTCGCGTACTTCGTTTGTGTTCAACGACCAGACAAAGGCGTCACAGAACCCCACCTTGATCAATAAAGCTTTCATCTTATATTCGCAATATCCAGATTGCAATCTCAGTTTCTTGCTTGTTCTTCGTTTGCTCGCAGGAAACAGACCCTCGTGGTCAGGTTGATCGTGCTCCGACGTGGTCAATAACCTCTCGGAGTTGGTTTAGCGATTGCTAAGGCGCGACGTCCTCGCACGTTCGTAGTCGGATCGTCAAAGTCGACTTCCACCAAAGCGAAATCCACCATCTCATCGAAAGACGGGACACCTTTGCCTCTATCACAATGTTTAATCATTTTGATATGACCTCTAATCTTGGTGATGATTCTGTGTTGAATGACTTATTGCATGTTTGCTTATTTAAGCATGTTGTAGCATGTAAATTTGATGCAAGTAAGGTTTATTCACCAATGTTGGGATGGTTTAATGATGAACATTGTCAATCTTTTGAAATGAATAAGAGCTTCACTTATATGTGCAAACTGAGTTGCAATATTTTCATGCCTTCTACTTCTTGTGCTAATTTTTTGGCTTTAGATTTTATGAACTATGCAAGTTACTCATCTATTCATGTGTCATATATGCAAAAATCAAGGGAAGTAAAAATGGATGACATATACATATACAACATGTACACCTTGTCTCTTTTGTTAGCCACATTTCAGATTAAGCAACGCCGAGGACGACTTTATTTTCAAGAAGGGGAGGATGACGAGGACATGACTACCTTGGATATGACCAAAAATATTGCATATATGCATATTTGTCAGGTGATTTCTAGTGCAAACTATTCAATAATCTATTTATGTTATCCAGAACAAAAATACTTCACACACTTTTATGTTTTGTCTAATTACAGATGTATGGGACATTTGTACAATCCACATATGAAGATAAGGAAGAAAGAGATGTTTATTTGCTGTCCAAAAAGTTCTCTCACGTCACTTTTGGCCCAAGAAAAGATAGAGTCCAAGTCTCTCACGTTCTGGATTCAGATTCGGACTGCACAGACATACCTGACTCAAAACGCACACAAGTTTTTCATACGGACTCCGAATTGGGTGATTCTTTTTTTGTTGAAAACTAGATTTCGTGCACTTTCCAACCCAATTGGAATCACCTTCAAATTCGTCCGGAGCGTTGAGTTGTGGACGAAACAATCTGATGCTGCAGCAGAATCCGAGTCAAACTACAAGTCCAAAGGTGTTACATCACCTCCACTTGGGCCCATTGGCCTTGTACGACCTAGATTTAGTTTTAGGCTGCCTTGGGACGTCCTCCCACCTCCTTGGCCGCCACCCCTTGCTCCTATATAAGTAGATCCATCTAGTAGCTTTTCCTTGGGATTTGTTTAGTTAAAAGTTAGCCAACGCAACTTCGTGTACTTCGTTTGTGTCCAACGACCAGACCAAGACCGCTTTCGGATCCCCACCTTTATCAATACTTCATACATATTTGCAATATTCAGATTGCTTGTATCATATTCTTGCTCGTTCTTCGATTGCTTGCAGGAATAGACCTTCGTGGTCAGGTTGATCGTGCTCCGGCGTGGTCAATAACCTCTCGGAGTTGGTTTAGCGATTGCTAAGGCACAACGTCGTTGCACGTTTGTAGTCGGATCGTCAAAGTCGTCTCCACCAAATCGATAGTTATCATATCATCGAAAGATCGGGACACCCCGCCTCTATCACCAAAAAGCCTAAGCTTGGGGATACCCCGAAGGCATCCCCTCCTTCGTCTTCGTCTATCGGTAACTTTACTTGGAGCTATATTTTTATTCACCACTTGATATGTGTTTTGCTTGGAGCGTCTTGTATGATTTGAGTCTTTTCTTTTTAGTTTACCACAATCATACTTGCTGTACAAACCTTTTGAGAGAGACTCACATGATTTGAAATTTATTAGAATACTCTATGTGCTTCACTTATATCTTTTGTGCTATATAGTTTTTGCTCTAATGCTTCACTTATATATTTTAGAGCACGGCGGTGGTTTTATTTTATAGAAATAGTTGATCTCTCATGCTTCACTTATATTATTTTGCGAGTCCCTTAGAACAACATGAAAATTTTCTTTTACGAATATTATAAAAAATTTCATACAAGTGCATTGAATACTAAGAGAAGTTTGATACTTGATAATTGTTTTGAGATATGGAGATGGTGATATTAGAGTCATGCTAGTTGAGTATTTGTGAATTTGAAAAATACTTGTGTTGAAGTTTGTGATTCCCGTAGCATGCACGTATGTTGAACCGTTATGTGATGAAGTCGGAGCATGATTTATTTATTGATTGTCTTCCTTATGAGTGGCGGTGGGGGACGAGCGATGGTCTTTTGCTACCAATCTATCCCCGTAGGAGCATGCGTGTAATACTTTGTTTCGATAATAATAGATTTTTGCAATAAGTATGTGAGTTCTTTATGACTAATGTTGAGTCCATGGATTATACGCACTCTCACCCTTCCACCATTGCTAGCCTCTCTAGTGTCGCGCAACTTTCACCGGTACAATAAACCCACCATATACCTTCCTCAAAACAGCCACCATACCTACCTATTATGGCATTTCCATAGCCATTCCGAGATATATTGCCATGCAACTTTCCACCGTTCCGTTATTATGACACGCTACATCATTGCCATCTTGCTTGCATGACCATGTAGTTAACATCGTATTTGTGGCAAAGCCACCGTTCATAATTCTTCATACATGTCACTCATGCATCATTGCACATCCCGGTACACCCGCGGCCTCGGCAGAATGCCGCCCTTCCATCCTCAGGGCAGCGAAACATGGAGCGTGGGGCACTTTGGCAAGGTCTTCGGGGCGGCGGCCTCGCAGGCCTACGTGCCCCACATGATAGACCAGGAGTATGCGCTAGAAGACGACTCTGGCTCGTTCCTCGAGCTGGGTTGGGAGGACGAGGTGCTGGAAGCTGAGGCCTTCCAGGAGCCCCCCGAGTGCGTCATGAGCCTCACCACCCATGCTGGAGACGACAGCTACAGGGTACCACTAATCTCTCAGGAGCTAGCTTATGCTAACCATGGGTCGTAGGAGGATCAGGTCACAACGGCGGACAGCGGCCCCAGCTCAACGGCCTTCCTCCCACCAGGAGGAGCGCACTGGGGGCTGCAGGGGATAGGCCGGGAGCCAAGTCCCTCCCAGCATCGCATGGAGCAAGGAGCTCCCGAAGGTAGGCCCTCTGTGGGGGAGGTGCTAATGAGCCTTCCCCCGGCAGAGGACCCGTGGTCGTCGAGGGAGCCGCTGGCGTCCCCTTTGCCCCTTGGATTCGTCCTGGTTTCCGGTCGGACCAACGGTGATCGAGGACGACGCAAGGTGGGCCCCTCGTCTGGCGATATGAAGTAAGGCTCACACATGTGAAGATCTCCACTCGTGACACTCTCACGTAATAATGAGTGGGGTTGTACACGCCCCGGAGTCTCTGGAGCGCCGCCCTCGGGTCTCGGGGGCTCCCTCCCACGCCTAGTGGCAGCACTTAGCTCCGTGCTGGTGAGAAGACAAGACTAGACTAGGTCCTGGACGCGGCCGTTTGCTCTTAACCTCTTTTTTGTAGCCCTGTTTCTGGCTTTGGATTTAAGTTGAAGTTGAATTTTCATTGCTATGCGCGGGGGTGACTTTTCTCGTTCGTTTGATTTCTTGCCATTTGGTTCCTTGCCTGACTTGGAGTTCGCACCTGCTGCCTCCCCCCTCGCGAGCCCCTCGAGAGCGGGGGCTGGGCGCGGCACGCGTGCGCTGCGTGCACACCCTTCCACGGCTGGCGCTTGATCCTCGCGACGCCCTCTCGGGCGGATCAGCAGGCCCTTCAGGAGCTCACGACCTCACGAGCTGGCCGGAAACCGGTCCGAACCAAGGTAAATTCAGTAGTAAACTCGCGGCATGACTCGCGGGCCTATAGGAAACACACATCTTCAGCTTGGCGTAAGGAATAGAGGCAGTAATATGTTTACATGAGGGGCTCCCCCTCCCAAAATGCTCTCACAACTTTCAATGCCATGCCCAGGTTTTCACTTACATGCTCAGCAATGAGGGAGCACGGGCTCAATCGGACATATCGCTCGTCGCGTCCTCCGGGACGCCCTCAGACGCGTCGCTGGCATCATCATCACCATCGCTGGCGCCACCATCCTCGTCCCTAGCATCACCGTCACCATTGCCGGCTTCGCCCACATCATCGTCGACCACGTCGCGTTCATCCGCAGCGACCACCACCGCATCATCCTCGGAGGTGAAGACTCTGACTAGAGCATCCACATTGTTCTCTACCCAGCGCGCCAGGTCATCCCGGATGGCCTCGGGCACGGGGGCAATGGCGGCATCGAAGTCAAAGTTGGGGTAGGTGTTCTGGAGGTGGCTAAAGACATGGGAGAACACGCGCTTGAGCAGGCTGCGGCTCCTCTCCTCAACAAGCACGCGAGCCCTCTTGGATCGATTCTCCAGGCGTGTCACCACGTCAGTGAATAAAAGGAGGTGACTGGCGTAGTCGTCCGAGTGGGGATGAGGTGCATTTTTGTCACAGACAGCGCCCAGTGTCGCGTTGGGTCTGGCCCTGAGGTTTTGGAGCATGGGGGCGTGCTCGCGCTCCAGCGTCCGCCGCCGGAGCGCTTCCTCCCTGCCCTGCTGCATGGAGGATTTGGCGCCGACGACCCGCTGCTGAAGGCAAAATAGCATGGCACGTGCGGAAGCCATCTCGGCTTGCACTGAAGATAGGGCGGTTGCGGCGGCTTTCTCGCGACGTTCAGCCTCATCCAACCCTGACCTGAGGGCATTGGTCTTGCCCGCAGCCTCGGCTTCCACAAGCTTCAACTTAGGTCGTACCTGCCCATAAGATCCGCGCAAGCCTCGGCCGCCCGGCGATCGACCTTCTTCTGGGCCTTGGCCTCACGCGCGCCGACAGCATCCTCAGCTTGGGCAACCTGGCGCTCCCTCATCTCCAACCGCTCGAGCTCAAGGCTGCGCTCCGTGGCTTCCGGTGCCAGTGCTTCCTCGCCCCTCAGGATCTCTTCCTCCTCGGCAAGCGTCCCCTTCATCAACGCTAGGGCAGCCTTGCGCTCCTCTACTTGCCGTTCCAGGGAGGCACTCCAGGCTTGGAGCTCCCACGCGCGTTTCTTCGTGATCTCGTGACGTCGATCAGCTTCCCGGGCTTCCTCCAAGGCTCGGGCACAAGCTTCGCGCGAGGTCACAAGAGATGCCTCGACCTTCGTGTTATCAAGCTCACGTTGGCGGTTGTCGGTGTCAAGACACACTCAGAATCAGATGGAGTAAAGTACTCAACACAGCGGCGAAGTACGGCGGTAATCGCCACACCAAGAGCTACCCGAAGCAGAAGTTGCTACCTGAATTCGATGAGGAGGCCTTAGATCCCCCGTAACCAAAAATTAAAATGGCCATCCGGCCGGATAGACGACCTCACGGCCAACATAGAGCAGCGAACAAAACCCCACATGAGCCAATACGCGATCCATGCGAGGGCTCGCATCAAAAGGACGGCGCAACCAAATCCATTTATGGACCATGCAAGCGCGCTCCGGCATATGATGCAACACAACAAACATCTGAACACCACGGTACACCCAGATACAAGGGTGCAGCACACCCCCTATGTTTCACCGATGAGGTGTTGGACCATGAATTTTCAGAGGGATTCAAACCCGTAAACATAGAGGCATACGACGGAACAAACAGACCTGGGGTCTGGATTGAGGACTATATCCTCCATATCCATATGGCTCGAGGAGATGATGATGAGGACATGACTATCTTGGATATGACCAAAAATATTGCATATATGCATATTTGTCAGGTGATTTCTAGTGCAAACTATTCAATAATCTATTTATGTTATCCAGAACAAAAATACTTCACACACTTTTGTGTTTTGTCTAATTGCAGGTGTATGGGACATTTGTACAATCCACATATGAATATAAGGAAGAAAGAGATGTTTATTTGCTGTACAAAAAGTTCTCTCACGTCACTTTTGGCCCAAAAGAAGATAGAGTCCAAGTCTCTCACGTTCTGGATTCAGATTCGGACTGCACAGACATACCTGACTCAAAACGCACACAAGTTTTTCATACGGACTCCGAATTGGGTGATTCTTTTTTTTTGGAAACTAGATTTCGTGCACTTTCTAACCCAATTGGAATCACCTTCAAATTCGTCCGGAGCGTTGAGTTGTGGACGAAACAATCTGATGCTACAGCAGAATCCGAGTCAAACTACAAGTCCAAAGGTGTTAGATCACCTCCACTTGGGCCCATTGGCCTTGTACGACCTAGATTTAGTTTTAGGCTGCCTTGGGACGTCCTCCCACCTCCTTGGCCGCCACCCCTTGCTCCTATATAAGTAGATCCATCTAGTAGCTTTTCCTGGGGATTTGTTTAGTTAAAAGTTAGCCATTGCAACTTCGTGTACTTCGTTTGTGTCCAACGACCAGACCAAGACCGCTTCCGGATCCCCACCATTATCAATACTTCATATATATTTGCAATATTCAGATTGCTTTATCATATTCTTGCTCGTTCTTCGATTGCTTGCAGGAATAGACCTTCGTGGTCAGGCTGACCGTGCTTCCAGTATTGTCAGTAACCTCAGGAGATTGGTTTAGCGATTGCTAAGGCGCAACGTCGTGCACGTTTGTAGTCGGATCGTCAAAGTCATCTCCACCAAATCGATAGTTATCATCTCGTCGAAAGATTGGGACACCCTCACCTCTATCAAGTGGTATCACTTTTCAGGTTGCTCGGTGAGAATTTCCAGTTTTTCTTAGATTAGATTTATTTTCTTACCTATTGTCCAAGAAAAAGCCACAAAAAAAGTTAGATATGTTCATCCTTTATCCAAGCCAGTCTGAGCCTTTGCAATTTTCTATTCATTGCTTGCATAGTTGAATTATCGGTTGCATCGTCGTGTCAGTTGCTGGTCTTAGTGTCTAGTTCCTGTAGAGTTTCGAGTTCTGTTCACATTAGTCACGCCGCCGCTGCATCATTATCCCTTCCGCCGTCCACCATCTCATCTATTAATTTCCACCATGTGCTACACACTGTTCATTGTCATAATCATAGTTGAGGTCATTCACATCTTCGCATGATCCAATCTGCATCTTATCTAGTTTGTCTTGGAAAGAGGGAGAAAAAAAGAGAGAGAGAAAAAAAGAGAGAAAAAAGGAAAGAAAAAAAAGAAACAGAGAGAGAAGAAAAAGAAAAAAAGCGTGAGAAAAAAAAGGAGAGAAGAAAAAAAATCGGATCTCTCTAGAATCAATCTCGTACTTGAATTCGGATTGGAATCTGTTTTGCGCACTGTTCAGTAAAATAGGTGTATCTTCCTCATACGAAGTCCGTTTTGGCTCCGTGAGTACTCAAATTAAAGCTAGCGCCGAGCCGCATCTAAATAGTTGCAGAAGCTAGTTCAATATTTGACACCTCAAAATCGGCTTCTAAATAGATCTTTTTGCCCTCTGAAGTTCGTGGACACAACTTGTTCCAATTTTTCAGGCCAGTTTTAGAATTCTTTGACTCCTCATATCATCTCGGAATTGTGTGATTCTTTTTGCATTGGAAAGCTTGAGTTAGTAGCTTTCTTTGAAAGAATTTATCAGAAAATTGTCTCAAACTTTTCAAGAGGAAAGTTGAAGAGAGAGTTGTTGTATATCCTGCTTGGCAGTTGTTTTTCATCATTATCTTCACTGCCATTGTGATCTGCACTTATATCTTGCTGTCAAGAGCTACTTAGTATCCTTCATTGATGCTAGTTGTGCTACGCCGTGACCTCATTAGTGTTCTAGGCTCGCGTCTCTAGTCCGGTCTAGCCTAGGACCAGCACAGTACCGTCGTTGAGCGTTTATTCAACATTGCATCTTTGAATTGATTATTGCTAATCTTTTGCTACCATATATAGCCAACCCAACTCCACATATTTCTACACCGTGTATACGTACGCTCCCCTGGCAATCGCTTTACTCAATATTCGGAGTTACTTGACACCGCTGGTTGCCGATCAGCGCCTGCTGCATGGTAAGAACTTGTAAGACATTGATATTTGCTTTACTGTGAGCGTTTTACCACCACATCCTAGTAGTTATAGGAACATTATTTTTGGGTTTTGTTTCTTGTTCTACTAATCATGACAGGATCCAGAGTCAATTCATGGGCTTTGTCGATCGCGGGAGACGTGCCACCACCTTTGCAAATACCACAACTGTCACGAGAGGTGCACAAACATCCAAATGCACATGATCAGGTTAATGTGTCTATACCACCATTTAATGGCCGTTTTAAACCTGCTTTATATATTGAATGGGAGTTCGACATAAAAAATATATTTGCTTCCCATAATTTCAATGAACATAAAAAGGTTAAGGTTGCGGTTGGTTCTTTCACTGGTTATGCTTTGGTTTGGTGGAGTGAATATTGTCGGTTACACCTTGATTATATACCTACTACTTGGGATGATTTGAAACTTGCCATGCGACATACTTTCGTCCCTGCTTATTATACTCGTGACATGATTAAGAAGTTGCAACACTTAAAACAAGGTAGTGAAACTGTAACAAAATATTATGATGATTTACAAACTACCTTGTTGCAATCCTCTTTAGAAGAAAGTGAAGATGATTTTATGGATAGATTTTGGGGAGGATTAAACTGTGATATTCAAGAGATACTAATTCATGAAGAGTGTTATCCTATGGACCATTTGTTTCATCTTGCTTGCAAAGCTGAACAGCAAATAAAACGACGTGTTGGCCACGAGGAGAACAAGCGCACGGTGCACATTCCAAGAGTTGATATGATTGTTCCTTCAACTACTAGGCATACTGATAGAGGCGGGGTGTCCCGATCTTTCGATGAGATGATAACTATCAATTTGGTGAAGATGACTTTGACGATCCGACTACAAACGTGCACGACGTTGCGCCTTAGCAATCGCTAAACCAACTCCGAGAGGTTATTGACCACGCCGAAGCACAATCAACCTGACCACGAAGGTCTATTCCTGCAAGCAATCGAAGAACAAGCAAGAATATGATAAAGCAATCTGAATATTGCGAATATAGATGAAGTATTGATAAAGGTGGGGATCCGTAAGCGGTCTTGGTCTGGTCGTTGGACACAAACAAAGTACACGAAGTTGCAATGGCTAACTTTTAACTAAACAAATCCCAAGAAAAAACTACTAGATGGATCTACTTATATAGGAGCAAGGGGTGGCGGCCAAGGAGGTGGGAGGACGTCCCAAGGAAGCCTAAAACTAAATCTAGGTCGTACAAGGCCAATGGGCCCAAGTGGAGGTGATGTAACACCTTTGGACTTGTAGTTTGACTCGGATTCTGCTGTAGCATCAGATTGTTTCGTCCACAACTCGACGCTCCGGACGAATTTGAAGGTGGTTCCAATTGGGTTGGAAAGTGCACGAAATCTAGTTTCCAACAAAAAAAGAATCACCCAATTCGAAGTCCATATGAAAAACTTGTGTGCGTTTTGAGTCAGGTATGTCTGTGCAGTCCGAATCTGAATCCAGAACGTGAGAGACTTGGACTCTATCTTCTCTTGGGCCAAAAGTGACGTGAGAGAACTTTTTGGACAGCAAATAAACATCTCTTTTTTCCTTATCTACATATGTGAATTGTACAAATGTCCCATACACCTGCAATTAGACAAAACACAAAAGTGTGTGAAGTATTTTTGTTCTAGATAACATAAATAGATTATTGAATAGTTTGCACTAGAAATCACCTGACAAATATGCATATATGCAATATTTTTGGTCATATCCAAGGTAGTCATGTCCTCATCATCCTCCCCTTCTTGAAAATAAAGCCGTCGTCGGCGTTGCTTAATCTGAAATGTGGCTAACAAAAGAGACAAGGTGTACATGTTGTATATGTATATGTCATCCATTTTTACTTCCCTTGATTTTTGCATATATGACACATGAATAGATGAGTAACTTGCATAGTTCATAAAATCTAAAGCCAAAAAATTAGCACAAGAAGTAGAAGGCATGAAAATATTGTAACTCAGTTTGCACATATAAGTGAAGCTCTTATTCATTTCAAAAGATTGACAATGTTCATCATTAAACCATCCCAACATTGATGAATAAACCTTACTTGCATCAAATTTACATGCTACAACATGCTTAAATAAGCAAACATGCAATAAGTCATTCAACGCGAGCCTAGAACACTAATGAGGTCACGGCGTAGCACAACTAGCATCAATGAAGGATACTAAGTAGCTCTTGACAGCAAGATATAAGTGAAGATCACAACGACAGTGAAGATAATGATGAAAAACAACTGCCAAGCAGGATATACAACAACTCTCTCTCCAACTTTCCTCTTGAAAAGTTGAGACAATTTTCTGATAAATTCTTTCAAAGAATGCTACTAACTCAAGCTTTCCAATGCAAAAAGAATCACTCAATTCCGAGTTGATATGAGGAGTCAAAGAATTCTAAAACTGGCCTGAAAAATTGGAACAAGCTGTGTTCACGAACTTCAGAGGGCAAAAAGACCTATTTATAAGCCGATTTCGAGGTGTCAAATATTGAACTAGCTTCTGCAACTATTTAGATGCGGCTCGTCTCTAGCTTCAATTTGAGTACTCACGGAGCCAAAACGGACTTCGTATGAGGAAGATACACCTGTTTTACTGAACAGTGTGAAAAACAGATTCCAATCCGAATTCAGGTACGAGATTGATTCTAGATAGATTCGATTTTTTGTTTTTTTTCTCCTCTCTTTTTTTTCTCACACTTTTTTTTCTTTTCCTTTCTTTTGTTTTCTCTGACTTTTTTTTTACTTTTTTTTTCTCTCGTTTTTTTCTCTATCTTTTTTTTCTCTCTCCCTCTTTCCAAAACAAACTAGATAAGATGTAGAGTGGATCAAGCGAAGATGGGAACGATCTCAACTATGATTATGACAATGAACGGTGGGTAGCACGTGGAGGAAATTGATGGATGGGTGGTGGACAGCGGAAGGGATAACGATGCAGCGGCGACGTGACTAATGTGAACAGAACTCGAAACTCTAAACGAACTAGACACTAAGACCAGCAATTCGACACGACGATGCAACCGATAATTCAACTATGCAAGCAATGAAAAGAAAATTGCAAAGGCTCAGACTGGCTTGGACAAAGGATGAATAGATCTAACTCTTTTTTGTTGATTTTTCTTGGACAATAGGTAAGAAAATAAATCTAATCTAGGAAAACTGGAAATTCTCACCGAGCAACCTGAACACTGATACCACTTGATAGAGGCAGGGTGTCCCGATCTTTCGATGAGATGATAACTATCAATTTGGTGAAGATGACTTTGACGATCCGACTACAAACGTGCACGACGTTGCGCCTTAGCAATCGCTAAACCAACTCCGAGAGGTTATTGACCACGCCAAAGCACAATCAACCTGACCACGAAGGTCTATTCCTGCAAGCAATCGAAGAACAAGCAAGAATATGATAAAGCAATCTGAATATTGCGAATATAGATGAAGTATTGATAAAGGTGGGGATCCGTAAGCGGTCTTGGTCTGGTCGTTGGACACAAACAAAGTACACGAAGTTGCAATGGCTAACTTTTAACTAAACAAATCCCAAGGAAAAACTACTAGATGGATCTACTTATATAGGAGCAAGGGGTGGCGGCCAAGGAGGTGGGAGGACGTCCCAAGGCAGCCTAAAACTAAATCTAGGTCGTACAAGGCCAATGGGCCCAAGTGGAGGTGATGTAACACCTTTGGACTTGTAGTTTGACTCGGATTCTGCTGCAGCATCAGATTGTTTCGTCCACAACTCAACGCTCCGGACGAATTTGAAGGTGATTCCAATTGGGTTGGAAAGTGCACGAAATCTAGTTTCCAACAAAAAAAATCACCCAATTCGGAGTCCGTATGAAAAACTTGTGTGCGTTTTGAGTCAGGTATGTCTGTGCAGTCCGAATCTGAATCCAGAACGTGAGAGACTTGGTCTCTATCTTCTCTTGGGCCAAAAGTGACGTGAGAGAACTTTTTGGACAGCAAATAAACATCTCTTTCTTCCTTATCTTCATATGTGGATTGTACAAATGTCCCATACACCTGCAATTAGACAAAACACAAAAGTGTGTGAAGTATTTTTGTTCTAGATAACATAAATAGATTATTGAATAGTTTGCACTAGAAATCACCTGACAAATATGCATATATGCAATATTTTTGGTCATATCCAAGGTAGTCATGTCCTCATCACATACTATGACAACCACATCCGTTGTTGTCAGGACTACATCACCTTCACCATGTGACACATCGCCCCGAGAGTGGCTACATTATCTGAGTTGATCATAAGAGGTAATGACAAAGGTACGGATCTTCCATCTCTACATGAGAATGATGAATGCCTTGTCAATTTGAATGCACCATCTGATGAGCTACCCACTACTTTGATCACACCACCTATTTTAGAGGACTACGTTGATAATTTGACTTTGCCATGTGATCAAACAACTGAAATACCAAAAATTTTGAGTGCACCCATTGAATTAACTATTGATGCAAAAGAACCAATGTTTAATCATTTTGATATGACCTCTAATCTTGGTGATGATTCTGTGTTGAATGACTTATTACATGTTTGCTTATTTAAGCATGTTGTAGCATGTAAATTTGATGCAAGTAAGGTTTATTCACCAATGTTGGGATGGTTTAATGATGAACATTGTCAATCTTTTGAAATGAATAAGAGCTTCACTTATATGTGCAAACTGAGTTGCAATATTTTCATGCCTTCTACTTCTTGTGCTAATTTTTTGGCTTTAGATTTTATGAACTATGCAAGTTACTCATCTATTCATGTGTCATATATGCAATAATCAAGGGAAGTAAAAATGGATGACATATACATATACAACATGTACACCTTGTCTCTTTTGTTAGCCACATTTCAGATTAAGCAACGCCGAGGACGGCTTTATTTTCAAGAAGGGGAGGATGATGAGGACATGACTACCTTGGATATGACCAAAAATATTGCATATATGAATATTTGTCAGGTGATTTCTAGTGCAAACTATTCAATAATCTATTTATGTTATCCAGAACAAAAATACTTCACACACTTTTGTGTTTTGTCTAATTGCAGGTGTATGGGACATTTGTACAATCCACATATGAATATAAGGAAGAAAGAGATGTTTATTTGCTGTCCAAAAAGTTCTCTCACGTCACTTTTGGCCCAAGACAAGTCTCTCACGTTCTGGATTCAGATTCGGACTGCACAGACATACCTGACTCAAAACGCACACAAATTTTTCATACGGACTCCGAATTGGGTGATTCTTTCTTTGTTGGAAACTAGATTTCGTGCACTTTCCAACCCAATTGGAATCACCTTCAAATTCGTCCGGAGCGTTGAGTTGTGGACGAAACAATCTGATGCTGCAGCAGAATCCGAGTCAAACTACAAGTCCAAAGGTGTTACATCACCTCCACTTGGGCCCATTGGCCTTGTACGACCTAGATTTAGTTTTAGGCTGCCCTGGGACGTCCTCCCACCTCCTTGGCCGCCATCCCTTGCTCCTATATAAGTAGATCCATCTAGTAGCTTTTCCTGGGGATTTGTTTAGTTAAAAGTTAGCCATTGCAACTTCGTGTACTTCGTTTGTGTCCAACGACCAGACCAAGACCGCTTCCGGATCCCCACCATTATCAATACTTCATATATATTTGCAATATTCAGATTGCTTTATCATATTCTTGCTCGTTCTTCGATTGCTTGCAGGAATAGACCTTCGTGGTCAGGCTGACCGTGCTTCCAGTATTGTCAGTAACCTCAGGAGATTGGTTTAGCGATTGCTAAGGCGCAACGTCGTGCACGTTTGTAGTCGGATCGTCAAAGTCATCTCCACCAAATCGATAGTTATCATCTCATCGAAAGATTGGGACACCCTCGCCTCTATCAGATGATCTCCACGCCATCAAATACATACCCCTCAAGCTCAAAGGCCCAGCTCAGTAGTGGCTTAAAAGCCTCCCCGAAAGCTCCATTGGAAGCTGGGAAGAGCTCGAAGACGCTTTTCGGGCGAATTTTCAAGCGACTTATGTCCGACCTCCGGATGCAGACGATTTGAGTCATATAACTCAACATCCCAGAGAGTCAGCCCGAAAGCTTTGGAATAGGTTTCTTACTAAAAAGAACCAAATAGTCGACTGTCCGGACGCCGAAGCCTTGGCAGCCTTTAAGCACAGCATCCGAGACGAATGGCTCGCCAGACACCTCGGCCAAGAAAAGTCGAGAACAATGGCAGCATTAATAAGCCTCATGACCCGTTTTTGCGCGGGCGAGGAAAGCTGGCTAGCCCGATGCAGCACCAACGACCCAAGTACATTCGAAGATAGAGACGGAAACAGGAAATCACGACGCAGCAAAAATAATAAGCGCCGGAATAAAGAAGACAGCCCGAAGAGCACGGCGGTAAATGCCGGATTCAGAAGCTCTTGGCCACGTCAGCAAAAGCCGCCCCCTAAAGGCGCCATAGATGAATTGTCCAGCTTAAACAAAATTCTAGACCAAATATGTCAGATCCATAACACCCCCGATAAAACTGCAAATCATACCCACAGAGAATGTTGGGTCTTCAAGCAGTCCGGGAAGCTCAACACCGAACATAAAGGGGCAGGATACACCAAGCGAAGACGAGGATGAGCCTCGCAAGCAAAACACTGGGGAACAGAAGAAATTTCCACCAGAAGTCAAAACAGTAAACGTGTTACACGTGATAAAGGGGAGAAGTAAAGCGGCACTCCCAGATAAACATGCCCAAGGGCCTATCACCACGAAGTTCTGCCACTAGCCGCCTCAACCGATCACCTTCGACCATTAGGATTACTCAGCAAGTATCCGGAGCGCAGGATGGGCTGCCTTGGTATTAGATCCAATAATTGACGGATACCACTTCACACGAGTCCTGATGGACGGTGGCAGCAGTCTAAACCTGATATATCAGGACACAGTCGGCAAAATGGGGATAGACCCAATGAAAATTTGCCACAGCAATACTAACTTTAAAGGAGTAACACCAGGCCCAGGGGCTCATTGCACGGGCTCCCTGCTACTAGAGGTTATATTCGGCTTCCCCGATAACTTCCGTAGTGAAAATTTAACCTTCCACATTGCGCAATTCCAAAGTGGCTATCAAGAATTACTTGGACGGGAAGCTTTCGCTCGCTTTAATGCAATACCGCATTACGCTTCCCTCACGCTTAAGATGCCCGGTCCATGCGGCATCATTACAGTAAGTGGAAATATTGAGCGCTCCTTGCACGCCGAAGACAGCGCGGCTGCCTTGGCAGCCGCACACTAAACGGCCTCACCAACTAAAGCATTTGACAGGTTGTTAAGACCACGGATGCGGTTAGACGAGTCCGGTGCAGCTATATGTAATTAATACAGGTTTGATGGCCACACCCCTATTACAATACAAGGGGCTCAACGTGCGTGAACAAGTGGCAATCAGGCTCGATTTTACTCATCTTCAATTGTACATGGTTTTTTAGTATACCTACCCTTTTTGCACGACAACTTTTCAACTAAGTTCCTCTCTTTTGTAGATGACCATCGTGCTACACCCGTCCATGATACGGCACAACGGAGACACAGGCGCAGACGTGCAGCAGGGACCCGTTCCAAGGATTCTTTTTAGATTAAGACCCTGCGTAAACCTTTTTAACTGTCTCTTGTTGATACACATCCCTCGAATTCTCAGTACAATTGAGAAGGATGCTGACGTCTTGGCATGTGGCCACGTCAGAATAATGAACGTACCTGGACACTAGGGGCTTATTACAAAGGGCATTGTTTAGGCCCGGTTTACACCATAAAGACCGAATACCTTAGGGAGTGTTCGGCGTCGTGAGTTTGGCCTTATATGCATCAGCTCCGAATCATGTCTTTGGTCAAATGTTAGGTTTGCCCGGCTCCTGTGTTTTGCTGCCTTACGTTTCGCTCTATTGGCTAAGGCGGCACCAGGAGAACTACTGCGATCCTGCCCTGGTTCATTCGGACGAGCACCTCAGTAGAGAAAGCCGAAAACTGGCTGTCATGATATAGCATGAGACTGGTCAACCACTCGATGACCTATCGGAATCTTCGGGATTCCTCCGCCTAAACGAAGGGCCGTTTCCCGGCCAGGCATGTACGCACCCCGAATTTGGACGAGTGCGGAGCCACCAGGGGCTATATAGTAACCCCACTGTCAAACTCCTCTGGCTAAGTGAATGTGTTAAAGCATTATAGTCTGGTTGCCTAGTTCACTGCGCTATCACCTCCTTAATAGGACCAAGACGTTTGATTAAGTGTGAAAACGCGTCTTCTACGAACACCCCCGCATTATATGCGTGGGGGCTGAAGCCGACGACTGCAATCTTTCAGGTTATATACATATATGTGTAAACGGCTGCATATGAGTCATCATATTACTTTTGGGCAAAAGTATAAATACAGCCTTGATAATCAATAAAACATTGTTTTTACAATGGGAATGCATGTCACTCAAACATAATATTCTTCGAGCACTAGTCCTCTATCGAACGAGCGCCTTCAAGAACTTCTTCAAAATAGTGCTCGGCAGCCACTCGGCCTATGGTCGAACCCTGCGCCGCAACAGTGGTGGCATCCATCTCTGCCCAGTATGTCTTGACACGGGCAAGGGCCATCCGCGAGCCTTCTATGCACGCCGACCTCTTCATCGCATTAATGCGCGGCACCGCATCAAGGAACTGATGCACCAAGCTAAAATAACTGTTTGACTTTGTCCTTTCCGACCACAGATGATCTACAACAGACCTCATAGCGAGTCCGGACAATCTATTCAGCTCGGCCCATTCGGCAAGCTGATCAGTCAATGGAAGCGGACGCTCTGGAACGTTAAATTGCGACCAGAACAGTTTGTCCACTTCACAATTTGTTTGATCTCAGAAGTATTCGGCCGCATCGATAGCGCTCGCCGCCAAGTCCAGATATGCGTCTGCCGAACTCCATAGCCGATCCAGAGGGGCATACCGAGGATCTCCAAACTTCCTCCGTAGCATAAAGGGCTTCCCAGCCACAATATCCTCGGCTTCACGCAGTTCCTCCTTCTTTGATCTCATTGCAGAGCGGGTGTCTTTGGTCGCCATCGTGGGCTTTTCCAGGTCCATCGCCTTCGCCTGGTTTTCTTCTTCAAGAAGTTGGCAGCGCTCGGCAATGTCTTTCAACTTTAAAGTCATCTTGGCCATTTTTTCTTTGGTCTCGTTATGCGCGGCCTTCTCGGCTCTTAACTCTTCGGCCGCCTTCAAAGTGGCCGCATTATTACTCCTTGCTTGCTCCTTGGCTCGGGCAAGCTCCGCCCGAAGGGTCTCCACGGTGGCAGCTCCATCTGCAGTCACATCATTAAAGATACTGGCATCACGCTGCTCTTACTATGTGACATTCACCAGAAAAATCACCTACCCTGTGCCTCGTCGAGCCGCTTGTTAACAAGCTTGATGTCGGCATCCGCCGCATCCAGTTGCCGCTTTAGTTCGGCAAACCCATAAGTCTGGCTAGCCACCGGAGCTTCAACCACCTGCACATGAAGGCGGTCTGGTTATTACCTGGGACTACGATCCTCTGTTTGCCGCCGTTCTTGAAGACAACCAGAGTCTCAGGGGCTACTATCTACACAGGGCACACCTAAAAATGTGCGGTACTATGACAAATGTATATCATTTCACGTACCTCAAAACCCGTCAGTAGACTCATAAAGTCTTCATGATGAGGACATCAATACAATTGTTACACCCACAGCCCCTGCTGCTATACATACTGGACCAATTACTAGAGCTCGTGCACGCCAACTAAATTACCAGGTACTTTCGTTTCTTGGTAATGATTCTAATGTTCATGAGAATATGATGCTGCCTAAATTGGATACATTTGTTTTGCTTACAAATGAAGGGCCTAGCTTGGAGAAGGATGAACATTGGAGCAAGAACAAGCATGGAGATGATGGCATGCGCAAGGGGAACAAGAACGGAGTTACAAGTGATGATTTCAGGACTTTGAAGCCACCATAATGGGTGCATGAAGCCTTGGATGAAATATACAAGATGCCACTTCATAAATTTCGTCCCGAGGCTATTTTAGGTGCTGCGTCACCTTATTATTGGGCCAGGCCCATGTAATTTCGAAATACATAAGTATAGGCTATTTTTAGAGTACGTATGTGTGGGGAAACAAGAGATATGGTTGATTTCGGACCCCTCCACCAAGGGCCACGAAATTCCCCCCCTCTTCCTCCATATATACAGCCCTTAGGGCATCGTTTAGACTGCGGGTTTTGTTTAGATTAAAAGTTCGCCATAGCTGCAACTTCGCGTACTTCGTTTGTGTTCAATGACCAGACAAAGGCGTCATAGAACCCCACCTTGATCAATAAAGCTTTCATCTTATATTCGCAATATCCAGATTGCAATCTCAGTTTCTTGCTTGTTCTTCATTTGCTCGCAGGAAACAGACCCTCGTGGTCAGGTTGATCGTGCTCTGGCGTGGTCAATAACCTCTCGGAGTTGGTTTAGCGATTGCTAAGGCGCGACGTCCTCGCACGTTCGTAGTCGGATCATCAAAGTCGACTGCCACCAAAGCGATATCCATCATCTCATCGAAAGACGGGACACCTTTGCCTCTATCAAGTGGTATCAGATTTCCAGGTTGCTCGGTGAGATTTTACAGTTTTTCATAGTTTAGATCGAGTCTGTTCTTCATACCTACAGTCCATGAAAAAGCCAAAAAAAAATTAGGGTTAGTTCATCATATCCGAACCAATCTGAGCCTTTGCATAATCTTTTTAGGGTTTTGCTTTGTTGAATTTGCGGTTGCATCGTCGTGTCTAGTTGCTGGTCTTAGCGTTAGTCTTTTAGAGTTTCGAGTTCTGGTCATAAGTTGTCACGCCGCCACCGCACCATCATCATCGCCCTTGTCACCTACCACCACCGCTCCGAATCCGTATCCATATACCACCACCAATCCGTATCCATATACCACCACCGATCCATATCCATATATTACCACCTCTGCCATATACCACCACCGCTGCCATATACCACCACCATATATCCACCACCAATCCGAGTTCCTTGCATATTAGGTGTTTTTTTGAGATCCATCTAGATTCCGATTCGTGTTTCCTTGCCGGAGTAGGTTTCGGAAAAAAAAAGAGTCCGGAAACCATCCTCCGTTTAGGCCCAAAATTTTTCGAAAACGCATTTTTCGAAAAAAATTCTGGCTATCCTATTTTTAGGTGTTTCTGAGTGTTTTGAGACAGGTGCCATTATAGGAAGTTTTTTTGACCCGTTTCCAGTTTTTGCGTCCGGGCAGTCAAAAAAACAAAAAAAAAATTGGTCAAAAAAATTTCGTGCCCATCCTGTCAGTTTGACCTAGGAAGAGTTTTGAGACACTCGCCATTATAGTGATTTTTCGCAAAAAAAAGAGCGCAAAAAAAAGAGCGAAAAAAAAGAGCGAAAAAAAAATTCCAGAGTGTGCTTTTTCCTTGTTTACGTGCAGCGCCGTGATTTTGTTAGTGTTCTAGGCTCGCGTCTCTAGCACGGTCTAGCCTAGGACCAGCACAGTACCGTCGTTGAGCGTTTATTCAACTTTGCATCTCTGAATTGATTATTGCTGACCCTTTTTGCTACCATATTATAAGCCTTCCCAGCTCCACATACATCTACGTCGTGCGTTTGACTCTCCCTGGTAATCGCTCTATCCAAGCTTTGAGAGTTTTGACTACAACGGTTGCCGATCACCGCCTGCTGCTGGGTAAGAACTGGTAAGAATTTGAGTTTTGCTTGACGGGTTTGTGATACACCACCACCACTTCTTAGTGGTCTGTAGGATCATATTCTTGTGTGTTTCTATTTGCTGCTAACCATGGTAGGATCACAAGCCGATGAGACTAATTGGGAGAACCTGACGAACAAACAGCTACATGATAAATTTCAGCAAATGATGAGTGGACAGGTGCAAGATGTGCTAAACAGATTTGACGAGGCCATGGAGAAGATAGATGGCATGGAGAAGACGTTCGAAACAAAGCTTGATAGCAAGTTTAATGAATTGCTCGCGCGTTTACCACCACCACCGCCGGCTGCACCTATCGCACCTCTGCAACACCAACAACAATGCATCCTTCCGAATCAGTATGGACGAGCGAAGCGTGTTCCTATTGAGGATGGCCAAACTTCTAGTGCTGTTGTTCCTATTTTTAATGCTTCTTTGGCTCCTGCTACTGCTGCTGCTGGTACCCAGGAGGATGATGAGTATGCGGGCGATTATGAGGATGAGGTTGATCAAAATCAGAACTATGTGCACCCACCAGCACCACCACCAGCAGGTCGACCTCAAGTATATATTCGTAATGGTAGGCCTGCACCACCACCTCAGGTACGAGATGATGTGCATATTCCTAAACTGAAATTGAATATTCCACCATTTGAGGGTAGATATGTTCCTGATATATATCTTACTTGGGAGTTAGAAACTGAACAATGTTTTACATGTTTACAATATCTCGAGGAGAGACGGGTTGCTGCTGTTGTTTGTGCTTTCACTAATTTTGCATGTGTATGGTGGTCTGAACATTGTAGATTATATCCTATTCCAACTACTTGGGCTGCTTTGAAAACTGCTATGCGTACGCGTTGGGTTCCACCATATTATCAACGTGAATTGCTTCAAAAATTGCAGCGTTTAAGACAAGGGAAAAATTCTGTAGAAGAATATTATCAGGAATTACAAACTGGCATGATTAGATGTGGTATTGTTGAGGAGAATGAAGCTATGCTTGCACGTTTTCTGGGTGGATTAAATAGAGAGATTCAGACTATTCTAGACTATAAGGAGTATACTAATATCACTCGTTTATTCCATCTTGCTTGTAAAGCCGAACGTGAAGTGCAGGATCGACAAGCATTGGCGCGATCTAACTTTTCTGCAGGCCGACCTTCATCATGGACACCGCGTGCATCTTCTACTTCAACTGCACCAGCACCTCAATCAGGTGCCTCCTCCAGTCGTGATACAAGAAAACAGGCACAACCACCATTATCTGCCAAGAACACACCTGCTGGGCCTGCACAGAGTTCTTCTTCTTCCATGGCATCAATAGGGCACACAAGTGATATTATTTGTCGTCGTTGTAAGGGAGGAGGTCATTATGCGAGAGAATGCAAATCTCCGCGTGTGATGATTGCTACCGCAGATGGTGGATATGAGTCCGCTAGTGACTATGATGAGGAGACTTTGGCTCTTATTACCCGTGAAGAACATGGTGGAGATGATTCTGATCATGAGACGCAATACATGGCTCCTGAAGACGCTGACAGGTATGAATGTTTAGTTGCTCAACGTGTTTTGAGTGTGCAGGTCACACAAGCTGAGCAAAATCAGAGGCACAATTTGTTCCATACCAAGGGAGTTGTGAAGGAACGTTTTGTGCGCGTCATAATAGACGGAGGGAGCTGCAACAACTTGGCTAGCATGGACATGGTGGAGAAGCTTTCTCTCACCACAAGACCACATCCACATCCTTACTACATCCAATGGTTCAACAACAGCGGCAAGGTTAAGGTAACACGTACTGTTCGTGTGCATTTTACTATCTCTACATATGCTGATTATGTTGATTGTGATGTGGTACCTATGCAAGCATGTTCCTTATTACTTGGTAGACCATGGCAATTTGATAAAAACTCGGTACACCATGGTAGAAACAATAACTATACTCTTGTTCATAAGGATAAAAATATTACTTTGCTTCCTATGACTCCTGATTCCATTTTGAAAGATGATATTAATAGAGCTAATAAAGCAAAACAGGAGAAGAATAAGAGTGAAAATCAGATTGTGGCAAAAGAATTTGAGCAACAAATGAAGCCTAATAATAAACCATCTAGTGTTGCTTCTGAAATTAAATTGAAAAGTGCATGTTTATTTGCCACCAAATCTGATATTGATGAGCTAGATTTCAGCAAATCTGTTTGCTATGCTTTTGTGTGCGAAGAGGCATTATTTTCATTCGAGGACGTGCCTTCCTCTTTGCCTCCTGCTGTCATTAACATTTTGCAGGAGTTCGCTGACGTCTTTCCACAAGACGTGCCACCGGGATTGCCGCCTATTCGAGGGATTGAGCATCAGATTGACTTAATTCCCGGTGCTTCACTGGCAAACCGTGCACCATACCGTACCAATCCAGAGGAGACGAAGGAGATTATGCGTCAAGTACAAGAGCTTCTCGACAAAGGTTATATACGCGAATCCCTTAGTCCTTGTGATGTTCCTATTATTCTAGTGCCGAAAAAGGATGGTACATCACGTATGTGTGTTGATTGTAGAGGCATTAATAATATTACTATTCGTTATCGTCATCCTATTCCTAGGCTCAATGATATGCTTGATGAATTGAGTGGCTCTACAATATTCTCCAAAGTTGATTTGCGTAGTGGATACCATCAAATTCGTATGAAATTGGGAGATGAATGGAAAACAGCATTAAAACTAAGTTTGGATTATATGAGTGGTTAGTCATGCCTTTTGGGTTAACTAATGCACCTAGTACTTTCATGAGATTAATGAACGAAGTTTTACGTGCTTTCATTGGACGATTTGTGGTAGTTCACTTTGATGACATATTGATTTATAGCAGATCTTTGGAAGAACATTTGGAACATTTACGTGCTGTTTTTATTGCTCTACGTGATGCACGTTTGTTTGGTAACCTTGGGAAGTGCACCTTTTGCACCGACCGAGTATCTTTTCTTGGCTATGTTGTTACTCCACAGGGAATTGAAGTTGATAAAGCCAAGATTGAAGCTATTGAGAGTTGGCCGCAGCCCAAAACGGTCACACAAGTGAGGAGTTTTCTTGGCCTCGCTGGATTCTATAGGCGTTTTGTGAGAGATTTCAGCACCATTGCTGCACCTCTCAATGAGCTTATGAAGAAAGATGTGCCTTTTCTTTGGGGTACCGCACAGGAAGAAGCCTTCTCGGTATTGAAAGATAAGTTGACACATGCTCCTTTACTCCAACTTCCTGATTTAATAAGACTTTTGAGCTTGAATGTGATGCTAGTGGAATTGGATTAGGCGGTGTGTTATTACAAGATGGCAAACCTGTTGCATACTTTTCTGAAAAATTGAGTGGGCCTAGTCTGAATTATTCTACTTATGATAAAGAAATATATGCTCTCGTTCGGACTTTAGAAACATGGCAACATTATTTATGGCCCAAAGAATTTGTTATACATTCTGATCATGAATCTTTGAAACATATTAAAAGTCAAGCTAAACTGAATCGTAGACATGCTAAATGGGTTGAATTCATTGAGACTTTTCCTTATGTCATTAAACACAAGAAGGGAAAATAAAATGTTATTGCTGATGCATTGTCTCGCCGCTATACTATGCTTTCACAACTTGACTTCAAAATATTTGGTTTGGAGACCATCAAAGATCAATATGTGCATGATGCTGATTTTAAAGATGTAATGCAGAATTGTAAAGAAGGAAGAATGTGGAACAAGTTCGTCGTTAACGATGGATTTGTGTTTCGTGCCAACAAGCTATGCATTCCAGCTAGCTCCGTTCGTCTTTTGTTGTTGCAGGAGGCGCATGGAGGAGGATTAATGGGACACTTTGGCGTGAAGAAGACAGAGGACGTACTTGCTACACATTTCTTTTGGCCAAAGATGAGACGGGATGTTGAGCGTTTTATTGCTCGCTGCACTACATGTCAAAAAGCTAAGTCACGACTCAATCCTCATGGTTTATATATGCCTTTGCCTGTACCTAATGTTCCTTGGGAGGATATATCTATGGACTTTGTTTTAGGTTTTGATAGAGGCAGGGGTGTCCCAATCTTTCGATGAGATGATAACTATCGATTTGGTGAAGATGACTTTGACGATCCGACTACAAACGTGCACGACGTTGCGCCTTAGCAATCGCTAAACCAACTCCGAGAGGTTATTGACCACGCTGGAGCACAATCAACCTGACCACGAAGGTCTATTCCTGCAAGCAATCGAAGAACAAGCAAGAATATGATAAAAGCAATCTGAATATTGCGAGTATATATGAAGTATTGATAAAGGTGGGGATCCGTAAGCGGTCTTGGTCTGGTCGTTGGACACAAACGAAGTACACGAAGTTGCAATGGCTAACTTTTAACTAAACAAATCCCAAGGAAAAGCTACTAGATGGATCTACTTATATAGGAGCAAGGGGTGGCGGCCAAGGAGGTGGGAGGACGTCCCAAGGCAGCCTAAAACTAAATCTAGGTCGTACAAGGCCGATGGGCCCAAGTGGAGGTGATGTAACACCTTTGGACTTGTAGTTTGACTCGGATTCTGCTGCAGCATCAGATTGTTTCGTTCACAACTCAACGCTCCGGACGAATTTGAAGGTGATTCCAATTGGGTTGGAAAGTGCACGAAATCTAGTTTCCAACAAAAAAAGAATCACCCAATTCGGAGTCCGTATGAAAAACTTGTGTGCGTTTTGATTCAGGTGTGTCTGTGCAGTCCGAATCTGAATCCAGAACGTGAGAGACTTGGACTCTATCTTCTCTTGGGCCAAAAGTGACGTGAGAGAACTTTTTGGACAGCAAATAAACATCTCTTTCTTCCTTATCTTCATATGTGGATTGTACAAATGTTCCATACACCTGCAATTAGACAAAACACAAAAATGTGTGAAGTATTTTTGTTCTGGATAACATAAATAGATTATTGAATAGTTTGCACTAGAAATCACCTGACAAATATGCATATATGCAATATTTTTGGTCATATCCAAGGTAGTCATGTCCTCGTCATCCTCCCCTTCTTGAAAATAAAGCCGTCCTCGGCGTTGCTTAATCTGAAATGTGGCTAACAAAAGAGACAAGGTGTACATGTTGTATATGTATATGTCATCCATTTTTACTTCCCTTGATTTTTGCATATATGACACATGAATAGATGAGTAACTTGCATAGTTCATAAAATCTAAAGCCAAAAAATTAGCACAAGAAGTAGAAGGCATGAAAATATTGCAACTCAGTTTGCACATATAAGTGAAGCTCTTATTCATTTCAAAAGATTGACAATGTTCATCATTAAACCATCCCAACATTGGTGAATAAACCTTACTTGCATCAAATTTACATGCTACAACATGCTTAAATAAGCAAACATGCAATAAGTCATTCAACACAGAATCATCACCAAGATTAGATGATAGAGGCAAAGGTGTCCCGTCTTTCGATGAGATGATGGATATCGCTTTGGTGGAAGTCGACTTTGACGATCCGACTACGAACGTGCGAGGACGTCGCGCCTTAGCAATCGCTAAACCAACTCCGAGAGGTTATTGACCACGCCGGAGCACGATCAACCTGACCACGAGGGTCTGTTTCCTGCGAGCAAACGAAGAACAAGCAAGAAACTGAGATTGCAATCTGGATATTGCGAATATAAGATGAAAGCTTTATTGATCAAGGTGGGGTTCTGTGACGCCTTTGTCTGGTCGTTGAACACAAACGAAGTACGCGAAGTTGCAGCTATGGCGAACTTTTAATCTAAACAAAACCCAAAGTCTAAACGATGCCCTAAGGGCTGTATATATGGAGGAAGAGGGGGGAATGTCGTGGCCCTTGGTGGAGGGGTCCGAAATCAACCCTATCTCTTGTTTCCCCACACATACGGACTCTAAAAATAGCCTATACTTATGTATTTCGAAATTACATGGGCCTGGCCCAATAATAAGGTGACGCAGCACCTAAAATAGCCTTGGGACGAAATTTATGAAGTGGCATCTTGTATATTTCGTCCAAGGCTTCATGCACCCATTATGGTGGCTTCAAAGTCCTGAAATCATCACTTGTAACTCCGTTCTTGTTCCCCTTGCGCATGCCATCATCTCCATGCTTGTTCTTGCTCCAATGTTCATCCTTCTCCAAGCTAGGCCCTTCATTTGTAAGCAAAACAAATGTATCCAATTTAGGCAGCATCATATTCTCATGAACATTAGAATCATTACCAAGAAACGAAAGTACCTGGTAATTTAGTTGGCGTGCACGAGCTCTAGTAATTGGTCCAGTATGTATAGCAGCAGGGGCTGTGGGTGTAACAATTGTATTGATGTCCTCATCAGGGTGTAACAATTGTATTGATGTCCTCATCACATGTTGTATATGTATATGTCATCCATTTTTACTTCCCTTGATTTTTGCATATATGACACATGAATAGATGAGTAACTTGCATAGTTCATAAAATCTAAAGCCAAAAAATTAGCACAAGAAGTAGAAGGCATGAAAATATTGCAACTCAGTTTGCACATATAAGTGAAGCTCTTATTCATTTCAAAAGATTGACAATGTTCATCATTAAACCATCCCAACATTGGTGAATAAACCTTACTTGCATCAAATTTACATGCTACAACATGCTTAAATAAGCAAACATGCAATAAGTCATTCAACACAGAATCATCACCAAGATTAGAGGTCATATCAAAATGATTAAACATTGGTTCTTTTGCATCAATAGTTAATTCAATGGGTGCACTCAAAATTGTTGGTATTTCAGTTGTTTGATCACATGGCAAAGTCAAATTATCAACGTAGTCCTCTAAAATAGGTGGTGTGATCAAAGTAGTGGGTAGCTCATCAGATGGTGCATTCAAATTGACAAGGCATTCATCATTCTAATGTAGAGATGGAAGATCAGTACCTTTGTCATTACCTCTTATGATCAACTCAGATGATGTAGCCACTATCGGGGGCGATGTGTCACATGGTGGAGGTGATGTAGTCCTGACAACAACGGATGTGGTTGTCATAGTATGCCTAGTAGTTGAAGGAACAATCATATCAACTCTTGGAACGTGCACCGTGCGCTTGTTCTCCTCGTGGCCAACACGTCGTTTTATTTCCTGTTCAGCTTTGCAAGCAAGATGAAACAAATGGTCCATAGGATAACACTCTTCATGAATTAGTATCTCTTGAATATCACGGTTTAATCCTCCCCAAAATCTATCCATAAAATCATCTTCACTTTCTTCTAAAGAGGAATGCAACAAGGTAGTTTGTAAATCATCATAATATTTTGTTACAGTTTCACTACCTTGTTTTAAGTGTTGCAACTTCTTAATCATGTCACGAGTATAATAAGCAGGGACGAAAGTATGTCGCATGGCAAGTTTCAAATCATCCCAAGTAGTAGGTATATAATTAGGGTGTAACCGACAATATTCACTCCACCAAACCAAAGCATAACCAGTGAAAGAACCAACCGCAACCTTAACCTTTTTATGTTCATTGAAATTATGGGAAGCAAATATATTTTTTATGTCGAACTCCCATTCAATATATAAAGCAGGTTTAAAATGGCCATTAAATGGTGGTATAGATACATTAACCTGATCATGTGCATTTGGATGTTTGTGCACCTCTCATGACGGTTGTGGTATTTGCAAAGGTGGTGGCACGTCTCCCGCGATCGACAAAGCCCATGAATTGACTCTGGATCCTGTCATGATTAGTAGAACAAGAAACAAAACCCAAAAATAATGTTCCTATAACTACTAGGATGTGGTGGTAAAACGCTCACAGTAAAGCAAATATCAATGTCTTACAAGTTCTTACCATGCAGCAGGCGGTGATCGGCAACCAGCGGTGTCAAGTAACTCCGAATATTGAGTAAAGCGATTGTCAAGGGAGCGTACGTATACACGGTGTAGAAATATGTGGAGCTGGGTTGGCTATATATGGTAGCAAAAGATTAGCAATAATCAATTCAAAGATGCAATGTTGAATAAACGCTCAACGACGGTACTGTGCTGGTCCTAGGCTAGACAGGACTAGAGACGCGAGCCTAGAACACTAATGAGGTCACAGCGTAGCACAACTAGCATCAATGAAGGATACTAAGTAGCTCTTGACAGCAAGATATAAGTGAAGATCACAACGGCAGTGAAGATAATGATGAAAAACAACTGCCAAGCAGGATATACAACAACTCTCTCTCCAACTTTCCTCTTGAAAAGTTTGAGACAATTTTCTGATAAATTCTTTCAAAGAATGCTACTAACTCAAGCTTTCCAATGCAAAAAGAATCACTCAATTCCGACTTGATATGAGGAGTCAAAGAATTCTAAAACTGGCCTGGAAAATTGGAACAAGTTGTGTTCACGAACTTCGGAGGGCAAAAAGACCTATTTAGAAGCCGATTTTGAGGTGTCAAATATTGAACTAGCTTCTGCAACTATTTAGATGCGGCTCGTCGCTATCTTCAATTTGAGTACTCACGGAGCCAAAACTGACTTCGTATGAGGAAGATACACCTGTTTTACTGAACAGTGCGCAAAACAGATTCCAATTCGAATTCAACTACGAGATTGAGTCTAGATAGATCCGAATTTTTTTTTTTCTCCTCTCTTTTTTTTTCTCACATTTTTTTTCTTTTCCTTTCTTTTTTTTTCTCTGACTTTTTTTTTTACTTTTTTTTCTCTCGTTTTTTTCTCTATCTTTTTTTCTCTCTGCCTCTTTTCAAAACAAACTAGATAAGATGTAGATTGGATCAAGCGAAGATGGGAACGATCTCAACTATGATTATGACAATGAACGGTGGGTAGCACGTGGAGGAAATTGATGGATGGGTGGTGGACAGCGGAAGGGATAACAATGCAGCGGCGATGTGACTAATGTGAACAGAACTCGAAACTCTAAACGACCTAGACACTAAGACCAGCAACTCGACACGACGATGCAACCGATAATTCAACTATGCAAGCAATGAAAAGAAAATTGCAAAGGCTCAGACTGGCTTGGACAAAGGATGAATAGATCTAACTCTTTTTTTGTGGATTTTTCTTGGACAATAGGTAAGAAAATAAATCTAATCTAGGAAAACTGGAAATTCTCACCGAGCAACCTGAAAACTAATACCACTTGATAGAGGCAGGGGTGTCCCAATCTTTCGATGAGATGATAACTATCGATTTGGTGAAGATGACTTTGACGATCCGACTACAAACGTGCACGACGTTGCGCCTTAGCAATCGCTAAACCAACTCCGAGAGGTTATTGACCACGCTGGAGCACAATCAACCTGACCACGAAGGTCTATTCCTGCAAGCAATCGAAGAACAAGCAAGAATATGATAAAAGCAATCTGAATATTGCGAGTATATATGAAGTATTGATAAAGGTGGGGATCCGTAAGCGCTCTTGGTCTGGTCGTTGGACACAAACGAAGTACACGAAGTTGCAATGGCTAACTTTTAACTAAACAAATCCCAAGGAAAAGCTACTAGATGGATCTACTTATATAGGAGCAAGGGGTGGCGGCCAAGGAGGTGGGAGGACGTCCCAAGGCAGCCTAAAACTAAATCTAGGTCGTACAAGGCCAATGGGCCCAAGTGGAGGTGATGTAACACCTTTGGACTTGTAGTTTGACTCGGATTCTGCTGCAGCATCAGATTGTTTCGTCCACAACTCAACGCTCCGGACGAATTTGAAGGTGATTCCAATTGGGTTGGAAAGTGCACGAAATCTAGTTTCCAACAAAAAAAGAATCACCCAATTCGGAGTCCGTATGAAAAACTTGTGTGCGTTTTGAGTCAGGTGTGTCTGTGCAGTCCGAATCTGAATCCAGAACGTGAGAGACTTGGACTCTATCTTCTCTTGGGCCAAAAGTGACGTGAGAGAACTTTTTGGACAGCAAATAAACATCTCTTTCTTCCTTATCTTCATATGTGGATTGTACAAATGTTCCATACACCTGCAATTAGACAAAACACAAAAATGTGTGAAGTATTTTTGTTCTGGATAACATAAATAGATTATTGAATAGTTTGCACTAGAAATCACCTGACAAATATGCATATATGCAATATTTTTGGTCATATCCAAGGTAGTCATGTCCTCATCAGAGAAATCACCTGACAAATATGCATATATGCAATATTTTTGGTCATATCCAAGGTAGTCATGTCCTCATCAGGTTTACCTCGAACAAAGAAGGGGAGGGATAGCATATTTGTTGTCGTGGATAGATTCTCAAAAATGGCACACTTTATACCATGTCATAAAAGCGATGATGCTGTTAATGTTGTTGATTTGTTCTTTCGTGAAATTATTCGCTTGCATGGTGTGCCAAATACTATTGTTTCAGATCATGATACTAAATTTCTTAGCCACTTTTGGAGATGTTTATGGGCTAAGTTGGGGACTAAACTGCTTTTTAGTACTACTTGTCACCCCCAAACTGATGGACAAACTGAAGTAGTCAATAGAACGTTGTCTGCTATGCTTAGAGCTATCTTGAAGAATAATAAGAAAATGTGGGAGGAATGCTTGCGTCATATTGAATTTGCTTATAATCGTTCATTGCATTACCTACTAGGGGTTTTTTTTTCCGAAACCTACTCCGGCAAGGAAACACGAATCGGAATCTAGATGGATCCCGAAAACAAACCTTATAAGCAAGGAACTCGGATTGGTGGTGGATATATGGTGGTGGTATATGGCAGCGGTGGTGGTAGCTGTGGTAGTATATGGATATGGATCGGTGGTGGTATATGGGCACGGATTGGTGGTGGTATATGGATACGAATTCGGAGCGGTGGTGGTAGATGGCAGGGGCGATGATGATGGTGCGGCGGCGGCGTGACAACTTATGACCAGAACTCGAAACTCTAAAAGACTAGACTCTAAGACCAGCAACTAGACACGACGATGCAACCGCAAATTCAACAAAGCAAAACCCTAAAAAGATTATGCAAGGCTCAGATTGGTTCGGATATGATGAACTAACCCTAATTTTTTTTGTGGCTTTTTCGTGGACTATAGGTATGAAGAACAGACTCGATCTAAACTACTAAAAAACTGTAAAATCTCACCGAGCAACCTGGAAATCTGATACCACTTGATAGAGGCGGGGTGTCCCGATCTTTCGATGAGATGATACTACCGATTTGGTGGAGACGACTTTGACGATCCGACTACAAACGTGCACGCGTTGCGCCTTAGCAATCGCTAAACCAATCTCCTGAGGTTATTGACCACGCCGGAGCACGATCAACCTGACCACGAAGGTCTATTCCTGCAAGCAATCGAAGAACGAGCAAGAATATGATAAAAGCAATCTGAATATTGCGAATATATATGAAGTATTGATAAAGGTGGGGATCCGGAAGCGGTCTTGGTCTGGTCGTTGGACACAAACGAAGTACACGAAGTTGCAATGGCTAACTTTTAACTAAACAAATCCCAAAGTCTAAACGATGCCCTAAGGGCTGTATATATGGAGGAAGAGGGGGGAATTTCGTGGCCCTTGGTGGAGGAGTCCGAAATCAACCCTATCTCTTGTTTCCCCACACATACGGACTCTAAAAATAGCCTATACTTATGTATTTCGAAATTACATGGGCCTGGCCCAATAATAAGGTGACGCAGCACCTAAAATAGCCTCGGGACGAAATTTATGAAGTGGCATCTTGTATATTTCGTCCAAGGCTTCATGCACCCATTATGGTGGCTTCAAAGTCCTGAAATCATCACTTGTAACTCCATTCTTGTTCCCCTTGCGCATGCCATCATCTCCATGCTTGTTCTTGCTCCAATGTTCATCCTTCTCCAAGCTAGGCCCTTCATTTGTAAGCAAAACAAATGTATCCAATTTAGGCAGCATCATATTCTCATGAACATTAGAATCATTACCAAGAAACGAAAGTACCTGGTAATTTAGTTGGCGTGCACGAGCTCTAGTAATTGGTCCAGTATGTATAGCAGCAGGGGCTGTGGGTGTAACAATTGTATTGATGTCCTCATCAACCGGGCAAGGTGCTGGCTCGAGCATCTTCTCCAGCACCGGATTTTCCAAGCCTTCAGGAAGGGGGGCCGAACACCGGATCATCTTCGCCTTTGTTATCCATTCCTGGTCAAAGAGCGATTCTTCAGAATGGTGTTATGATAAATAAAAGACCGTGTGTTCGGCTAGAGGTTTACTTACTTGGGCCGCGGTGCGGTTGCTGCTCAGGCCCACGTCCTCGGTAGTATCCAGACACTCCATTTGAGGATCGAAGAATGATTTATACATCTCCTCGTGCGTCAGGCCGAGGAAATTCTGAATAGCGCGCGGTCCTTCTGGGTTGAATTCCCACAAGCGAAGGGGCCGGCGTTTGCAAGGCTGGACTCGACGAACCAGCATAACTTGCATTACCATTACTAGACTGAAATCTCCCTCGAAGAGATCTCAGATGCGGCTCTGCAGTATGGGCACATCCTTGGCTGGACCCCAGCTCAGCCCCATGCTAATCCATGACATCAGTTGTGATGGAGGGCCCGAGCGAAAAGTATGGGCAGCTACCCACTTGGCACTTCTGGGAGCTGTGACGTAGAACTACTCCCGTTGCCATAATCCGGACACTTCTGGATAGGAACCCTTCGGCCATGGAGCGCCAGCAATCTTGCTTATTAATGCGCCTCCACACGCTGCCTGCTGCCCCTCGACCATCTTCGGCTTCACATCAAAGGTCTTGAGCCACAGGCCGAAGTGAGGTGTAATGCGGAGGAAGGCTCACAGACGACAATAAATGATGAGATGTGAAGGAGGGAATCCGGCGCTAGATCATGAAAATCCAGCCCGTAATAGAACATAAGACCCCTAACAAAGGGATCCAGAGTGAGGCCTAGTCCTCGAAGGAAGTGGGAGACGAACACGACGCTCTCGCTGGGTTCGGGAGTAGGGATGACCTGCCCTCGGGGGGCAGCCTATGCGAAATTTCGGCGGTCAGGTATCTGGCCTCCCTCAACTTCTTGATGTCCTCCTCCGTGACGGAGGAAGGCATCCACCGGCCTTGAAGGCTGGATCCGGACATGATTGAAGGTCCGAAGCACCTGACCTGGGCTTTGGGTGTTAGAATTCGAGGCGGGGGAAGGATTCGATTGAGCACGGGAGGGAAAAAAGTAAAAGCCTTGCCCCTTTATAAAGAGGGCGAATATCAAGTGTCCTCCTCGTGGCCGTTTGGGACTTGCCTAAAATCTAGGAGTCCCAGACACGGTTGGGTTACCCACGATCGTATTGATGAGAGTCCCGTAATAAGGGGAACACGGTCTCTGCTTTGACAAGACGTGTCAAGAAACCGCCTCACGTTATGGGCAGGGCTGGTTAAAGAAAAACGGTTCAAATAACCACCGGGCCATGGCATGATGTCATGTTGCCAAAATGTGTCAGCGGATTAGATTTGTGGAAATATTATTCTCTCTACGGTGGTATGTGGAACTTATTTTGCAGGGTCGGACACTGTCCTTGTATTCAAACTCTTCTGTGGTGTATTCGGACGAGGAACTCGCCTTGTAATGCCGAAGACAACACTGCACGCCGGACTCATCGTCATTGAAGCCTAGTTCAGGGGCTACTGAGGGAGTCCTGGATTAGGGGGTGTCCGGACAGCCGGACTATATCCTTTGGCCGGACTGTTGGACTATGAAGATACAAGATTGAAGACTTCGTCCCGTGTCCGGATGGGACTCTACTTGGCGTGGAAGGCAAGCTAGGCAATACGGATATGTATATCTCCTCCTTTGTAACCGACCTCGTGTAACCCTAGCCCCCTCCAGTGTCTTATATAAACCGGAGGGTTTTAGTCCATAGGACAACATACAATCATACCATAGGCTAGCTTCTAGGGTTTAGCCTCTCCGATCACGTGGTAGATCAACTCTTGTAGTACTCATATCATCAAGAATTAATCAAGCAGGACGTAGGGTTTTACCTCCATCAAGAGGGCCCGAACCTGGGTAAAACATCGTGTTCCCTGCCTCCTGTTACCATTCGCCTTAGACACATAGTTCGGGACGCCCTACCCGAGATCCGCCGGTTTTGACACCGACAGCGGCGCCCGAGGTTGATAGCCACATTCAGTTTATGCCACTCTTTCACCAGCCGAAGACCCTCGGCCTCAAGGCGCGCGTCTACATCCACAAGCTCCCCACCAAGCCGGTTCATCGCTCCCATCGCCTCCCGGAAGAGCTCGTGGTGGACAACGCTCCTTTTGTGCGCAGCTTTGAGCGTGTGGCCGACTCTGTCCTCTGCAGCAGGGGCCGT
>NC_041380.1:225673447-225674958 GCF_002162155.2 Triticum dicoccoides | reverse complement strand
CGACTGGGCTTCGGCAGGAGCCCGGTTAGGATGAGGCTCGCTGATACCTCTCCGTTGTATCTATAATTTTTTATCATTCCGTGCCAATATTCTATAACTTTCATATACTTTTGGCAACTTTTTATACTATTTTTGGGACTAACATATTGATCCAGTGCCCAGTGCCAGTTCCTCTTTGTTGCATGTTTTTTTGTTTCGCAGTAAATCCATATCAAACGGAGTCCAAACGGGATAAAAACTGATGGAGATTTTTTTTGGAATATATGTGATTTTTGGGAAGAAAAATCAACGCGAGACGATGCCCGAGTGGGCCACGAGGCAGGGGCGCGCCCCTGACCCTTGTGGCCACCCAGTAAGGTGGTTGGTGCCCTTCTTTCGCCGCAAGAAAGCTAATATCCAGATAGAGATCGTGTCAAAATTTCAGCCCAATCGGAGTTACGAATCTCTAGGAATATAAGAAATGGTGAAAGGGCAGAATCCCAGAAGGTAGAAACAGAGAGAGACAGAGAGACATATCCAATCTCGGAGGGGCTCTCGTCCCTCCGCCTCCATGGAGGCCATGGACTAGAGGGGAAACCCTTCTCCCATCTAGGGAGAAGGTCAAGGAAGAATAAGGAGGGGGCTCTCTCCCCCTCGCTTCCGGTGGCGCTGGCACGCCGCCGGGGGCCATCATCATCACCGCAATCTACACCAACACCTCCGCCATCTTCACCAATATCTCCATCACCTTCCCCCCTCTATCTACAGCGGTCCATAAATTTCTTTGGCCATGTTATTTTGAGAAGACATGATTACTTAGTTAGTATGCTTGAAGTATTATTTTTTTTATGTCGATATTAAACTTTTATCTTGAATCTTTCGGATCTGAACATTCATGCCACAATAAAGAAAAATTACATTAAGAAATATGTTAGAAAGCATTCCACATCAAAAATACTTTTTTATCATTTAGAATTAAGCTTGGGGATGCTTGATACGTCTCCAACGTATCTATAATTTTTGATTGCCCCATGCTATTATATTATCTGTTTTGGATGTTAATGGGCTTTATTTTACACTTTTATATAATTTTTGGGACTAACTGATAGAGGCAAAGGTGTCCCGTCTTTCGATGAGATGGTGGATTTCGCTTTGGTGGAAGTCGACTTTGACGATCCGACTACGAACGTGCGAGGACGTCGCGCCTTAGCAATCGCTAAACCAACTCCGAGAGGTTATTGACCACGCCGGAGCACGATCAACCTGACCACGAGGGTCTGTTTCCTGCGAGCAAACGAAGAACAAGCAAGAAACTAAGATTGCAATCTGGATATTGCGAATATAAGATGAAAGCTTTATTGATCAAGGTGGGGTTCTGTGACGCCTTTGTCTGGTCGTTGAACACAAACGAAGTACGCGAAGTTGCAGCTATGGCGAACTTTTAATCTAAACAAAACCCAAAGTCTAAACGATGCCCTAAGGGCTGTATATATGGAGGAAGAGGGGGGAATTTCGTGGCCCTTGGTGGAGGG